>NC_047677.1:28402129-28749629 GCF_011762505.2 Arvicanthis niloticus | reverse complement strand
CAGCTCACAACTGTCTCTAACTCCAGTTCCAGAGGATCTGACACCTTCACACAGACATACATGCAGGCAAAATATCAATGCACATAAAAAATAATTAATTAATGTATATATTTAAAAAGTTGGGAGGACCAAAATTGATACTTTTTCTCTGATCTTTTTGCCATGTGTATATCTGAATTCTTTGTTTTTAAAGAAGAAACAGCATTGAAGCATTATTTGGGGGGAAAACACACACACAAAATCCAGCAACTCAGCACTCATGAGCAGCTCTGTTCTATACCAGTATGTGCCTGTGCAGTGGAAGGAAAGCAAGTTTGGTAAGGAATTAAAACTTCAGCTTTAAACTCCCAGCAGGTTGATATTTATCAGTGATGAATCAAAAAGAAAGTTTTAAATTCATTGACAGCCTTTTTTTTTTTAGTTGTGAAGTCACCATAGCTTTAATATCTGTAATTTCAGTGTAAAGTTTCCCCCTTCTTCCTTAAATAAAAACAATCTGAATTTGCAGCCAACAAAATTAAGATGTACCTAAGGTATGTATTTCTTCTGACTGACATTAAGTAATCCATTACAATTTGTTTATCTTGTACTTCAAGGGGCCAAGTTCACTAATTGCTGAATTTTCATATAGTAACAAGCTTTTTCTAGAGGGGCCATCCACTTGGATGCTTTAAAATGTTCATGTATTTTAGTTATTACAGTATATACATGGGAGTTATTGCTAGTACCTTTATGACTATACATAAGCAGGATATCTGTTATGCTTTTCTCATAAAGTAATGTAAACTTTTCTGCCTTTTGCATTACATAGGAAATATATCCCGGACAGTTCCAGCCGTCTCTGTGTCACAAATTCATAGCTTTGTCAGATAAGGAAGGAAAACTACTTCGGAATTATACTCAAAATATAGATACCTTGGAGCAGGTTGCAGGAATTCAAAGGATCATTCAGTGTCATGGTTAGTAAATGTCACATTGTCTTTCTGTGGGGTGCTTACTTTACTACAATAATCAGGCTTGGGAAGAAGCTGCTATCTAGTCATGAGATTAAGCAGTAATCTTGAGTGTACAAAATTGAAAAGGACACAAAAATAAAGCTGAAGGTCTCAGATGTGGTAGGTGTATACTTTGATAACAAGTTCAAGGTTCGCCTTGACTACACAAGACACAGACAAGCTAAGTTAACTCAATTGAAACCTTCCAGCTGCAGAGTTTTAGCACTTGCAGAGTTATGTTATTGCAGATGGGAGCTTTAGAGGATAAGAACTACATATACATGTATTAGTATATAAACTATATCAAATGTATTACATTCCTTACAAGGCTTCACAGGAGAATTCAGGTTAAAGTCTTCATGGTGGGGCTGGAGAGCAGTAAGAGCACTGGCTGCTCTCCCAGGGTCCAGTGTTCAGTCCCCAGCAAGCACATGGTGGCTCACAGCCATCTGCAATGGGATCCAGTGCCCTCTTCTGCCTGCGGCTGTGCATGCAGCTCCCATACATAAACTTCAAGAAGTCTTCATGGAGTAAGCCACAACTAGTCCTTCAATAAAAGTAGTATTTTGGTTGTTTTAGGTTCCTTTGCAACAGCATCTTGCCTGATTTGTAAATACAAAGTTGATTGTGAAGCTGTTCGTGGAGACATTTTTAATCAGGTAATTTAATTCATCTCATTTTAGAAATTGTGTGAACTTTATTTTTGGTTGTACCCTCTTCTCTTCCCTTTCTGAGAATTATGTGTTATACAGAGTGTTAGAAATTCTGATGTAAGTAGGTCCTTTTCTTCTACCTTAAGTAGTAGAAGATCCCTTTGCAAGAAGAGGATGTTCGAGCACACTGAAGACTGAAGGCGAGTCAGGCTTAACCCGAGTCTTTTTCTTTTTTTTTTTTTCCTTTTTTAAAATTTATTTTTATTGGATATTATATTTACATTTCAGATTTTATCCCCTAGCCCCCTTACCCCCCACCACCCAGGAACCTCCTATCCCATCCCCCCTCCTCATGCTTCTATGAGGATGTGCCCCCACCTACCCCCCCCCCACTAAGAGCCTTATTTTTTTTTTTAAAAGTTTTTATGTTGATCAGTTGGTAGAATATGGCTACTTAGCATTTGTAGTCCCGGGATTGCTCTCCAGCACCAATAAGTCTGGTGTGTGGGCACATGCCTGAAATCCTAACATTTAGGAGGTTGGAGAATAAGAAGTTGAAGGTCATGGTCACCTACAAACAAGTTTGAGGCCAGCTCTCATTTCATGAGACTCTTTCTCAAACCAACCAACCTGAAGTCCTCCTAAATACACCTTACTACCTCCTTACAATGTAGGCCTAAAACAGGAGGCTCGGTCACAAGTTGCAGGGAAACCTCTGCAATTAGTCTTACATTAGTTGTGGTAAGGTTTAAAACACTTTCAAAATGATAGTGAAGTTTTATTACAGAAAAATACAGCAACACATCCAGAAATATGTCTTGTGTGTTTAACTGAAACCATGTATAAGCAGGAAAAAGATAGTATATTCAAATAGTCATTTTCACAAACATTTTTAAAAGGTCTTCTTTGCATGCTTTTCCATGCTCTTTGCATATTTATAGTATTTTGTGAGTGCACAGTAGGTATGGAGAAATGATAGCTTGTGTGGAAACTGAGGATAAAAGAGATCCTGGCTGTGGAGGTCAGATGATCAGCCTGGGAGTCAAGTTCTACCTGGGAGTTAAATTCAGTGGAAAGTGTCCTCACCTGGTGAGTCATTCCCCAGGCTCCACCGCAGACACTATCAAATACACAACGGCACAGCTTTTGTTTTCTGGGAATGTTGCCGAGTGCTAACCTGGGCTCTTTCACTCACGTTTTGTGCAGGTAGTTCCTAGATGTCCTAGGTGCCCAGCTGATGAGCCACTTGCCATCATGAAGCCAGAGATTGTCTTCTTTGGTGAAAACTTACCAGAGCAGTTTCATAGAGCCATGAAGTATGACAAAGATGAAGTTGACCTTCTCATTGTTATTGGGTCTTCTCTGAAAGTAAGACCAGTAGCACTAATTCCAAGTAAGTTGATGTTTAGGGGACAGTTCTGCATGTTGTGAGTTGTGGATCTGTGTAAGATGTGATTTTACTGTTTTTATTTAGAGAATAGTTGAAGGTCTACTTTTTGGGTGATCTTCATAAAGTGACATTTTGATACGGGAATGGGGCTGTGAAGACAGAACTAATATCAGATTTCAACTGTAGTTCATATAAGATCAAAACTGACTCATGCTTTTTACTAGTGTGTATATTAAAGTTGCAGAGGTCAGCTTCAATTCTATGTAGTTTCTTAACACGCCCCACCTGCACAGTGGTTCTCAGCCTTCCTAATGATGCAGTCCTTTAGTACAGTTCATGGTAGAACCTCCAATGAAAAAATGTTACTTCAGAACTGTAATTTTGCTAGTTATAAATTATAATGTAAATATCTGTATTTTCTGATGCTCTTAGGCAACCCCCATGAAAGGGTCATTCAACCCCCAAAGGAGTTGTAACCCACAGGTTGTCACCCACTGCTCTAGAATATGTATAGTATCCCCTTATAGTTATTTTACGTGCTTTTGTGTGATAGGAGTGTGTGTGGATGGTGTGCTCCAGAGATGGAGTGAGCAGCAGTAAAGAGCACTATTCTTTATTTTTTTTTTTAATATTTATTTATTTATTTTGTGTTTTTCAAGGCAGGGTTTCTCTCTGTAGCTCTGGCTGTCCTGGAACTCACTCTGTAGACCAGGTTGGTCTCAAACTCAGAAATCCACCTGCCTCTGCCTCCCAAGTGCTGGGATTAAAGGTGTGTACCACCTCCGCTCGGCTGAAGAGCACTATTCTTAAGAGGACCCAGGAAGAGTTCCTCACACTCAAATGACAGTTTGTCTCCAGTTTATAGGGGATCTGATACTCCGTTTGGCCAAGTACTCATTGTACACTTACACGGATGGAGGCACATAATACACCTTATTCCCCCCCCCCCCCCCCCACACAATTTCTTGAGATAAGATCTCACTATAGTTGGCACTAGGACATCTATGCAGAGTGGGCTAGCCCCACATTCCAGTCTCCTGAGGGATGGGATCAAAGGGATGTGCTATTGCTCCCAGCTAATCAATCCTTGGTAGCCAGGAATGGTGGTATATACCTGTCTGTAAACAGTGTGGTGTAGGGTAAAGGCAGGAGTCAGGAGTTTGAACAATTGCTTCTACTTAGCAGATTCGAGGCCAGCCTGGGATAGATTTAAAAAAAAAAAAAATTCTATTCCATAATAGCTGTAGTTCACAAGGACATTGCTTATGTTCAGGGGCTCAGTCTGTTGGCTGACATAATCCCAGAAGGTGAATTTTTTTAATTGAAACCACTCCTCCATGTCCAAATTTCTATTCATGATGTCTTCAAACTCAAAAGGACCCACCTGCCTCCTCCCTCCATGACCAGCTAGATTATTATTTTTTAAAGCTAATTTAAAGGATTTTGTTGATTTAAAAGTTTAAAAGCTTTCTGAATTGGAACACCTGGTATCTCAGCTCTCTGAACCTGGGACAGGATTGCTATGAGTTTAACTTCAGAATAGCACAGCCTCAGTGGGAGAAGAGTATACTGTTTGTTATTGAGGAAATTGCTTTTGAAAATATAAAATGCTTATACAACAGATCTGTATCCCTGCTTGACCCCTTTGTTGAGACAGGGTCTCGAGTGTGTGCTACCATGTCCACCCAATGACACGTCGTTACAGTCGATTTCTCTGTTTTCTAACTTCCCCTTTCACCCTGTTTCTAGGTTCTATACCCCATGAAGTGCCTCAAATATTAATAAATAGGGAGCCTTTGCCTCATCTACATTTTGATGTAGAGCTTCTTGGAGACTGCGATGTCATAATTAATGAGTTGTGTCATAGATTAGGTGGCGAGTATGCCAAACTCTGCTGTAACCCTGTAAAGCTTTCAGAAATTACTGAAAAACCTCCACGAACACAAAAGGAATTGGTTCATTTATCAGAGTTGCCACCAACACCTCTTCATATTTCGGAAGACTCAAGTTCACCTGAAAGAACTGTACCCCAAGACTCTTCTGTGATTGCTACACTTGTAGACCAAACAACAAAGAACAAAGTGGATGATTTAGAAGTATCTGAATCAAAAAGTTGTGTGGAAGAAAAATCACAAGAAGTACAGACTTGTAGGAGTGTTGAGAGCATTAATGTGGAAAATCCAGAGTTCAAGGCTGTGGGTTCCAGTACTGGAGACAAAAATGAAAGAACTTCAGTTGCAGAAACAGTGAGAAAATGCTGGCCCAATAGACTTGCAAAGGAGCAGATTAGTAAGCGGCTTGATGGTATGGAATGCTCTTTGTTCAATCACTTTCAAAGTACTATGATCAGAAAATGGTGACTCCCAATGTCAGATAACTGTTGATATTAGTTGATCAAGATAGTGCTACATGTTTGTGTGTATTAAGTTAGAGTAGTTTGGGTGATGTGTGTTTTTGTCAGCAGTAGTTTGTGTGATTAAACCCAGGGCTTCAAGCAGCGAGGGAACTTGATCTGTTAACTGAGTTATATCCCCAAGAGTGAGTTTTACTCTGTTCCTCTGGCCCCAGCAAATGATTGAGACTTGGTGTTTACTGTGGGTCAGTTTATGATCTTACAGGGTGGGATCCATGTTCTGGGTGGGAAAACTCAGGGTTGAAGATACATGTATGACCCCAAAAGGTAATTAGGTTTAGGTCTGCCTTGAGGCTATACCCTCTATTAGAGGCTCAACCCTCTGCACTGCCTTGATTAAGATCTAGAAAACAGGATTCCTACCTACTTGAACACGTATTTTGTCTTATCAACTGTTAACATAGGTAGGATAGTCTACTTTTTTGAGAATCCAAGATACTATAAATCCTAATTTAGGCATATAATATGGCCTCCATACTTTGTAGGAACTTTTTAGGTAGGGCCTCATATTTGGACAGCAAGCTAGCCTTTAAATGTGTACAGCTTTGATCCTTGGTAAGCATCTAAATCATAACAATCTAGACAACAGCAGAGCACTATAATATAAAGTTTATTTTCCATACCCTATACATACAAACACCCAATGGACCCCTTAGGACAGCCTGAGAGATCTGCTTTTGTATCTGAGTGCTGGGATTAAAGGCATGTGATTCACAACATCTGTAGTTACCTGGCACTCATCCTCTCAAGTCCTAGGATTGTAGCCATGAGCTATCACAGTCTAGCCAAGGAATTTCAGATAATTATTAATGATAAACTTAACTGCCTCCATCTCCCAAGTGCTAGGATTACAACTATGTGCTGCCCTACTTGGTTTATGTAATGCTGTGTATGATCTCAGGGCCAGCACTGTGTCAGTAAATAAATTTTAGTTGAGTAGAATAAATGCAGTATACTAAATTCTGGAGACACATGTTTTAGTATTGTTAAAGCAGAATAAATAAAATACCACTCTACAAAATACCCTGATCATAGAACCCAAAAAGATTTATTTATGTATATGAGTCCCTGCAGGACAGAAAAGGACATCAGATTGTATTTTTTGTGAGCCATTATGTGGTTGCTGAGAATTGTGCTTTTAACTGCTAGCCTAGAAACCTGTGATTTAGTTAGGTAACAAACACACACACCACCCTCCTCCCCTCTAACATAGGCACAATCTGGACATGCACAACAGGAGGCTTATGCTCTGAGAACTGCGCTTGACCTGTATCATATTTGCCCCTGGAAACCATAGGCCTGGAACAAGCATCATTTATTATGTTCTTTCTAAAACAGTGCAAACTATAGATAATCCTAGCATTCAGGAGGTAGAATCAAGATGGGTGAGTTTAAAGCAAATCTGTCTCAGAGTAACAAGCCAAGTGACATTTATTTTTTACTTCTGCATTTCAGGTAATCAATACCTGTTTGTACCACCAAATCGTTATATATTTCATGGCGCTGAGGTATACTCAGACTCTGAAGATGACGTCTTATCCTCTAGTTCCTGTGGCAGTAACAGTGACAGTGGCACATGCCAGAGCCCAAGTTTAGAAGAACCCTTGGAAGATGAAAGTGAAATTGAAGAGTTCTACAATGGCTTGGAAGATGATGCTGATAGGCCCGAATGTGCTGGAGGATCTGGATTTGGAGCTGATGGAGGGGATCAAGAGGTAGTTAATGAAGCTATAGCCACGAGACAGGAATTAACAGATGTGAACTATCCATCAGATAAATCATAACGCTATTGAAGCTGTCCAGGTACAGGAATTGCTCCACCAGCATTGGGAACTTTAGCATGTCAAAAATGAATGTTTACTTGTGAACTCAAACAAGGAAATGAGAAAGATGTATTATTTATAGACTGGAAAATAGATTGTCCTGGATAATTTTTAAAGTTCCATCATTTCTGTACTTGTACAGTCAACACTTGGTTGACTTCATCCTCCTTTCAAGGTTCATTTGTATGATACATTTGTATGTGTATATAATTTCGTTTTTTGCCTAATGAGTTTCAACATTTTAAAGTTTTCAGAAGCCATTGGAATGTTAATGTAAAGGGAACAGCTTATCTAGACCAAAGAATGGTATTTCACACTTTTGTTTGTAACACTGAATAGTTTGAAACCCTCAATTTCTGTTCTGCTGAACTTTTATTTTTAGAGTGGTTAACTTTTTAAACACTGGCATTTTCCAAAACTTTTGGCAGCTAAAATCACAGATGACTTGTAATGTGAGAAGGAAGTCAGCACCTCGTCGGGAGCACTCAAAACTTGGTGCTCAGAGTTTGAAGCATATTTATTGCATGGTTTTTGTACTTGCTGCAGACATGGTAATGTCCAAACAGGCCCCTGAGACTAATCTGATAAATGATTTGGAAATGTTTCAGTTGTTCTAGAAACAATAGTGCCTGTCTATATGTAGGTCCCCTTAGTTTGAATATTTGCCATTGTTTAATTAAATACCTATCACTGTGGTAGAGCCTGCATAGATCTTCACCACAAATACTGCCAAGATGTGAATATGCAAAGCCTTTCTGAATCTAATAATGGTACTTCTGCTGGGGAGAGTGTAATATTTTGGACTGCTGTTTTTCCATTAATGAGGAAAGCAATAGACCTCTTAATTAAAGTTCCAAAGTCATAAGATAAATTGTAACTCAACCAGAAAGTACATTGTTTCCTGTTAAGGATTTGGTGTAATGTATCCCAAGGTGTTAGCCTTGTATTATGGAGATGAATACAAATCCAATAGTCAATGAAACTAGTTCTTATTTATTTAAAAGCTTAGCTTGCCTTAAAACCAGGGATCAATTTTCTGAACTGCAGAAACTTTTAGCCTTTAAAACTGTTCACACCTCAGAAGATCAGTATTTATTTTACAGACTTCTTTGGAACGTTGCCCCCAAATTTAAATATTCATGTTGGTTTAGTATTTATTACAAAAAAAGAGATTTGAAATGTAGCTGTTCTTTATGCATAAAATACCCAGCTGGGATCGTTACTGCCAGGAGAAAAGTATTAAGTAGCTCATTTCCCTACAGAAGATATCTCAATCTGAGTTTATTTGGCTACACTAAAGAATGCAGTATATTTAGTTTTCCATTTGCATGATGTGTTTGTGCTATAGACAATATTTTAAATTGAAAAATTTGTTTTAAATTATTTTTACAGTGAAGACTGTTTTCAGCTCTTTTTATATTGTACATAGACTTTTATGTAATCTGGCATATGTTTTGTAGACTGTTTAATGACTGGATTATCTTCCTCCAACTTTTGAAATACAAAACAGTGTTTTATACTTGTATCTTGTTTTAAAGTCTTATATTAAAATTGTCATTTGACTTTTTTCCCCTGTTAACTTCCATTGTTCATGGCATACCAACCCAGTAAGGGTTGCTATCACTAAATGCCTCTATTTTACCACATTTTGTTACCTGTGTTTAATAAGACTAAGGGTGTTGGTTTCCCTCCTGCCCCAAGTTGGAAAGGATGCTGGGTGTGGTGGGCATGCCCAGATCCACTTGCCTTCCATACACAGGGACTAATATTTATCTTACAAGATCTTTTTGTAGGGAGGAGTGAGTGTACTTTGAAGGGAAAACGTGTGTCCCAACTAGGCATTTTAGACAGGAGTCCATTTTTAGTGACTAGCTTGAAGAGCCTCACCTCAACAATTTAGGCTTGGCTGCAAAGAGCTTAGAGACTGTTCAGCAGTTGAGTACTCAGTGCTTTTTCCGTGGTTCTCAACACCTGCATTTCTCATGCCTGGCTTTTGGCTCCTGCATTCATATGGTACACATAAAGTACCTATGTTTAAATCTGCTGAGAACTACTGGCATTTTTGAATTGTAGAGTTAGATGAACCACATCAAGACTTTCTAAGCATGGAAATTTTAATACTGCAGCATCAGTAGTTTTAAAGCTGTAACTTTAAAATGTCAATGGGTTCTGACAACCTCACCAGCCAGCAGATTTCAAGACTCAGAAAACAAGGTAGAGCTACAAGTAACACTTATTTAATTTAGGTGTGCACGGACATTTATTGTAGCAAAAAGATTGTTTCCACCATGCTTTTATAGAATCTGCAAGTCGGACTGAATCATAATTTTTAACCCTTAAAACTCAGCTCAGTTCAATTACAACCATAGAAACTGACCATAGTATCTGAATGTCACTAATTTTATTACAAAATTTTTATTTACAAAATGGAAAAATAATCAAATGACTATCGGCAGGCCATAGTTTACCCAGTGATTGAAGAAATATTAAGCAACATTTCCATGCACCCACACATCAGGTCATTTCTGAAATATGCAAACTCTTAAAATTCCTGTTAGTAAAACTTTAATGTATTCACAATACTTGTATGTTTATGAGGAGGGGGGACAATTCATGGTCTGTACAGTTGTTTTTTTTTTTTTAATTTTTGGCTTTTATCAGTACAGTAGTGAAGAATTTGTAAGTAAGAATTACACAAGTAACTCTCACTGTGCTGAATTCACAAGAAAAACATGAGTGGTTTGATGCCTTTGCACTAAACAAAAGTCAGAACTCCAAGGTCATATTAAACTGAAGCCTTCATTGTGATCAATAGCTTGGATCAGTTTACATCGTAGGGTTTCTTTCTCTGTATATTTTGGGAGATCTAGGAGATTAAAACAGGTATGGGAAACCGGGAGATAGCTCTCACCACCTCCTGTTGACTGGATGACTAGTTTCAGACTCTTCATACCAAGAATGGGAATTCGATCACTACCTGTCAAAAATACTGCCAAGGAAAGTGATTTAGACAACACAGTGACCACAGTCTAGCTTTGCATTCATTCTTTGAAAGGAAGTACTCTTGGTGAATAATGACAAAAGCATTTAGAAATCCTTTTTGGAAGAGCCATTTAGAAAACTGGTTACACTAGCCTTTTAATTTTTTTGTAAACCAGAACAACTTTCTGAAGTTCTCTCCTACCATATGGGTCTCAGGGACTGAACTTGAGTCGGGCTTCACTGCCTAAGCTACGTTTCCAGCACTCTCTAGTCCTCCAACACTTTCTCTGAAACAGGATCTCAGGCAATTTGCACAGACTTCACTTGAGCTCTACAGTTAAAGCCGACAACTCTAGCAGCCCCAGGGGATCTGACATGCTCTTCTGGCCTTTTGAGTGAAACCTGTATATATTATACTTGTACAGACATAACATACATGTAAGTAAAAATCTAATAACAAAGACTAAACTGGGCTAATACTCTGCAGTTTTAACAATTAGATTTTTGTCTCAGAATATACTTACATAGAAATTGTTTCTTCTTTTCTAGTGGTAACTCATGAAACACCTCCCAAAAAATTTTTATCGTGGGATGTTCTGCCCAATACTCTCCTTTGTATTCTGTATTCTAAAAATAATACAGCCTTTTATTAGCATTAAGGAGTATTCCACAGACCTATCATGTTTAAGAGTAGGAACTATTGCAATCCTGGCATTTTACAATCCAAAGATACTCCCCAGAAAGGGAAGAACAGACCTATCATTCTTGTAAGAATTTACTAAAATAGTGCGAGAGGTTTATTAAATACCAACATAGGATTGGGCAAAAGTTTCTTGTACTATTTTCAGGAAGACCAATCAGAATTTGTTAGTTTCTACTAAATTTTTTTCTTTTTAAAACAAAAATGCTAAGAGCAATAATGTTCTGTTGGACATCAGTTCCTGTGGTGCCCCTCAAACAGCCTCCTACAAGTCTTTTCCTTTTGTAGTCCCCTCCCACCAGGGATGGGCCTGATCTTAAGGCACCAGTTTACTACTGGGATTTGGTAGAAAAACAGGGAAACAAAAGTCTTAAGCATGGGTAGAAAGTCACTCAGTCTTGGAGTAGGGTTCCTATAACATGTTTCCCAACCACCTCACCAATGAATGCCACCACAGAGGGCACTGTAGGGCAGGAAAGGCAGGAAAGTATCTAGAATAACCACAGCAAGGAACTGTAGGAAGGGCAGAAGCACACACAAGGAAGGGCTAGGTTCCTGAGAATACCTTTCCACTCTGACAAGTGAAGGGTGGTTTTTCCTTACCTTCTCCAGTTCTTTCCAATCATAATTTGTATTCCCAATAACCATAGCTTGTAACTCATTAGGCTGGAAGAGCAGAAGAACTTTTCCTCCACAGACCTTATGAAAGCCTGCATGGAAAGCATCAAATAAAGATGCCACTGATTTATTGAATATGTAATCCACATAGGCATCAACGAACTCCTGCCTAAAAAAGAGCAAGGCACAGATGCACAAGTCACACGCACCATTTATGGAGAATACCCAATATTTATAATGACATTTTTGCTCCTTCATTTCTTGCTACTTCAACTGAACTCAGAAAAATGAGTAGAGTTCAAAGGGATACCATCATTATGGGTAAAAAGAAACCAATCCAAAACCACACCAAACCCTATTCCCCCCTTCATTAAAAATAAAAAACAAAACAACAGCAAAACCACACTAGGTGTGATGACAAATATTTTTATCTCCAGCACTCTGGAGACAGGCAGGTGGAGCTCTGAATTCCAGGACAGCCGGGGCTATGTAGAGACTCTTGTCTCAAAAAACAAAACATAACAAAACCAAACAAGCAAACAACAATGTCTTAAACATGATCTTGAAAGAATGCTCAATACCTATTTCTTGGGTATAAATACTGTGTAGATTCCTTGAAAACAAAGGGATTGAGAATCTACTCTCAGTTGAACAGAGCTGACCCAGGGTTCTAACTTTCTCCCTCCTGTCCAGTAGTTACAGCAGGATGGCTGCTGAACTGACAGTATTTTTCAATGATTTATTTGGAAATACTTTGAAATTATTTGATAGCCAGCTGCCTTACTGCTAAAATATTTTTCATTAGAAATAGCCTAGGAGCCGGGCAGTGGTGGTGCACGCCTTTAATCCCAGCACTTGGGAGGCAGAGGCAGGTGGATTTCTGAGTTTGAGGCCAGCCTGGTCTACAGAGTGAGTTCCAGGACAGCCAGGACTACACAGAGAAACCCTGTCTTGAAAAACCAAAAAAAAAAAAAAAAAAAAAAAAAGAAAAAAGAAATAGAAATAGCCTAGGAATAATCCTGAGTGCCTTATAGACAGGCTTTTAAAAAACAAAACACATAGTCTCTCTCATAGACCAGGCTGGCCTCAAACTCAAATCTGACCACCTCTGCTTCCAGAGGATTGGGATTAAAGGTATGCCATTACCACTGCCTGGCTCCCTTAGTCAGCACTTCCCAAGACTGATTTTTTTTGTTTTGTTTTGTTTTGTTTTGTTTTGTTTTATTTTGTTTTTCGAGACAGGGTTTCTCTGTGTAGCCCTGGCTGTCCTGGAACTCACTCTGTAGACCAGGCTGGCCTCGAACTCAGAAATCCGCCTGTCTCTGCCTCCCAAGTGCTGGGATAAAAGGCATGCACCACCACCGCCCAGCTCCAAGACTGAATTTAACTCAGTATCTGAACTGCTTTTCTGCAAAATAAACTGGTGTCTTCTGGGTATTCCAGTTCATCTTACACTGCTTTCTCTGATGTGCTCATCAGTGGCCATCATTCCCTTTCAAATCATGTTTGCTGTTGTCTCTACCCATTTCTCATGTTCCAGTTGTTCCTTTACTTACAGCTTAAAGGCAATCTCATAAGCAAGGCATATTACTTTTCCATTTAACGTCCAAATATTATGTTTTTTTTTGTTTGTGTTTGGACTATGAGACAGGGCATCATTACATAGACCTAGCTGGATCACAGATAACCGCCTGCCTTGCCTCCTGAAGTGCACCACCATACACAATGTACGATACTATTTTCTTTAAGTTGTGCCATTTTTAGTAACCAGAACATGCCTATTAATCATCATCATTTGCGCTGAGTCCTGTGCAATCCACTTACCGATTCTGTTTGTTAACAGCAGTGTCTGCACCATTCAGAACCAGCTCCTTCACTTCTGTTGCACCGAAGTTTTCAACTGTGATCTAGAAATTTTAAAAAAGTAACATTTTCTCTCATTAAATATACAAACTAACAAATACAAGTCAAAACTATGCTACCAAGAGCCTACCTACAAATTCTTAGAGCCACAGGACTCCACCTTTTCCAGTAGTCTGCTATCTCACAGCATCAGGGATACCTTACTAAGTAGTTGATTAGTTAAATACGGGCACGTAAGCATTCCTCATAAAAAGAAAGGGTGATGTCCTTGAGGAAGGAGCCAAGCTGACAGGCAGGCCATCCCACCTGCCCCAGTCCTGCACTTCCCAACATGAGCACACTTCTCATGTGCTTCTGTTATGCCGATTTGATCACAGGTAGTTTTTAGTTGCATATTAATTGGGCTTATAAGGAGGTACATTATTAAAACCTTTTATTTCTCTTACTAGTTTGTTTTTTATATCCACAAAGCACTGAAGTGGGACTGAGTGGCTGAGTATGAATATATCCTTGCCTTTCAGTTCACTATCTTATAAAGGAGGAGAGAATAAGAACACAGTATTACCGAGCTACATAGGAATCAACAAACCTACTGCACTACACACATCAACTCGACAAACAGATAAGAAAATACTCAAGTTCTGAAAGTGCATGGCAAGTGGCTCTACAAACACAGCAGGGAATGAAAGGAGACTGAAGGGTAGAATGATATCAACACAGGAATAAGCTGTAAAGAAAGCCAAATTCCAGAAGCTGGAGAAATGACTCACTGGCTACAGTGCTTGTTTTGCAAGCCTGTGAAACTGAGGTGGATGCTCAACACCACGGCTGGGAGCTGTGGCACGCTGTGTGGCCAGCCAGTCCAGCAAATCAGGAAGACATCCCAATGTCTCTAGCTTCTACACGCACTGTACAGGCAAGCCAATCAGTGTACGTGTACACACATACACACATACACACACACACACACACACATCAATGTTTTAAAAAAGAACTGTCTTTATGTTCTCATACAGCTTTTAATGTGCAAGAAATAAAAGGGGCATGGACAGCCTCTACAACAGAGCAGCAGTTAGAAATGCTTGATTTGCCACTACACACACACACACACACACACAGAGAGAGAGGGAGGGGGAGGGGGAGGGGGGAGGAGGGAGAGCGAGCGAGAGCGCTTTCCTTCCCCCGTACGCTGCCTTTTCAAAACAGGGTCTTGCTGTGTAGATCAGGCTGGCCTTGAACTCAAGAGATGTATTTGCCTCTGCCTTGGGAGTGCTGGGGTTAAAAGTACACATGACTAGTCCAGAATACTATTTATTTTTTAATGGTTAATTTAAAAAAAACTTTTTTTAAAAATTTATTTATACTACAGTACACTGTAGCAGTCTTCAGACACACCAGAAGAGGGCATCGGATCCCATTACAGATGGCTGTGAGCCACCATGTGGTTGCTGGGAATTGAACTCAGGACCACAGGAAGAACAATCTATGCTCTTAACTGCTGAACCATCTCTCCAGCCTGGTTAATTTTTTAAAATTAACTTCCTCCCAAATTCATTCCTACCTCTCAAACTGGGCCCATCCCTGCCAGAGTCAGCAATAAAAAGTCAGAGACCCTCTCGGAGGGCAGGAAGCAAAGCTGCAGAGAAGACTGAGAACAGAGCAGCTGCCTAGAGGATGTTTAGACAATCCACCCTGTTGAGCTGCCTACAGACTGCGCAGTGTGCAGTGTGCAGTTTGCTCCAGGCTCCTCTAAGTAATTCCCTACCCATATTCCTGTAAGAAACCCCAATCTCACTGGTTCACCAAGCTGGGCTGTGGTGGTATCCATCTCTCTCTCCAGGAAAAGTTGTGTCACACAAAACCCAAATATAAAGGACTGCTGTGGATGGATGGGTCGTCCACTCTGGAGTACAGCTCCTGAATGTGTAAAACGACCAGGAACCGTATCTGGAAAAAACTGACTCTCCCTTCACCAGAAGCCATCACTTGGGGTGAGCAGGTCTGTGTGTGCAAATGGGTATCAAAGTGCAGTGCCTGTGGAGCCCGGAAGTACCATGCCATGCAGTACACCTCAGCTAATGGCAACTGTAAGCGCCCCAAATGGAGTGCTATACATTGAACTTGGGTCCTTTGTAAGAGATGGACCTCTTGCAGTCCACAGTAAGATGTTCCTTGTGAGAAAAAAAATAGTGTACTAATTCTACTTCATCTTAAACATGCACTCACTTTCCATACAAATACACCGGATACACTGCAATCTTATAATGATCTAGAGGTCTGGCAAGATGGCTCAGTGGATAAGGTGCTTGATTGTGTAAGCCTGACGAGCATGAGTCCAATTCCCAGATCCATGGTGGAAGGACAGAACTGACAAGCAAGCATGGACATGAGTGAGCAGAGAGACGTACTGGACAAATCCATCTATTAGGCAGTCTGAGTTCATCAGTAATGCTGTCTTTCCATTATGTTCCCATTTCTAACCATTTCTATAGTCACAGGCTCGGAAATGAATCCTGAGTGAGTCTCCCAACCTTAAGTTCTCTTCTTACTTAATTAGCAAAGTACCTAATTACTGAAGGCACAGAGAAGGTGAACAATGACTGACATGCAACTATTTCAGTTTACTTCATCAGTAAATTAAGGACAAAAAATAATCTCAGGATTAGTGAGGATAAAATGAACTAATACATGTATTGTGGCTGGCACATAGTAAAAGCTCAATAAACATTAGCTGTAGGGTTAAAAACCCCATCCATGGGACTAGAGAGATGGCTCTGGTTAAAAGCACTGGCTGCTCTTCCAGGACCTGGATTCAAGTGTCAGGTACCACATAACAGCTGTCTGTCTGTAACTACAGTCACAAGAGATGCGCCCACACAATCATGCAGACTAAACACCCATAAAATATATATGCTTTTAAAAAATCCTGCACTGGAGGCAGAGGCAGGCAGATCTCTGTCAGTTCAAGGTCAGCCTGGTCTACAGAGCAAGCTACAGGACAGCCCGAGCTACACAGAGAAACCCTGTCTCAAAAAACAAACCAAAAAGCATTTCCACTATGGAAGAGACACACCCTAAAGCCCGGCTGTTAGATAATGAGGCCAAATTACTTTTGCTCATCTTACCGTAAAGTTCAGACAAAATGTTTCCTCTATATCGTCTTCCGGATAGTCCAGCAACTGCTGCATGCTTCTGCAAAAAAAAAAAAAAAACAAAAAAAAAAAAAACCAAAAAACCCCAAATGCTTCTTTAAAGTGAAACGTATGCCACACTGGGCTTTACTGAAATCATGTCTATTCCCTTAAAACTGTTGAGACAAACAATGAAGCATGGTTACTTTGTGCAGTCCTCTCCTCTCAGCCTCCAGCCCATCCCTAGCACTTTCTAACCACTGACCTCCCGACATCTGGCATCAGCTCTTTCAGATCATCCAGGGATGGCTTCCTTTTCAGTAGCTTCTTATATAAAGCCAAAGGAAAATGGAGGTCCACAATAGTAAAATTATAAATTGCTAATCCACAGATAACACCAATTAAGTGGAACAAATCACTGTCTTCAAATGTCTAAAACACAAAGAAGAAAAAAGTGAAAGACTTGTCTTCCAAGCTAAACCTTGATTTTTAGTACAAAAATATATTCTCCGTAAGAAGGAAAGAATTGAATACACAGAAAAGTAACCAATGAGAAAGAAGCTCATTCCTATTCCTGTCTTCTTGGCATGAACATCACTGGGTACAGTTCCATGCAATGTACTTTCTTTTAAAACTTGTTTATTAGCTGGAAATACATAACTTTAATCCTTAGCACTGGAATTAAAGGCATGCTCCATCACTCTCAGCCTTGAATTAAAAAAAAAATTTTTTTACTGTTTTAGGGGTTGTGGCATTTGGGAAGCAGGGGCAGGAGGATCTCTGTTGATCAAGTCCAGCATAGTCTATATAGCCAGTTCCAGGACCATCAAGATTACAGACACATATATGTCTTCACAACTGACTTTTTCCTCCAGAAACAAAAGCATTTCATGTCGTTAAATATTAAATGTGGGCTGTTAGGCCTGCCTACAATGGACATGGCCCTGCGTTTCATACCCAAGATGGATAGGGATGTCAGGATGGTTAACAGACAACAAAGGTGAAATACCTTAAAAGAAAATTTGTTCTTGGTATGTGTATATGTGTATGGTATATATGGGCATGCACATGTGCAAGACAACCCTGGGTCTCATCAAGAAAGCTAGTCACCTCCTTTGAAATATGGTCGTTTACTGGGCTGCAGCTCAGCAATGAGTCTAGACTGTCTGTCCAGTGGGCCCCAGAGATCCGCTTTGACTTGGCCTTTCTAGTGCTGGGGTTACACTTTGATTAGCTTTCTGTCGTTTGTTATTTTTCTGAGGTAGGGTCTGGCCTAAAACTGGAATTTTAGATGTAGCCTAAGCTGTCCTCAAACTCAGCTCTCAAGTGCTGGGACTACAGTGAGTCACTATATCCTGCTTATGATCAGTTTTTTTTTTTTTTTTTTGGGGGGGGGGGTGATGGTAAAGATTTCTTTATTTTAGCTATATGGGTGTTACACCTGCATGTAGATCTACCCACCAGAAGAGGGCACTGGATCCCAGGATCCCACGGGACTATAACAGTTGTGAGTGGCCACGTGGGAAGTGAACTCAGGACCTCTGGAACAGCAGCCAGTATTACTTATTTAACCACTGAGCCATCTTTCTATAGCCCTTATGCCAAGCTTTTTAAATGGATGGATGCTGGGGATCAAATAGAAGTCTTTATGTTTCTAAGACATGTGCTTTAGTACGAACTGAGCTATAAACACAACCCTTAAAACAGTAATTTTTTTTTTTTAATCAAGGCTGAGAGTGCTGGAGCATGCCTTCACTTCAGTGAATTCAGTGCTAAGGCAGAAGCAGGTGGACCTGTGAGACAGAGTCCAGTGTATACAGGGAGCTCGAGGTTATTAGAGGTTCATTGTAAGACCATGTCTCAAACAAAACAAAACAAAAACATATGACATACATTCGATGTGTACATCCTGTGATCCAGGTACACTCCTGTACACTCCTGTGATCCAGGCAACTAGGGAGGCTAAATTAAGAGTATCGGGAACTCGGCAGGGGTGGTAGCACGCACTGGCAGAAGAAACTGTGAATTTTAGGCGAGTTTGGTCTAGACAGAGTTCCAGAATAGCCAGGGCTACATAGTGAGCCCCCATTTCAAAAATAAAATAAAACAAAACAATAACAAAAATAAAAACCCAAAAGGAGTTATAAATAAGGAGGAAGGAAAAAAATGAGACCAAGCTTGGCTTCTGCCAATGTAGCTTTTTCTGTAAATCTGATTTAGAATTATACAAACATGTTATATACTTATAAAACTAAATTACACTAAAATAACCAAATCAAAAAAACCCCTTAAACATGTACACATTGATAAACTAACCATAATAATCAAAATAATAGAGTTCAACTATTTCAAATGACAGCAAACACCATTAATTTTATTTCTCTACTCAGCTATATCTTAAAGATGAAATAAATTACTCAATAACTTAACATGATTTATTTTCATGTACATTATAATATTGGTGCTATTGTTTGGCTGTATTTTTAAATTCTTGAACATTCTGCAGAACTGCCAGGGTGCTGCAGATGCGTGACAAGAGCCCAGGCGACAACACCTGAAGCCCTCCAGAGACGGGACCATGTGGATGGGCATCAATAAAGACAACTGCAACAAACCGAGCAAACACAAACCAAGACCTATGCTGCAACCACTGGCCCACGAGCGGGATGCCTACCGAATAATGCAGAGGGAGGGATTTCTCCGTCAGTGTATAAGCACTGAGAACAGTGTAATCGAGTACAGTATTGGCTGCCCTCAGGAATTACCCTGAGCACTGAGCATCAACAGCTGCTATCCTACACAAGACAGCCAGCCTCCTTCAACAAGTCTAAATATACTTATAAAGAAATCTCAGAAATAACACAGGTGACTCAGGAATATTTACAAAACAGAATCCAAACATTTTCTGTAAAGGACCAGCTGGTAATGTCTCAGTCGTAGCTGAATACAGGGTCCTAGCAATTAGTGACAACGTCTCTGATGCTCGCACGTCCAAGCAGTCATGTCCAACAGGTGGCTTCCTGTATCAAAACGTGTGGTAGGAAGACTTGGCTCACACACTGTAGTTTCCTGGCCCTTAATCTAAATTCTAAGACATCAGTGATCTCTAAAGCTAAATGAATTCTCCCCAGAAGAGAGGCTAGTAATATAGTAATTACTACGCAATTCTCCAAACTGAAATATTCAGAAGAAAAATTCAGCATTATTTTAAAGCTGATTTTCCCTCAATTTATTTTAATTTGAAATGTGTAAAACATAAGGCTGTGTTTTGACAATAAATCTAAACATTCCTAATTTCAAGTTGTAATAAAGCAGACCTCTGACCAGATTATGTTAGAAACAAAGATATAAAGAAATAGTTGTGGTAGATGGGCATATTACCTTATCTGAAAACCAGATGAGCCTAGAATCTTCATAATATCGAAACATGCCATATTTAGGATCCAGTAATTCTCTCATGATGAGCAAGAAGAACTCTTTGCGTACACCTCCTGCATCAACAGCATCTTCTCCAACAAATATAACCTAGAACAGGGTGACATGGACACTGAGCAGACACTGAAGAGCTGAGTGCATCTCAGAGACCTGTGAACATGCTATTCACTGCTAGTAAATCTCACCAACCCAGAGTTTCAAAATATATAATTTATATGACTCAATGGTTAGAAGCAGTTGTTGGTCATACAGAAAACCCAGGCTGGGTTCCTAGCACCCACTTGGTGGTTCACAACCACGTGTAACTACAATTACACAGCATCTAACCCTCTCTTTTAACCTCTGCCAGATCAGACCATGTACATGGTGCACAGACATGTAAGCAAAGCATACATAACAAATAAAGTAAGTCCGTAACTAAAAACAACAAAAAAAACCCCCACAAAGTGTTTCAAACACACACACACACACACACCCCACCCCACCCCACCCCACCCCACCCCAGAACAGCTTTTACACAGAAGTCCCAATTTATGCAAAGTGCTTACTTACCTTGAGTGGCTTTTTGTAGTCTATATTCTTGGTTTTCCTGAGGACTTCCATTGCATCTCCTACAATATTCTCTCTGCGAACAACTAGAATTAAGCAAGGATTCACAGACTCAATCACCGGGAGAAAAAGAGAGGAGACATTCTGCCTGTGGGCCTGGTCAATAGCCATCTAGAAAACAAACAAAAAAACAAACAAACAAACAAATCAGCATTTCACTTTACTTTCAGGCAGTCTTCTTTGTTAACCTACCCTGGCTATGAAGCTGAGAGTGGAGACTGGAATGTGAATGGTCCACTAAGCTCATGGATTTACATATTTAGTTCCCAGAGGGGAGCTATTTAGGAAGGATCAGGAGGTGTGACTTGCTGGAAGACAGGTGTCACTGGGCATATGCTTTGAGATTTCAAAAGCCCACCTCAGGCCTAGCCACTTTCTTCTCTGCTTTCTGCCTACAGACCAGGATATAAAACACCGGAGCAACTGCTCTGGTGGCATTGCTGTCTACTTTCTGCCACAGTGACTCACCCTCTACAACCGTAAGCAAGCAAGTTCCCAATTAAATGCTTTCCCTTGGAAGTCTCCAATTGCTGGATGATGGGCTGGGATCACACCCGGCATCACCACGCCCAGCTATTTTATTTATCCTAGTTAACATAAAGTTAGGAGGTTCACTGTGATCTCTCTCTCTCTCTCTCACTCACACACACACACACATACACCACATACCATATATATCCCTCCCCATAAGACATCTCCAAGTCCCTGACACCAAAAAGAAGAACCAAATATATACCTATGACCAACCTCAAGGTAATTTTCCCCTTCTTCCTTTTTTGAGCTAGGGTCTCTGTAGTCCTGGCTGTTCTAGACCTCACTATACAGACCAGGCTGGCCTCTGAACTCACAGAGCTGGGATTAAACATGTGTGTCACCATGCCAGGCTCAGGGTGATTTCAAACTCTCACCATTTAAATGATGAAGTTCCTCCACTTCCACAGTGAACTTTTTATTTATCTCATCTCTAGTTCTGCCATCTTTTCTCACATATACAATTAAAGGCTAGAGTGGAGCCAGGCTTCTGGAACAGTCTATGGTGAACCTGATGGAACTGTTAGAAACGACAGACTGAAAAGAAAGGCTAAACTACTCTATTTTTATTACGGCTCCTTTTAAATAGGCAGCTTTCCCGTCTGTATGTCTCATGTCGCAATTCTCACAGCTACACAGGTGTTGTGCAAATGACAGTCTACAATGGCGTCCCCACACATTATTATCTCAAGTGTTTCAAATACTAAAAAAACAAAAAACAAAAACCCAACACAGAGACAGTTTTTTAAAACATCCTCAAATCACATTACCATTGCACAGCACTTACCTGCATCTGCAAGACTGCGTCTGTCTGTAGCAGAGTAGTTTTTGCCTGGGCATCAAATACAAACGGATATGTACAAATTGTCACAGGGATATCTGCCAACTGGAAATAAAGAAATTAACTTATCAGTTAAAGCTACCTCAGGTGTGTGGGTGCTGTCATTTTTTGTAAAGATGATCATTACACTCTAGTTCATTCACTGGTATGGTTAGAAAATTTCAAAAACATCACTCTTTGACTACAGGATTTTTATTCATTTTATATAAGGCATTAGTATGAACCAGTCCATAAAACTGCAAACAGCAACTTGTGAATGAACTCATGGCTTTGTGAATGTTAGGTAAGTGTTCAACCTCTGAATTATATCCCCAACCCTTTGTGTTTTGAGCCCAGGCTGGCTTCAAATTCTTGAATTTGTACCTTCACTGGGATTACAGTGTGTGCCAAAACTGAAGTTAATATAAAGACAGTACTGAAATAGTTCTCCCCAGGTGATTTTTGTTTCTTTTGGATTTTTGAGATAGGGTCTATTTACACAGCTCTGGTTGTCCTGAAACTATGTAGACAAGGCTGGCCCAGAACTTAGTGATCCACCTGCCTCTGCCTCCCGAGTGCTGGAATTAAAAGCATGTGTCACCATGCCCAACAGAAAAATTTATTTTGTATGAGTATGTATGCAGGCATTCTGACATCATACATGGCACGGATGTGGAGGTCAGAGGTGAGTTCTTTCCTTCTATCAGGTAGGTCCTAGGGTCTGAACCTAGGCTTGGCAGCAGGTGCCTTTATCTGCTGAGCCATTTACATTTTTTAATTTTGTGTTTCTCTGTGCATGCATACTCTCCATAATGTGTGCATGGATGTCAGAGGGCAATCTGCAACAGTTGTTCTCTCCTTCCAACAGGTGGGTCCAGTGGCAGATACCTTCACCCACTGAACCATCTTCATATCTCTCAATCTTCATTTCTATATAACGTCACTATGGATCTCTTTTTAACTCAGTGGTTTCAACCTTCCTAACGCTGCGACCCTTTAATACAGTTTCCCAGGTTGTGGTGACCCCCAACCATACAGTTATTATTATTTTTTTTTTTTTACTACTTCATAAGTATAGTCTTGTTACTGTTAGGAATCATAATGTAAACATCTAATGTTCCCAATGATTTTAGGCAACCCTTGTGACAGGGTCGGTTTTGACCTATAGGTTGAGAAATGCTGGTTTAGCTCCTACAGGGAATATGCAAACATTGAGTTATTTCAAGTCCTGACCATGTTTCAAACGGTGTTTTCAGCCCCCCCCCCCCCAAAAAAAACCCCACAAACTCGTACCCATGGAGCCTTGTGCATTACAGCAAGAACTCTAGCCCTAAGCTGTGTCTGATACCAGCCCTATCTTTTCATAGTTTTATATTTTACTGAGAAAGCAAGCAAACAATAATTATATAATGTAACCTAACTAATGCTTATTAGTTCAAGTACTAGAAAAACCATACCAAATAAGCCAAAACAAAACAATAACATGTAAGAACACCGTAACATAAAAGAAGTAACAATATGCTAGTTCTGGAAAGGAAAGCGTAGGCCACCCACTATTCAGGTCAGAGTACTGCAACTTTATATATTAAAGTAACACACAAAACAAGAACAATTTGAGTATCAATTATTAGTTTAAAAAATAGATCATTGTGTTTCTGTAATATTTTGCTCTATTAGGTAAGCATTTATAAAATTTTAAAATAAAATTTATTTCTCAGAACATACTGTATTTTATACTGGGAGACAAGAATAGGGAATATTTCAAAGTAGATCTTGTTAGAAGGTCTAATATAAGTGTAATCATTGTTTGTTGTTGTTGTTGGGTTTTTTCCCTAAGACAGAGTTTTACTATGCAGCTCTGGCTGGTCTGAACTCACACTATGTAGACCAGGTCGGCCTCAAACTCAGATATCTGCTTGCCTCTGCATCTCAAGTGCTGGGATTAAAGACACATGCCATAACACCCAGCAGCAGGCTTTAATTCAGAAAACTCTTCTGAATTATATAGGATATCTTAATATTATACAGGATAATTTCTATGGAGTCAACTTTTAAAACCAACATAATATACATAAATATTTAAAACCAGATATGTATGTGTGTACACACTGAAAAACAAACAAACAAAAACTCACACTAAAGACAAATTTGACTCTTGACCCAGGAAGGAACAGAACACCATTCGTGACTCTGAGACTGTATGGCCCCAGACTTACCTCGGTTAATCCATGGCTGACATCCTAGACAGCAGTGCAGAGTGCAGCAATGGGGAAAGAGCAGTGTTAGTGGTCTAGTTCTAGACAACACGGAGCTCATATATTTTGCCACAGCTGAATATTGACTTAATGAGGTAGAAAATAAATTAACAAAAAGGTTCACCATCCCATAATGCCTTCCACCTCTGTCTCTAGGAAGGAAAGACTTTTGGGCACTCTAGCATCAGTTTCAACAGGTCTCATGTATCTCAGGCTGGCCTTGAACTCAGTGCCAGCAGAATATACTTCTGATCATTTTGCCTCTACTTCTTGAGTGCTGGTATTATAAATATGTCCAACTACATATGCAGGTTATCATAACTTTGTTCTTAAGTTTTATTTTTTTAAAACTTATTGGAGTGTGTGTGTGTGTGTGTGTGTGTGTGTGTGTATGCATTCACGCCACAGCATGTGTGTGGAGATCAGAAGATAACTTGTAGGAGTCAGTTTCTTTCACCACCTGGGTCCCAGGGATTGATATCAGGCCATCAGACATGGTGACAAGTGCCTTTGCCTGCTGAGGCTGCTCACTGGCACATAAGGGAGAGAGGAAAGGCCAGAGAGGGATGGAGGGAAGAGAAAGGAAGGAGAAGGAGGAAGGAAGGGAAGGGAAGAGAGAAAAGAAGGATAACAGTGAGAGTACAGATAGATGGGTCTTCCAGAGAACCCAGGTTCAATTCCCAGCACCCATCCATGTGGTCCCTTACAACCACCTCTAACTCTAGTTCCTGAGGACCCAACACCATCTTCTGACCTAAGCAGGCATCTGGTGCACAAATGCAGCACAGATATACATATAGGCAAAATACTCTGTACACATAAAAAAAAAAATAAAAGTATTTAACATTTTAAAATTTTTATTATTTTAAAATTATGTGTATATGAGAGTCTGAGTGCAGAAATGGAACTTGGATCTTTTGGGAGTGGAGTCACAGGTACTGTCAGCCATGACACACGTGACGGAAACAGAACTCAAGGCCTCTGGAAGAGCAGTCGTGCTCTAGCCTTCTAAGCCATCGCTCCAGCCCCTTATCTAAACTCCAGATCGGCAACTGTATACACAGTGCAATGGTGACCCGGCCTATCGTCTCAGCACTGGGAAACTGAAGCACAAGTTTTCCAAGGTTGAATCCAGCCTAGATAGAGCAACTTAGCTTTGGAGAAACAACTCCTGACCCCATTAGCCAAACTAGTATTCATATGTTTATGTGTGTATACATAAAAATACATGTACATGTGTGTGTACATATTTGTACTTGCATACGAATGTTCTTATTATCCCAAAATAGTATTAGTATCTTCAGGATTGTCACTAAAACTTTACTGTGTGAAAATGACACCCACTCAGGATTAAGACTACAATGAACATATGGATCTTAGCTCTTCGAGTTTCAGAAACAAGATCAAAAGTTCTATGTAAATACAAAAGTGTGAGGAACTCTCTTTAAAGCCAAGAACTAGATGTAGTAGTACAAGCCTTTAATCCCAGAACTCTGAAGGCAGAGGGAGGTGGTCTCTGTGAGTTCAAAGCTAGCCTGGTCTACATGGTAAGTTCTAGACCAACCAGGGCTGTCTTTAAAAAGAAAAAAAAGGAAAAGGAAGCCAGTTTCCTGCAATAATATTTACTTAAAATCATGTTCATTTATAAATGGAAAGACAGTAAATATATGACAGATTAGAGAAAATGAGGGAAAAAAAGAAACCAAAACTATAGCCCTCTGTTACCTCTTCTTATTAGAAAACAGTTAACACCAAAATAGCTCCTTAATAATATGGTATAGTTTGACATCGTTGTGACTGTGCTAAGATGAGTTTGGGTGAGAAGACTACCAAATTTTACCAAAGATAGTATTTATCTTATCCTGGTTGAAGACAGGTTGCTTACACGTGGTTTACTTTTCATCAGGGTGTCCCATAACGAGCCGCCTCAGCGACTAGAGAGCTAAGACTAGAGATGTGTGCCGCTATGTTTGGTTCTCATAGGATAGGCAGTGCCTGCTACTTAAATAACTAAAGTTATCAAATACCTGTTAACTCGTTACTAAGGACCTTTAGTCACATGGAAGGAAGTACATCCACATGTGAATATGCATTAACAATCTAAAATAAAATTAAAACACAGAATAAATGGTTCCAGGGCTCTCTCCTGGTTCTACAGCAAACATCTCCTAACATTTCGAAGAGATCTGATATCTATTACTCTGAAGGTCAGAGAAGAGGTCATAACCTCAAAGGAAATAAGAATTGGAAGTCCAAACCACACCTGCGTTTTCTCTAGAAAAGTACAACTGGTACCTTTGGTTTGGTGTTGGGAAAATATCTACATAGAAACAGAGCTATCTATGGAATTAATTATTTTAAAATAATGTCCTTGGAATAAAAGCTATGAAAATACATATTTCCAAATGTTCCTTTTGTATTGTACAAAAGGCACATAGGCTCAATCACAAGGTGAGGAGACGTACCACCCCGTAGGCTTGCTGCTGGACCCAGTTCATATAGTCATTCCTTATGTCTATCAGCTCTTGGACTTCATGTATGTAAAACTTGTCGTACTGTATAAGTTGTCCTGTTTTCTCATTTACCTTAAAAGAAAAGAAGAAGTATAATTAACATTAAATTTAGTCTATACTTTCAGTTCTTAAATAGGATAAAAGGCTTTGAAGATTTCTTTAGCTAATTTTCTATTAAAAACAAAACAAAAAAAAATCACTCAATGCCTACTATACATGCAAAATCCTTATCAAGTGTTTTTGGAGACATAAAATATTCTTAGGATGTGATATTTGTACTCGGTAACTCCAAGTCTGAAATAATACCTTTATAACCATAATACACTATAAATTATATAAACCAGAAACTACATGGCTTTTGAGTTGGCAAAGAAGAACTAAACAGTACTAGTAATACTCAATAAATGTTATGCTACTTAACGTCTGCACAAACAAACCTTTAAGTTATTCTTGACTTTCACTTGTTTGTCTATGTGAATACCATAGACATACCACATGTGTAGGGTGCCTTTGGAGGCCAGAAGGTGTCAGAGCTCCTGGAGCTGAAGTAACAAGCATTAGAACACACCCTGACATGGGTGCTGAGACCTGAACTCAGGCCCTTTAGTAGAACAGTAAGTGTTTTGGGGGGATTTCTGTTTATTTGTTTAATTTATTTTTATTTTATGTACACTGGTATTTTACTTGCATGTATATCTGTGTAGATCTGGAGCTACAGACACTTGTGAGCTGCCATGTGGGTGTTGGGAATTGAACCTGGGTCCTGTGAAAGAACAGTCAATGCTCTTAACCACTGTACCATCTCTCCAGCCTGGTTATGTAAGGTGGTGTCAAGATAGGATGTAAAAATAAACAAGGCTGCAGACGTCATGGAGAGAGAACTTCGTATACAAACAAGGAAAGCCAGTCCTTAGTGAAGAGTACCCCTGCAAACAAGCAACCTGGCTTCCTCAGCAACCCTGGGAAAGCGAGGTCTTCTGTCACGTAATGCAACAAGTATTACATAATTTTATCAAGCTCACAGAGGATGGACAAGTAGGATCCTAAAGGCCTCACTGTGGACCTGGAACTTCCACAACACTCACAGCAGTTCTCCAAAAGTGCAAGGAAATGCAAATGAATGGGGAAAAAGAGGGCAGGTGTTCTTTAAAAAACAGAAGTAGGGCCTGTAAAATGGGCTGTGGGGTGAAGAAGCCTGCTGCCAGGCCAGACAATGTTATTTGAGTTTCTGAACCCATGAGGTAAAAGCAGAGAACCAACCCTTATAAGCAGTCTTTGGACTATCCCATGACAGTCCAGGCATCTCTCTACCCAATATAAAAATTTTTTAAATTCCTTTAAAAGAGACCAGAAAAATTATACTGGTAGGCATAAAAGAAGCTCATGTAAGTCATCATCTTGAAGGTAACAATGACAAATTCTTGATCACAGATAATAAAACAACTACTTAAAAAACATTGTAGATCGCCAGGAGGTGGTGGCGCATGCCTTTAATCCCAGCACTGGAACTCAAAACTGGAGGCCAGCCCGGTGTATAGAGCAGCCTGCCTGGTGTATAGAGCAAGTTCTAAGACAGCCAACACTACAAAGAGAAACCATGCCTCAAAAGATAAAAGCAAAAAATAGAATTATTAAAAATAATCATTTACCAAAGTCATGGAGTAAACATTCAATATTTGGGGCTGGAGAGACGGTTCACCGGTTAAGAACACTGGCTGCTCTCTCAGAGGTCTGGAGTTCGATTCCCAGCAACCACATGGTGGTTCACAACCATCTATAATGTGATCTGATGCCTTCTTCTGGTGTGTATGTATACATGCAGATACAACATTCATATACATTAAATAAATAAATAAATTCAATACTTAAAATTTTCACCTAAATTCTCTATCAAGAAAGCACTGAAAAATGAAACATTTAAACTATATACAATTAAAAATAGGAAATATTGAAAATTTAAAGATTTATTTTATTATTTTATGTGCATGAGTATTTGCCTACAAGTGTGTCTGGACCATGTGCTTGTCTGGTGCCCATGAAAGGCGAGAAGAGGGTGCTGGATCCCCTGGAAATGGAGTGGCAAATGATTTGAGAACCACCAGATGAATGCTGAAAATTGAACCTAGCTCTTTTCAAGAGCAACAAGTGCTTTTAACCACCAAGCTACTTCTTTAAATGCCTAGAAAGAGAAAGACCCCTTTTCAAAGGATGTATAAGACCTATAAAACTATAAAACAGTAGAGAAAACATAAAGAAAACCTGATTTTAAAAAGACAACTCTGATCATAAACTGCAAAGGAAAATAACAAGACCTGACAAACAAATATAAACAAATTTTAATTGGGATTCTGTTTTAAACAGTGATACAAAGTACACCCTGATATAACTGAGGCAACCTAAATATGCACAGACATTGTAGAATTATAAATTATATTGTAATTCATTTCCTTATTAGAAATGATTGCATTGTTCTCTAGATAAACAAACTGAAATATTAGAGTGCCCTCTGCATGGAGGCAGAGGGGCACAGGGTTGAGCATTCACTGCTCCTACAGAGGACCTGGGTTCTGAGCACAGTACCCACATGAAGTCTAACAGCCATACAAGCTGCAGTTCTAGGAGAGCCAAATGCTCTCTTCTGGTCTCACTGGGCACCAGGCATCTATGCATGTGTCTATGCATAGGACATGCAGGGAGGACAGCTGTAAGCCTAAAAATTAAAAGGAACGACACATGTAGTATAGTCTCAAAATGTTTCATAGAAATGTACACACACTAGATAAAGAACAGACACAACAGGTTAACAGCTGATGTATCTAAGAAGGGGAATATAGGTATTCATCATATTTGTCTTACAGTGTTTCAGTATGTATGAAATCAGTTAAAATAAAAACTGAAGAGGGAAGAGGCCAGGCATATAGCACAGTAGTAGAGACCTCCTTAGCATGCAGAAGATTCTGGGCTCAATTACACACCCATTATATTACACACACACACACACACACAAAGTATAAAGATTAAAAAAATAGGCTGAGCGGTGGTGGCACACACCTTTAATCCCAGCACTTGGGAGGCAGAGGCAGGAGGATTTCTGAGTTTGAGGCCAGCCTGGTCTACAGAGTGAGTTCCAGGACAGCCAGGACTACACAGAGAAATCCTGTCTGGGGGTGAGGAGAGATGAAAACCCAGGGGGATATTAGTTTGAGGAAGGCAACTCTAGACTTGTAGGCAAAGAAAACAGCAGGAATTAAAGGAGACAAAATCCACATATCCTAGCTGGTCTAACAAAAATGAAAAACATATAAACCAAAACTGGATAAAAGATCCAAAACTGGATAAAAGATACAGCTCAGAGAAAGTTGGGTTAGGCTGTCTAAGTGAGCAGACCCCAGAGGAAACTACCCACTCTAGGTTAGAGTAAGTGCTTACTAGTTTAGAAGGTTTTGGACTGTTTTGTTGCAGAATTCCATGACAAGAACTGACTAAGGAGAAAATAATGTTTTGGAGCCAACGGGTTATAAAATCAGTGACATTCTGAGAATTATTCTGTTGGCTCAGAAAGATAGAGAGGCTAGTGGTAGGAAACTGAAGTAGAGTATATCTCTAGGATTCAAGATGTCCTGATAAGGCATGCAGGGGCTACAGCAGCTGATGAATAAAACGGTTTTGTTCTTTTTTCCAATGCTTCGGACTGGGTAACAACAACAACAACATGCCAATAGTAACACCAACGAGTCAGACATCCTTGGTAAGGTGGGAAGTTGAGGAGGATGAAAAGGCTGATGTCAGGTTTTTTAAAATGGAGATCCCAGCACTCAGGAGGCAGTGGCATGTGGACGGCTATTCATTCTAGTGTCTTACACACTTACAAGTGGAGGCTAATATGGGCTACAAGTAAAAAAAAAAAGAAAAAAAAAAATATATATATATATATTTTATCCAGCAAAAAAGTTAAAGCACTGGAAAGACTGTGATGCGATTGAAAATTGTTTTCTTTAACAACGATACTAAAGCAGTAGTGATAAAGTTAATTTACCATACATATTAAACAAACTAACTTCCTAAGGGAAACAACAAAAGTAACTTGATCAAACACAGCTCCCTCTTTCAACAGTGAGTAAATCGACGTTAAAACCTTTTGTTGAGCTGGGCATGATGGCACTTTTAATCCCAACATTCAAGAGAGAGGCAGGCAGATCTCTAACTCCAGCTCTACCAGGGCTCAATAGTGAGACTCAGAACAAAACAAAAGACCCCAACAAATAACCCTGTTCTTGGGAAACCAGACGCTCAAATGATGAGGCCTATTGAAAAACAAGTATGATACTCGTTTCTCTAATTAAAGATTGAATCTTTAATTAGAACCATCTTTGTCTGTTGCATCCTTAGAAGGAGGCAGTGTAATGAACAGCTGTTGTTAATTTTTGATGTGTGAAATCTGTGAAAATATACTCTTAAAATTATGAATTTTATCTTATAATTCTTAGAGTTTACATTTTCACAGATTTCAAAGTTTTGCTTTAAAGGAAAATAAGAATGAACACTACATACCTCTTTCTCAAAGAAAAAGATCAATAGCATATTGATCTAAAAGGTAAGGTGAAATTTTAACTGAGTTGTAGACTTTTACGTTAAAACCAACTAAAACTATGTTCCAATTATAGCTATCATTAAACCTTATACTACTTGTAAGACACATATTTCAATAGTCTCATAAAAAGTAATGTTTTTATTTTCAAAGTTGTTTTTAATCCCTTTATTTTACTAAGTAAAAACATGTGAGCTCTTTTCCTGCTTTTATGGGGTAGGTGTGGGGAGGAAGACAAGGTCTGCTGATATAGCCTGGCTGCCTTGAAACTAGCTACCCAGACCAGGCTGGCCTCACGATATCTGCCCATATCTGTTTCTGGAGTGCTGGGGTTACAGCTGTGTGGCATCAGACCGAGGGCACTTTTCCTAATGCTCTCATTTGGAAAAAAACAAAACCAGAGGGAAGCTGTTATTATCAACTTTCAAACAGAATTACTTAAAAAACAGAAACATAAAGTATGAAATATTACCTATCCCATTATAGAAGATGTGTGTCCTTGCGCCCTACAATCTTTAATACTAATATTAGCTACACTCTTTACTAAAAAAGAAAACACACACAATATCACATATGCACCCAAAAACTTCACAATGACCTTTTCTCAAACAGTCGTATTTATAACAAAAAATAATAAGGTCTGTGTGTGTAACCGAGGATGGTCTTCAACTCACAATCTGATCTTAGCTACCCCAGTAGCTGGCATTAGACCAAGCTCACAACATTTTTCTCTCTTTCCTTTCCTTTCCTTTCCTTTTATTTTTATTTATTTATTTATTTTTTTATTTTGGTTTTTCGAGACAGGGTTTCTCTGTATAGCCTTGGCTGTCCTGGAACTCACTCTGTAGACCAGGCTGGCCTCGAACTCAGAAATCCGCCTGCCTCTGCCTCCCAAGTGCTGGGATTAAAGGCCTGTGAACCATGACTGGCTCATAAGAGTAATTCAAAACAACTGCACATAAACTTGCAAACGCGCTCACATAGACACACCCCCTATCTTTCTATATGGTATGTACATTTACACGCCATCTTACAATGTAGCTGACTGTTCTCTAAGAGGCCTTCTTTAATCCCTCCATGAGGACATTATATTGTTCTTTATCTAACATTTATGTTAGTATAAATTTTCACTTATTTGTACAGACATAATCTTTCTAGATGACCACCTAAAGAAGGGGGAAATCATATAACTTCCTTATCACTAAATCTCTAGAACCTAAATATAATAACAAGCATACAGTAGACAAATATTTACAAAGAAAAATGGAAATCATATAACGTTCAAAAAATCTGCATATAATTTTTTACTAAAAATGTTCAAAATAAAATGTATAAATTCTGATTACAATGTTTTTATTTCATATTATAATTCAGTATTTGGTTAAGGGGTAATCATGGTGAATAAGTCTATGTTCTATCCATTCAGTTTGAAGGTTCCTTGCCCTGACCTCAAATGTTTGAAAACCAGTATAATACACACAGCCACTAGTAGCTAGACATACCAAGTAAGCCTGTTCCTTTTAGCACACCAGTACTGCTACAATGTACTATGTACGACTTCAAAAATAACCCAATTACTACCCAGTGAACTTACTTTTCTGATTATAGACCCATTCCTGACAGCAGGCATCAAAGGTATTTTCCATGATGCCATTTAGAGCATTGAAAATATTTTCCATTTAGAAAGTTTTCCAAAGGACATGACATATGGGAGGAACAAGCACATCCTGCAATGAACAGTGAACACAAAATATAGTTTTCTTGCTCTAGGTTTCCCTGTTCCTAGGTTAGGTCAAGAAGTAAACTGAGGAAACCTCCCCTAATTGTTAATCGCTGAGAAGAAAGTAAGAATGAGTGCACAGCTATCACACATAGCATCTTTAATTTTTTTTTTTTTAAATTTACTTGTGTGCATGTGCATGTGTGTGAGGGTGGGTGGGTACGTGGGTGTGTGTGCCCATGCACACTCATCAAGTACACATGCCTGCCATAAGCATGCACATGGAGGTCAGAGGAAAACCCCTGCAAAACGAAAAAAACAGGAAATCCATTCCACTGTCATTCTGCTTTCAAATATAACAACTTCAAATAAGAACCTATTTTCTGTCTAACCCAATAAATTAGTGTTTTTCCCCATTCAAATAGTCTAATTATGAAATCTCTGCCTTCAGAATGTATAACAACTTATAAACTACATAACTTAGGAGCAAGACAGCTTAGCACATAAAGGCACTTGTCATCAAGCCAGACAGCCAGTGTTCAATACATGGTAGAACACACGCATTCAACACATACATACAAAAATAGTATTTAAAAGTTATATAATTTAGCCAGCAGTGGTAGCACATGCCTTTAATCCCAGCACTTAGGAGGCAGAGGCAAGTGGATCTCTGGTGAGTTTGAGGCCAGCCTGATCTACAGAGAGAGTTATAGGACAGCCAGAGCTATACAGAGAAATTTTGTCTTTATAAGCCATAAATGAATGAATGAATAAATAAATAAATAAATGTATGTTATGTGATTGAAACAATATACCAATCTTGAGAAACTATCATGGTGATATTTTATTGGTAACTACTCATTTGCATATGATAAAGAAAGCCCTTATTCAAAATCACACTGACAGGAAATATCGTAAGAGATTTAAGTGTGTTCTTTTCATTTCTAGTCCAAGCACAGTACTGATATGGACAAGAGACATAGTTCAATGATTAAAGAAGCCCTGAGCCCAATCCTTAGTAACACTAACAAACACACACACACACACACACAAACACACACACAAATAAATAAATAACATATGAAACCCAACATAGTGGACATAGTGCACTTTACAGAATTTTAAGTTTCCATATCTAAAGGCATTAAAAGAAAGCCCACTCTAAAGCTGTGTGTGTACACACTGTATAGGTTCCCACAGAGGCTTGGGTTGTTAGAATCCCTTGGACCTGGAGTTGTAGGAGGTTGTGAGCCACTTGATGTGTGGGTTCTCCAGCCCCCAACTACATGTTAACATACATACTTACTAATGTGAAAGAAAAACAGCAGGGGCTTGGGAAGCAGATCCAAGCTCTCTTACTATGGTCAATGCTGAGTTGCTTTTGTGTTTTTTGTTTGTTTGTTTGTTTGATTGATTGATTGATTGATTTTGTTTTTCTAGACAAGGTTTCTCTGTGTAACTCTGGCTGTCCTGGAACTCAATGTGTAGACCAGGTTGGCCTCAAACTCAGATTCACCTGTCTTGAGTCCTGAGTGCTGGGATTAAAGCATGTACCAACACCACTACCACTGGCAAAGTAACTTTTTTTGTTGTTGTTGGTTTTGGGGGGTGTGGGAAAGGGTCAGTTTCTATATTTACAAAAATGGAAAATACCAACTCTGAAAGTATATTTTAAGAAAAATCTTTTGTAAAATTAATACTATATACACAGTGCTCACGTATTATATATAGACATTTCTAATACTGTTGGCAAACAATAGATGTTAAAAGACATCACCACCATCTCAACCTTGAACTAACAAGAAGGCAAATCCTAGCACTTGGCACAGCTCCATCTAAAAGGTCTCTGTAGCCAAGCTTGGTAGAGACTGACTGCAACCCCAGGATCCAGGAGGCTGAAGCAGGAGGATTGTGATCTTTAAGGCCTGCCGGGCCTATATAACACAAAACCCTATCCCCAGAACCTAAGTGTTAGACTATAACATGTGCAGTTCAATCCACAGACCCAGAGAAAAAGGGGGCAAAAGACACAAAAAAACCAAAATCTTTGAGGAGCATATATTCTGTTTTATAAACTCTAGTATTACCTAATTCTAAATCTTTAATCTTAAAAGATGAAAAAGGAATCTTAATAGAGCTCCCAGTAGAGACCGAGGTTTCTGAGCTGGCAAGTCAGTTATTCAGTCTTAGCTAGGATTCTGAAAGTCCTTCTTCCCGCCCCTTTCTTTGAGACAGGGTTATTCTCTGTAGTTCACAACAGCCTGGCACTTTGGTGATCCTCCCACTCCAGATTCCAGATTGCTGGAACTACAGGCATCCCTTTCTCCGGAGAGAACAGACAGGGCTAAAGAGAAGCAGTGTTCTTTAAGAGGATAAGCAGTCAAGGAGTCAAAAGTGGGACTGTGTAGAAGTAAGGTCCAGCTGAAGAAGGATGGCTATAAAATAGTAGGGAAAAGTTCATCCGAGAAACAAAAAGCAAATCAATTAATCACTTGAATCCTAGGCAAAAGTATATGGAAAGGCAGAGAGAAAGAGACCCCTGCTATAACATCAGAAGATCTTCACAACTGCAGTATGGTACGCCCAGGCCCTGATATGTTGCAAGAAAGTCTTGTTCTGGGGAATGACCTGTTTCTTGGAAAGAAATTGCTTCATCTCTTTAATCATAAAATGAGAAGAGAAATTAACTGCCCAAGAATCTTGGACGTACTAAATACAAAAGGAAAACAATTCAGGAAGTTAAGTAGTGGAGAAAAAGACCCAGGAGCTTCACTAAAAAAAGTAAAGTAAATGGTCCCCGGGGCGTCTTAGTCCAGAAGATCTACTTCCTTTACTCCCTTCAGTGCTTACTTTGGCAACCATCTGAAAGTGTAAAAAGTCGTTATGGAAAGACTGCATTCACATGGGGTCTTCAGTCTATTATGGACTATGAACACATGCTTCTCCCTTAGGTCATGTCTCATTTAAGTAGCAACTCACGAATACCAAATGGCACAACAGAGATATACCTACCAACTGTCAGGGATGACTCAAATCCATCTTTAATCAGACAGCTGAGATTCTATTTCTTCATGTAACTTTGCACTTCTACAGTGTAAAGTGTACTATTTCTTACACTGGGAAAAAGGGCAGGAAAGAACAATAGGCAAATTAATGAATTATATATAGTTTCATTTTCAAATTAGTCATTTGTTTCAAATGAAACATTCTACTTTGATTGAGGCCATTAGTACCTGATACCAAAAGAATAGAAGTTTAAATGTTCATAATTACAAGGGCCCAGTCACTTTTATATGATAACCACTTATAACTAAAAATAATGTATCATTAAATTAACACATTAGGTTCTTTACAAGAAAATATAAGAATTCTAATTCATTAATATGCTATTGTTCTGCCCAATTGTAGGCTACAGATGCCTAACAAAGACAACTAAATCCAAAGCTACCAAGTATAGATATATTGATTCTTGCAAAGAAATGAGAAACTTCCACAATTCTTTACTATATATTTTATGCCATTCTAGTATTAATGTTAAAATGAACATTATCGATGTGTTAGTAGGATGGGGAGAGAAAGAAATAAAGGACTAACGGACATACCCTATGTAATATTTCTAAAACCTTTAATGCGGTATGAAGAAAACTGTTGAAAATTCTTCTTTCAGAAGGGGGAATGCCGATCTTGTAGAGTTTCAAAAGATGGACCACAACTTCCTTAAAAAGTCCTACTATCTTGAGGAATAGTGGAGGTTCAAGTACTGACCACCAGTTTTCTGTTATTAAAGGGTGAACATGCAAATAAAATGATAAAAAAAAATCAGAATTAAAAAAAACATACTAACTTTTCTTCTAGAGCAGTGTTTTTTTAACCCTTTGACCACTTCAGGAAGATGACATAGCAATACTTTATATAACATCTCTAGGGCTTATAGATAACTTTCCTCACTACCAAGATAAAGGATATTGTTCTTAAAAATCTTTCAAGTAAAAACACCATATGAAAGGCCTATGAAATTCACATTCTTGGTATCATTAATTATATTCAAATTTATAAATTATAGTTAAAATCATCACTACACTTAATATAAAAGCCAGTTATTAAGCTGTTTTAGCAATCAGATTTTTCAACAAAATATACCTTAAAATCGTACTGTTCAAATATTTAAAAATCTAGGTTTTATTTTTCAACTTTATATATAAAACTGAAATATTGTGAAGTAATATATTTACAGATCTGAAGAACTCTGGGAATCAAAAATAGAAAGCTGATGTAGCTGTAACCTGTACTGTCTTATTCCTGTTTTTTATTTATAGTTACTAACTACAGCTACCAGAGTCAATGAAACCATCTACACCAGGAGCAGCATGTGGCTTTATTCTTCCGTACTGGCTCACTCCTTCAGTCCCAGCGTCCTATCCCTCACTTACTGCTTTTTTTCACTCACTCTCATCCTTGAAGTTCTTGTGTGATTTTATTACTTCAATATATTTCAGTTCCATGTACCTAACACACACTCTGAGAAAGCAACACACTGGACTGACCATAGCAAGCCAAGTATAAAGGCCAGGAGTTAGAGATGAGTCCACACGATTAGAAGGACTAAGGTAAACGAAGTTAGCTCAAAACCCAGAGCAATAGAGACTGAACTGTGAATTCAGGAATCTTGTGAATAAGCAGAGATCCAAATCAAACAAAAGGCAATTAATTAGAAGGGAAGGAACTAAAAGGAAGGAGGTTGATACTGGGCTCAAGGATGATTGAAACCAATGTGGTTCAGTTTCAATGGCTCATCTTAGTTCTTTAACAGCTAAATCACTTAAGGCAATGAGGGAGAAAAATATGGGTAAGTAAGTTTTCAATTTTTTCTCAATACTATCTCTGTGTTATATTGGATTAAAACTGTATTTAACATGATTTGCCTTCAGCAACTCTTGACAATTAGAATCAAATACCCAATAAAAGAGAAAACTCTTTTCCATCAAGAACAGTATCAAATAAGCAAGGCAGAAACATTTCAAACAGAAGAGAGAGAGAGAGAGAGAGAGAGAGAGAGAGAGAGAGAGAGAGAGAGAGAGCTCATTAAATAACACTTTTATTTAAAGAGAAAACTTTTCAGAAGAAAACTACTAAAATTCTTACCCAGTACTCTGAGTGGTGCCTTTTCTAGGTTCACCAGAGCTGTACCAAAGGGGATTGCTATTGTTGTGAAATTGTTGCAGTCACTCATCAGGGGACACTCTGGCAGGGTAAGGTAAAACCTCAGAGCTTCAACGTCAGGTAAGGAACTAGTCAGTTTAGGGATTAGATTCTTTTCCAAACTAGCTGCCACCTATATTTTGACAAAAAGCAAAACCTACTTCATTTAAAATGAATGTACTTCGCAGAGAGATGCGCGCGCACATGCGCACGCACACACTCACACACACTCTCGTACATATGCATGCATAAAAGAGAAAAAAAAAGAAATCAAGAACTACAACAAACATGAAATGACGAGTGCAATAAAAACTATTGTCTAAGCATTGTGAAGAAATTTCAAAAAAACTTTATTACAATATCCATTTAAACTCTATAACAGTGACTAATATAGCTATTAACAGACTTACCCAAATCAGGGAAGTATTTAGAGTCTGCTACAAACATCTGAAAAGATTTATGCCTCTTTAATATCTAAACTACAGATGCTTTAAAATAAAACTTTTACTTTTATTTGGTTTTGTTGTTTTTGAGACAGTGTTTTCCTGTGTAGTCCTGGCTGTCCTGGAGCTTACTCGATAGCCCAGGCTGGCCTTGAACTCAGAGAGATCCATCTGCTTCTACCTCCTGAGTACTGGCATTAAAGGCGTGTGCCATCATAACTGGCACTAAATTTTTTTATGAGGTATAAAGTAAAATTTTTCATGAGGTATAAAGTAAGTCCATGAAACACAAGTTTAATTAGGTTGTAAACATAACACATCCTGTAAAAATCTAGCAGCTAAATAGTAAATATATAATCATTTAAAAACAAACCTGCTGAGATATCTGAGGATGATCAGGTTGTATAAGTTTGTGGAATAAGAGTCGAGCAGCATTCATATCAACCCCTGAAAATCTGGTACCTGTTCTATAGTGATCATCATTGCTAAAAAAGAAAAAAAGAGGGAGAGTCACATTCTTCAGTGTTATAGCTACTCAGTAGTTGTCCAGGCTCCAGTGAGTAAACCCCCATGTCTGCTCATACAAGTAACTTAATAAACTCAGTTGGCATCACACAGACACAAAAGGACATGAAAGTAGAGAGGCTGAGTGAGGAGGAGGTACAAGAGGGCAATGAGGGGTTGTCTCATCAAAGCACACTGTACAGATGTACCAACTCGCCAACTGTTACAAGTCTATAGTAATTAGTCAGTTCTCTAATACACCACTCAATTCATCTGAAAGGTTCAGTCAATCAAGGAATTGCCACTTACCTAACAGCCAAAAAACTTCCATTTAGGCAACCAGATGAAGAAAATGTTCCATCTATCTCACTAAAAATAAAATAAATGAGACATATAACTTTTTGCCTTTGGTTTTTAATAAAAATTTAAACGACAATTTAGACCTGGATATGGTGGCACATGAGCAGAATCTGATCATTTGATAAGCCAAAACAGGACAATGTACAGCTTGAGGTCAGCCTAGGCTACACAGTTATGACTATGCTATTAAAAAAAAAAAATGGGGCCAGAGATGACTGTATGACTGCTTGCTCTTAAGCAGGACTCAAACTCAATCCCCTATAACCTATGAGTGGCAGTGTGAGCTTATAATACCAGAGCTGGGGAAGCAGAGACAAGAAGATCCCCAAGGCCCACCAGCCTTGGAGTCTAGCAATCTCCAGGTTTAGTAAAGAACCTAGTCTTAAAAATTAAATAAACAATAATTAAAAATAAATATAATAAGTATAGTAAACACAATTAAAAAATTAAATATAATACAATACTAGAGAAAGGTATTAACTGTCTGACTTAAGCTTAAATGTATTCACCTTCAGCAGCCACCAAGTCGGCTCAGTTGGTAAAGTCTGGAGCACGAGCATAAAGAAATGACCTTGGATTCCCAAGTACCCACAAAAAAAGCTGGGTGTGGGATGTACATGTAACTTCAGTGGTGGTGGTGGGGGAGCTGAAGACAAGGGAATCCCAGAGCTGCGAGCCCAAGATCATCTCTCAAAAACTAAAGTGCTGAGCGATGGAACATTCAGCTTAGACCCACCATTTTCACATGTACACAGAACAAGTAAATGCACATCTACAGGTGTATGTGCACACACCCAAAAGTCTCTCCACCACAAAAGGAAAAGTCAAGGAAATTAAGAACAAACAAACATCCATCCATCCATCCATCCATCCATCCATCCATCCGACAAAGTCTCACTCTGTAGCCTTCCCTAGCCTAGAATTTGCTATGCAGACAGAGTTGGCCCTGAACTTATCAAGAACCACCTGGCTCTGACTCCTAAGTGCTGGGATTAAAGGCATGCACCACCAAACCAGGCCCCATCTTCAAATAATCTTTATATAAGTAGAAGAGAATTAACTTTTCCAAGTTGTCTTCTGACAGCCACATGTGTACAACAGCATGTGTGCACCTACATACATACATGCAATACATATATAAATTTTTAAAAAGCATTAAGACTACAAAGGAACACAGTTTAAAGAGAATCTGGACATCGCTGCTTCACACTGTGTCGTGTCATCAGTCAGTTTTACCTGTCTGAACAAAGCGGAGCTTTTCAATAAGATCTTAAAAACATAGAAACTCCAAGTACTTAAATTTTTATATATAAGCCACCAAGAAAATGACAGTCAATGAAATATTTAAATGGAAATTCTTCACAAGGCTGTGTGTGTATGAGTAGAATGTTTCCCATACTTGGCTATCTCCACAGGGAACCTTCCAGAGGGGTAGCTGAGCCATTTCTGAATCAGAGCTTCATTCACTGTCCAGATCTGCTTTGAAGGGTCAGGGCATCTAAAGTCATCTGGAGGTCCACAGCTCTAAACGTTAACATTACAGAGATCAGTCAGAGGAAACGACGGTACTTACAACACAAAGCTAAAAAACAGCATTATTTATCATCTATTTGTTTTTGTTAAAGACAGAAGTCAATTTCTCCTAAATACCAGAAACAAAAACTTATCAGATAGCTTTGGGGACAAAATTATTTTGTAGATTTGAGCAGGAAAAAAAATTTAGACAATTAACTTATAACACATAAAAAAGGGAGATAAATTTCTAAAATTACTCCAACTTATTTGAAGCTAACTAATTATTTATATGATTATATTAGTACCTGAGGGCTAGAGTAATGTGAAAAGCTTTGATCTCCACCTGAGAAAATTCTTTTGACACAGAAATAGTCTTCAGAACCTACAATAAAAATAATATGTAAAACATTAGATTCTAAGATTCATATTCCATTTTCTAGAATATCAAATTTGCCATAGGGTTTGTCTGGATAATCTAATCAGGCTCCCTTCCCTTCATTCCAGGACTCTGTGACAAGAAATAGGTAGAATAAAGAACCTGATTCCTCAGGATGAGCCTGAGCAAATGGTGAACAGGAAACGGTTCCACAAGCCTAAGCCCCATCAGACAAGTTTGCAAGCCTTTGCTCTCCCACAGAAGCTTGAGGCTGAGGGCTCTGTAATGTTAACGTTTAGAGCTGTGGACCTCCAGATGACTTTAGCTGCCCTGACCCTTCAAAGCAGACCTGACAGTGAATGAAGCTAATTCAGAAATGGCTCAGGTACCCCTCTGGAAGGTTCCTTGTGGAGAGAGCCAAATATGAGAAACATTCTAACCCACACACAATACTGTTTTCTAATCTGTATCTCATATTTTGGTTTAAACATAGTATAAAAATAATTACTATTATAAAAGATAAAAGAAAATAAATATAAAATGGGCACACCTTCAATCCCAGCATTTGATAGGCAGAAAGAGAACTGCAGAGTCTGAGGCCAGCCTGGGTTACACATCAAGACTGACTACACCTCAAACCCAACAGCAAACAGAAAAATTCATTTTTAAAAAGAACATGGAAGAATTCAAATAATTGAGTAAATACTTTATAACACGTAGCCCTGGCTGTCTTGGAACTGGCTTCGTAGACCAGGCTGGCCTCAACTCTCAAGAGATTCACCTGCCTCTGGCTCTCATTTATACTGTCTGGCCTCCACTGTATACTGGTGTATGCAAGCATGCTTGGCTTGACTTTTTGGCTTTTAAACCTTGGTATTATTATTACCTGTGGCTGCTACAAAAATATGAACTTTTTCAAAGAAAGAAAAATTGTCTTAATTCCCTTGATTACTCCCTTACAACTAAGAAAAACGTTTTTTAAAAAAAAAAACTCAGTAAATAATCAGATATGTAATAGTAAAATACAATTTTAATATTTACAGTTTTGTTGTTGTCATTTTCTTTCTTTTTTTTTTTTGGTTTTTCAAGACAGAGTTTCTCTGTGTAGCCCTAGCTGTCATGGAACTCAATCTGTACTCAGAGATCCATCTGTCTGCCTCTGCTTCCTGAGTTCAGAGACTAAAGGTGTGAGCCACCACCACTGACTTAAATATTTAGTTTGAATTTTTGTGTGCATCTGTGTGTGTCCCCCATGTGTGTAGTGTGTGGTGCTTCTGTGAAGAGGAGAAGGCCATCAGGCTTCTTGAAGCTGGAGTACAGCAGCAGACATGGGTGCTGAGGACTGAACCTGGGTCCTCTAGCAAAGCATCAAGTGCTCTCAGCTGCTGAGGCAGGACAGTACACTGGTCTCTGTAACCGCAGTAAAATAAGTTTCATCTGGCTTAGACCACGATGATTTAAGAGTTCAGAAAAGGTTTTCTTTTCAAAAATCACAAGATGTACCTCAGTAGTAGATCCTTTCTCACCCTGCTCAGCCAGCTTTCTCATGGAACCCAAGACCATCAGCCCAGGGATGGCAACACCCACCATGGGCTGGGCCCTCCCACCACTGAACACTAATTAAGAAAATGGCCTTAAGGACTTGTATCTCACAGAGGCTCTTCCCTCTTCGATGGCTCTAGCTTGTGCCAAGGCGACACAAAACTATCCAGAATGCTTGCTTACATGGCTACACAATTTTAGTTTTGCAAACTGAAAAGAGGTCCAGAAAGTGGCTAAAAACAATGTGATTACACAACTACTTAATTTAAAACAATTCAACTAGGAAATCTTGTTTTATGTACTGACATCAGTTCAAATCACCCATTTCACTGGTGTCCTAGTTTCTGAATGACCCACCCACAAAAACATTTTTATGATTTTATCCAAAATTTCTCTGCACATAGAGATGTAGATATATACAACATAAACACATGCACTTGGGGTCTTACCATAAGCCCAGGCTGGATAAACTCAATGTGCCTCCTGTTAGCACCATACTTGTAATTTGTTACTTTACTAACAAAGCATCTCACAGTTCTTGTAAACAAAGAAGACCAACATTTTAATAAGAACTGTAATATATGTAGCACATGTGAAATACAGTAGCACTTACCAATATCTTGTGGACATTGTCCATTATAAGAAAACCAATTTCCTTTTACAGTGAAAGGGCTTTTTCTGTTGCTTGTTGAACCAGTTCCCAACTGCCCGTTACCACCAAGACCGAAGGAGTAAATTCGTCCTGAAGAAGGAACAAATGCAGAGGTATGCTGCCTAGAATAAAATGATAGAAAACTTCTGACTTAAGGTTAAATTCCAAAGAATTTAACTACAAATTAACCAACACTATCCTCTCAAAAATAAACCAAAGCTGGGAAGATGGCTCAGGGATATGAGTGTTTGCTCCACAAGAACAGAAAACTAATGATCAGAGTACCCAGCATCAAGTAAACAGCCAGGTGTGAATGGCTGTGCACTGTAAGCCCTGCATGAGGAACAGGGACATACAGCCTGACCCTGAGAGCTTACGCAACAGCCAGTTTTGCTGAAATGGTGAACTTCCAACCCACTGAGGGTCCCTGTTTCAGGGCAATGCAGCACTGAGTGACAGAGAGAAGGTTACCTACTGTTCTGTTCTGGCCTCGGAATATGCACCCCAAACACACAGTTAATAAAAATCACAAATCATCTCAACAGGTCCATGAAGAACAACTAGGAATGGGGTTGGTATATACCTCAATGACAGAGTGTTTGCCTATCACAGATAAGACCCTGGAACCAATCACTAACACTGAAAACAAAACAAAAAATAAAACTAGGAATGAAAAGGAAAATGTTTAATTTGATAAAGATTACCTACAAAAACAGCTGGGCACAGTGATGTACACTTTTAATGCCAGCACATGGGAGGCAGAGACAAACAGATCTCGACTGAGTCTAAGGCCAGCCTGATCTACATAGAGTTCTAGGATAGCCAGAGCTACAAGGAGAAATGCTGTTTAAAAAACAAACAAACAAAAACCTACAAAAATCTATGACTGACATAATACTTAAATGTAGTGATTATACTAGCATACTAGCCAATTCATTAAGACAACTATATACATGGTATGTACAACAGAAACAAAACCATAGATACACCTATGAACATGAATAAGTTATCAGTAAAAGTTTAATAAGGCAGCACTTTTGAGAAGTGATGAAAATACATAATCTATAGCAACTGTGTCATCAAAAAGCAAGAAGGTCAAGTTTTTCATAAAAAGAACTGGACAGAAGATTCTGGGAAAACAGATAAGTAGAAAGTACTGAGAATCTGTCTCTTATCTGGGTAAGCACTGTACTGGCTCTGCCTTAAATTGCCAAGTGTGATGGTTCAAGTCTTTGCCAAGGTCTGGTTAACTCAATACAAAGAGTTCCAGGACAGACAGAAAGACACAGAGTGAGAGCCTGACTTAAAACAACTTTTAAAAGTATCTAATCAACTCTGGGCTAGACTAACTTAGACAATTCAAAGATCTGCCATGCCAGGAGAGTGTGGAGGGGAGAGAACAGAAAAACAAGACCGGTGGGCTCATACTTAAGGACTTTAAAACTTGACACAAAGTTACAGTAGCTAAAGCTGTATGTAGTGCATGCACTCAAATCAATGGCCCAAAATTAAATCCTAGATTTTAAGACCAATGCTTCTCAACAATACATCAAAAAATCATTCAGCATAGAAAGAAAAATCTTTTACACAAATAATGCTGGAAAAACTGTCTGCTTACACACAGAAGAATGAAGTTCGACCTTGGCTGACTTATTGAATACAAGAATTAACCCTAGCACTTTCAAGACTCAAGCATTAAGACTGTTCCAAGTTCAAGTTCAAGTTGGCTACATGATCAAGTAGCAAGCCAGCCTGAGCTATAAAAAGAAATGTCTCAAAAACAAAGGCTGGGAATCCAGTTCAGTGGCAAAGCACTTTTCTAATATGCATGATGTCCTGGTTCGATCCTCCAGATTGGAAAACAAACAAACAAACAAACAAAAAAACCAAATGGGTCAAGATCCAAATCTAAAAGCTAAACATATAAAAAATCCTGGAAGAGAACAGACCAAAGGATAAAACACATTGCATTTGAGCGTTATTTTCTCAATCATACCACAGTCACAAGCAACAAAAAGACAGGTAAGACCTCATGAAATTTAAATTTGTATGTGTGCCTAAAAAACACTATTAGCCAGCCGGCTTTAGGAAATTTGAAAGAAGTGAAGACCATTTATGTCAAGGGCTTTGAGGTCTACTTTGGCAACACAGCAGGCTCTTCTGTCTTTGTATGTATACATGCAACTGAGAGGACCTCAGGTATCATCTCTTTTGACATAGGGTCTCTCACTAGCCTGGAGCTCGCCAATTAGGCTAGACAGGCTGGTCAGCAAACCCTAAGAATTCTATTGTTTCTGTCTCATCAATGTCAGACTTACAAGCATGTGTTACCATGCCTGGCATTTTATATGTGATGCAGGATTGAATTCAGGTCCTTGTGCTAGCAAGGCAAGCACTTACTAATAATAGATATCCACCAACCCCTAGCACAGGATCCCATTTATTTCTCGCTTCTTTTTTGAGACAGGGTTTCTTCATGTAATAGAGCCTTGGCTGTCCTGTACATGGCACTTTGTAGATCAGACTAGCCTTGAACTCAGAGATCGCCCTGCCTCTAGCTCCCAAGAACTGGGATTAAAGGTTTGTGCCATCATGCCAGCTAAATACATTTTTACTTTTTTATTTTATATACACAAGTGTTTTGCCTGTAGGCATGTCTGTGAACTACATGCATGCCTGGTATCCACAGAAGGCAGAAAAGGGTGTTGGATCCCTTTGGAACTGGAGTTATAGATGGCTATGAGACAACATGGGTGCTAGGACTAGAACTTGGGTGGGTTCCCTGGAAGAGCTGCCAGTAACTGCTGAGTCATTTCTCTAGTCACCAGGATCCCAACTGTTAAAATAACTGTGTTTTGTCTGCATGTGTACCTGGTACATGTGGGCAGTGATCAAGGAAGAAAAAAAGTGCAACAAACTTCTAAAACTGGAGTTACAGACAGTAATGTCACTGCTGGGATTCAAATCCAGGTCCTTTGAAAGAGCAATCAATATTCTGACCCACTGAGCCACATCTCTGGCCTTCACAATTGACATTTGTTATAAACAACTTTTTCATCCATATGCACAATAATATATACTACAAGGTAAATTAATGCTAGATACTTGTTTGAGAACATTTCTTGCAAAACTAGTTTAGAAAACACACTGCATTTAGAAGTCTTTCAAAAGCAACGACATGATCAAAAGCCAAAGCCCAAAACTGAGCCAAATGGCAGCCATGGCTTGTTTCACAGTCTGCACGGAGATGACTTTCACCCAGACTGTGGTTTTAGAAGAATAGCTCAACATTTTAAAAGACTATTTTTGAATGCTGGTAATGAAACATTCCTTTATGTACGAAGGGTTCATGAGGCAGCATACAAGGGTCCATAGTAAGTCGTGAGGCAGCAGAGAAGGCCCACTTTCGTTGAAGATATATAAATGGTTAACACTTGCAAGGGAAAAGAATTTTCTTCAGCCACCCAGAATTTGCTCATGCTCCTTTAAGAAACCAAAATTAAAGTGGGTTCAACCATTCTACACTTATAATTGTTTCTCTGGATGAGTATGGATGAGTACAACACAAAATATTAACACAAAGGCAACCTGTGAGATGTAAATAAACAAAAAGAAACAAATAAACAAAACCCCTTCAGATCAGGTGTCTAATAAACAGATTAACATCCAGAATGTAGTAGTCAATAAGAAGACAGACTTTAAAGGGAACGGTGAGCATCACTAAGTAGTGAGGAAATACAAATCTAAATAACACACACCTATCGGGACGGCTAGCTGGTACGAGGAGAAAGTGGTGTTGGCAAATATTTTAAAATAAAAACACTCTTGTAAAAGTGTTTATAAAAATATAAAAATGATGCCATTACAATGAAACATGCCATAGTCTCTAAGACACTGAAACAGTCACCAGGAGACAGCTGCTCAGTAGCTAAGCAGACATTCAGAACTATTTCACTTCAGGCTACTAGAACTCTAAGACAATTTATTATACAATCCTTTAAAAATGTGAATTTTTTCTTAGGGTGGGGAAATAGGTGGTTTGTTAAAAACAGATTCTCCTTATTATAGCCTGCCAAATGCAAGAATTACAAGTGTGTGTGTGTGTGTGTGTGTGTGTGTGTGTGTGTGTGTGATCATCCTTACCAGTTCAATAAGCAGTCTAGAGAGCAAAATCCTCTCTTCTTTACCATCGCTTACCTTCCACAAGCAACCTGAGTAACAATGCTTCCCATAAGTTCAAAAACTTTCCTGGGGTTTATTTCATGACTGGTAGAATTATGACCCAGCTGGCCATACCCCCCAGCTCCAAAGGTAAACACTCCACCTTCCTGGAAAACAACAAGCAAACAAAACAACTTATGAGAAACTCAACAACAGAAAATAATGTTTACAGTATGAGTTCACTTTGAATACAGACTTAATGTTTTCTTTCCTGTCTTTGAAATTTGATGACAGCTGACTAAAGGTAAAATGTCTTAAAAGCAAGCTAATTTAGTGTGTGGTAACAAGGACTACACCTACAGCTCAGTGCATGTCAAGCAAGCGAACTCAGGCTACATCTCCATACCTTCGTCTACTTAGGACTTTTGTTGTTTCCGAGATGGGTTTCTCAGTGTAAACGCTGTAACAAACACTGACTGTCCTGGAACTCACTCTGTAGACCAGGCTGGCCTCAAACTCAGAGATCCGCCTGCCTCAGCCTCCTGAGTGCTAGAACTAAAGGTGTACGCCACTGGCAAACATTTTTAAAATGCATTATTAATGTGGATGTGCATGTTGCACATGTGTAAACACATGTACTTAGGTAGAGGACAACTCGATGGAGGCTGGTTCTCACCTTCCACCTTTACCTGAGTTCTGGCGAGTCGATTCAAGTTGCCAGGAATGCTTGGAAAGCACCTTTATATGCTGAGTCATCTCACCAGCCTCTACCTTTCATTTTAAAATAAAATTTTTAAACAGATGTCAAAGCTGGCCCTGAACGTGTTCTTAGCTGAGGAAGGCCTTGAACTTTGAGGTCGTCCTGCTTCAGCATCTCAGGTAGTTTTAACTGTACAGGCTTGAACCACCAGACAGGTGCTGACAGACTTTTTAAGTCCTCAATGATGTTCTCATTATGATAAAATATTTATGTGTTCATTAAAGAAGTAATTGCTTCTAGGCATGGTGGTGCACACCTGAAACCTCAGCACTTGAGAAGAGGTTAAACAAAGACTGCCCAATACAGTTTGAGGAGCCAGGACTACATGAGACACCTCACCTACCAAAGAAAATAACCAGTATTACACCAACCAAACAAAGAGACAGGAAATACTTAATTGCATTGCTTCCGAATATCATTATATCCTTCCTTCCTTTCTCCCTTTCTTTCTTTTTTAATTCAAAGGAGAAGTCTAACATTTCACAAAAACTTAAAAAGAAAAAATGCTATCTAGCTGTGCCTTGAAGACAGACAAATGCTCTGCATACACAGAGTGATGTCCTCCCACCGGGAGGCTGGGTCAGAAAGATAATGAGCTTGAAACCAACCCATGCTATACAGGGAGATCATGTCAAAAACAAAGTAAACACAGATAAAAAGCGCCCATGAAAAGAACATGGAAAAGTGGAGTGCACAGGTATGTATACATACAGACTTGCTATAAGAGACAACCTTTATGATTGAAAATCATGAGGCTATAGGTTTTTTGTTTTGTTGGGTTTGTTGGTTGGTTTTTTGTTTTTGTTTTTTTTTAAGACAGAGTTTCTCTGTGTAGCCCTGTCAACCAGGCTAGCCTTGAACTCAGAGATCCACCTGCCTCTGCCTCCATGTGCAGGGATTAAAGACATGCACCACCACCATCTGGCTAAGGCCATTTTTAAAAAAGAGACACATGATAACCTAATACAACTAAAGTATTTTTCAATTTGACACTTTCTTTAGTTCTACAGTTATGTGTGTGTAATTTTACACCCTGGTTTCAATATCTAACAGGATACTTGTTTAAACATATTATAGTATAATGACACATTTAAAAACTTTCCATATCAAATACAAAGCAGAAGACAAGGTACAGCTTAGCAGGTAAAGAGCTTGGCTAACGCTAACACACACACACACACACACACACACACACACACACACACACACACACGGAGCTTTGGCTTCCATCTCTAACACTGGATAGTGTACTAAGTTCTAAGCCCAGCCAGGGCTACACAGTAGCTGTTTCACCGGGGGGTGGGGGGGGAGAAGAGGGAAGAGGAGAAAGCACAGAGGAAAGAGGGGAGGGGGAGAGGGGAAGATGAAGAAAAGGAAGAAAGAGAAGGAGGAGGAAGAGGAGGAGAAAGAAGAAGAGGAAGAAAAGTTAATTTCTTTTACTGACTATATAAGAGTAAATAATGACAATGGGTAAGGGCCCTACACAGCCTTAAGCACAGGTTTCATTTTCTGACCTCAGTTTATGTGGTGTATTTGGGGTGGAATCCAGGACCTCCAGATATTAGACACACACTCTACCAACTACTACATCCCTAGCCCTTCTCAAAGATCAATTTCTAATCTGGCCAAAAAAACAATTTTTGTGAATCTTTATGTTAATTTGTTTTGTTTCTGTATTTGTGAGGAACTGAGGTCAGCACATAACGACACGCACTGACTGAATGTGTTCGTTTTCCTCTGACATCTACTCACCACAGAAGGACCCCAGAAGATGAGAGATGAATGTTATCGCAATTGACAAGGCCATATTAAAAACAGTCATTCCTAGCTTAATATTCAGCCTAATACAAGTTAGTTTAATATATTTATAAAATATAAAACACATTTAAATATAGATAACGAGAATTCAGCTGCTTCTTTACATGTTATAAAATATTTATAAACCAAATGGAAATATGAATAAACAGAATGGGATTAACACCAAGTACTGCAAGCCTGACGAACCAAAATGAAGCCATCTCATAGAAAACATTAAGTAATCCCAGCTACTCAGGAGTCTAACAGGATTAAAAACCAGAGGTCAGCCTGAGCAAAAATAACAAAGGGGCTGGAGATGTGGCCCAGTGGTAGAGAGGTGACCTAGTATACACAAGATCCTGAGTTGTAATTGCTATTATCAATACCACAGACCAACGCCCCTGCAGAAAGTGCTAGGCATGGTACTGAATGATGGCAGCCCCAGCACTCCTGAAGCACAGAAGGGGAATGTCTACAGTCTGAGGTGAGTCTGCACTACATTTAAGCACTGCTGCAATTGAATGTGACAGCTCATCAAATGCACAGTTCACAACCCTAAGCAAAATTGAACATTAAGGCAAGTTATTTTCAAGAATAATTTAGGCCATTTTCAATATAAACTATTTCTGAAACACAAACATTGCTCAAGTTTAATGGAAATAGTACAAAAGCATTCACTAATTATGAAAAAATTACTTCGAATAATAAAAAGTTTTTTAAATACAATACCTTGGTTAACGCAGCAGTATGATCTTCTCCGCAACAAATATAAACTATTTTCTGAGATCTTAGTGACTTTAGTAAATTAGGAACATACCTATCTGAAAATTCCAATAAAAGACGTTAATGATATTTTTAACTAAAATTCTTCTAAAATGTGTTTCCTTTATAGATTTCCAAACTCAGTAGATGTATACTACTTTTTACTATCAATTAAAGACGTCCTAAGAAAAAAGCCTATAAAACTGGGTTTCCAGGCCTTATGATAAAGTAAGGACTCAAAGATGAGCATTAAGTTACCCTAGTGGCAATGTACACAAGGCTCAACAATACAGGACTGTGTTTTCAGATTCTCTATGTGTGTATAATTATTTATCCTGTCATGGCCATGCTCAAAGATTCTACTCAAGAGCCTGTCCTACTTTCTACATTTTATGGCAAAACAATAATAGTATAACATACACAAATTATTTATGCAGAATAAAAACCAGTATCTAATTCTACTTATCATTATCAGTTATTATTAGGTGAAAACACACCTTGGCCATCTCAGGCATTACAAGTATGTTCAACTTCACAAATTATGACTTATGTGCCAAATATTAGCACTCAAAAACTGGCCAGTATAAAATGTCAGATAAAAGATTGTAACTTGTTTCAAATAGTTGTTTTTTAAAATTTTAAATGTTTATTTTCAAGACAATCAGTGTAAAAAGAAACTCAACCAAAAAATAATCTAGTAACCCAGATCATATAAATTCAACTTGAAACAATAATATTAACTGAATATGTCATGTTACTTTCACAGAGCAAAAAATTTTGAGCACTAGGCTAAGCTATTGCATATATGTTCTACCAGGAAGCTATATATATATAGCTTCTTCACTAATTAATTGTATAGCTTCTTTCCATTAATGGTGGACAATACTGGAGCAACACTGGTTACCAACTTAAGTCAGTATTTATAAACTGTCTCTTAATGACATCCAATAATGAAGACTAAGCAGCATAACCTTTCTTTTCTTTCAGGACTGGGGATTAAACCCATAGCCCCCTGTGTGGTAGGCAAGCAGTCTACCATGTCCCTACATATAATCGCAGTCCAAGTGATCTAAAGACTACTTTTCTACTTTTTTGTGGGGGAAGGTGCTGGGGATTAAACCCAGGGCCTTGTGCATAGTAGGCATGAGCTTTTCCACTGAGCTATATCTCCAGGTCTCAACAAACTTTCCAATTTATTACATGCTAATTGTCAGTCTTCCCATGATCCTCACAAAACACATTAAAATTGTAAAGGAACACCCTTGGCTACACCTCTACTAGTCCTGGCAGTATCTGGGCGTACATTTCTCTAATGCTTTAAGAGTCACTCATTTCTCCCAGAAGACCGTCTTTTAAAGTACACTTAACTATGAAGAGAACCTACCATTTTCATCATTAAGACCTAGCTGACCAAATTTGTTACGTCCCCATCCAAAGATAGCTCCGGAAAGGGTGAGTACAAAACTATGGGCTCCTCCTGCTGCGACTTGCATGAATGGTATTCCAAGCAAAGACTTAATCAGCTGTGGTGAAGTCTGCTTTTGACAATCAATGCCTAGACCCAGCTGGCCATATTTATTCTGTCCCCAACAGAAAACTTCACTTGCTGTAAGACAAAAATTATAAAATTATTTTACACACACACACTATCATTTGAAGATCAACTTACTTTTTTGGGACATTCTCTCATTCAATGAAAATACATATTTATTGAAGGAAGAAGTTTGTTTTTTTATATGAAAACATACTACTCCTAGAAGACCATGTCCTATCAGCACACTGGTAAATTTCAGCAATATACTAGTAAGCAGTTATATAAACTAGGAATACGCCCATTTCCTTATGCCCTACATCAAAGGACTCTCTTTAACGTTCCTCATCTCTAACCTTGCCCCAAGAGGTAGTCTTCAAATTTCAAGGCTTCAGTTATCAACATAGGCAAATCTAAAGTAAGAAACACCTTGCTTATCTGACACCTACACATGGATGTTCCAAAGCCACTTCTAACTCACTATAGTCTTTCCAGTTTCCAATTCCCACAGCTCTCATTCCAGTGTTGGCCTTCACCAGCAGAAGTTATATACCCAGGGATGTCATGTTCATTCTCAGACATCATCAAATCCAAATCTACCAAGGATTACTATGTTACAGGGTTTTGGGGTTTTTTTTTCCCCCTTCTGGTAAATAGATCTATTTTAGCATTGTTCCTGGTTCCTTTCATCATTGTCTCTGCCACTTGTTAGTTCTGATTCATCTGTCAGCAACTTCATACGTTTTTTTTATTAAAATAACTAGCAAAAATCTATTTAAACTAGCAAATTTAAAAGTTCATTCCACAAAATAGTACACTTTTAAAAGTAAGGTTTTATGCTGGGGAAACAGCTCAGCTATACAGTAAAAGCAAATTCAGCAGGTCCCCAGAACAGGGCTGGGTAGAGCAGAACCAGTGGCAGACTCCTGCAATCTCTAGCACTGGGGAGGAGGAGCTAGTGGTATCTCTAGGCTCACAGAACTCATTTGGTGAGCTCCAGGACAGTGACAAATTGTCTCAAAAACAAAACAAAACAAAAAAAGATATAGATGGTTCCAGAGGATAGCTCCCAAGGATGCCATTGGATCCAACCCTATACACACACAACTAAGTAAGTTTAGAGTAAACTTCCATCTAACCCTTAAAATACTTTTCTTCAAGCATGTATGTATTTGCATAACAAGCAAATTGCAACCAGGTGTAGTGGCAAATGCCTATAATTCCAGTCCTTGAGAGGCTGAAACGGATTGCTCTTAGCTGGGCAATGGGGGTGTGCAACTTTAGTCCCAGCACTTGGGACTAATGTTTAGGCGGAGGCAGGTGGATCTCTGAGTTCAAGGTCAGTCTGGTCTATAGACTGAATCCAGGACAGCCAGGGTTACACAGAGAAAACCCTGTCTAGAAAAACAAACAAAGAAACAACAATTAAAAAAAAAAAAATCGCTCCTCATTCAAGGATAGCCTGGACTACAGAGTAAAACTATGCCTCAAAAACAAAGCCAACCAAAAAGGGGGTGAGCTTCGTACTTTCTTGCTGCTCTCAGGCTCGCCTCCTTAAGAAGGCTACAGGTATGTTCCCACTCCCCGATCCCACTACACCCCAGCCACACTAGCCTCCCCTGCACTCAGCCCGCTGTTCTCACCGCCCTGACCACCTACCTTTTTGTTCAGCTCATGGCCAGCCTTCATTCTTGGATATCCCAGACTAAATCTCATCCCATTAAATGTTCTATAAACCGTATGCTTTTCCTCTCCAGACCCTTTCACCATACACAACTATCCTGTTCTTTGTGTGATGCTATGGGGGCCAGTGGTGCACAGCTTCTCACTCACTGCACACTACACACTCGGGTATGCACAGTTTACACTAACTGCTCAGAAAGTGTGTACGTGATTATACCACCTAAAACTATACAAAAGAGAAAAATCAGCTCCAGATGGAAAATGATCTTAATATATCAGTTTTTATGGAGTTAAACCTAATGTCTTGTTCACAGTAGACCCAGTGTCTTGAATAAACCAAAGGAAAAAAGAAAAGACTAGTAAGAGAAACATAAAGAATTACATGAAGACGTATCATGTTCATGAGCTGAAAAACTTAACACTGTAAAGATTACCCTGAAACTGATTTACGGACACCATAAGCTCAGTAAATATATCAGCAGTTCTGTAAGTATAGACACTAACAGCTGATTTAAAATGGAAATGAAATCAAGACAAATCTTGTAAAAGAAAATCCAGGCTTTTTGTTCAAAGTACTACTAAGTAGTAATTTTTAGTTACAAAAGCCGGAGTGCTTACCTTTAGAAAGTGCAAGCGAATGATAGTAACCACACGCAACCTGTACTATCTGGATATCTGAAAGACTTTTAATATTTCTAGAAAAGAAAAGAGAGCAGACTCAATTCCCTCTGTGGAACAAGTGGATCTTGTATGCTACTCATGTGCTATTCATTGGCCAGTTGTCTGCTGACTTCAAGGCGTGCTTTTTTTCAGTCAAGGCTAATATCAAAATTCAGGTTAAAACCAATAATAAATAGATCTCTGAGAGTTTGAGGCCAAGCTGGTCTAGTTCTAGGACAGTCCGGGTTACACAGAGAAATCTTGTCTTGAAAAACCAAAAAAGAGGGCAGGGGGAGAATATATCTCAACATAATAAAGACCTTTTACATAAGAAAAAGCTCATCAGGTGGCTGGAGAGATGATACAGTGGTTAAGAGCGCTGGCTGCTGCTCTTGCAGAAGGACCTATATTTGGTTCCCAGCACCCACATGTCAGCTCACAACCATCTGTGGCTCTAGTTCAGTGGTTCGAAACTTGTGGGGTTCTCAACCCTTAGGGGGTGGTCAAACAACCCTTTCACAGAGGTTGCATAGCTGATATTTACATCACAATTCGTAACAGTAGCAAAATCACAGTTATGAAGTAAAGCAGTAAAAATAATTTTATGACTGGGGTGGGTCACCACAAGGTATTAATGGGTGGCAGCATGAGGAAGGTTGAGAACCACCCCACTAGGTCCACAGGAGCTGGCATCCTCCTCTCCTTTTCTGGGCTCCAGGCACTCATGTGGTACATACACATATATCCATGAAGGCAAAAAACACACACATAAAAAAATAACATCTTAAAAAACAACAACAAAAGCAAAAGTAGTTAACATTATAGAGGCTAAAAGCTAAATGGTTTCCTTCTAAGATCTAACACAAGAGCTGGGCATGGTGGTACATACCTACAGTCCCAGAGCTGAGGGTTTCCACCTTAATAGACTTCTACATTTAATTAATAAACAAAACCAATAAAGCCTTTTTTAAAAAAGTCACAGAAACATGCAACTAATAGGTGTGTGTGTTTGTTAGTTTGTTTTTTGAGATTGGGTCTCTACATTGTTCTGGCTGTCCTAGAGCTTACTATGTAGCCCAGGCTGGCCTGGAACTGACAGAGAGCCACCTATCTGCCTCTGCCTCCTAAGTGCAGGGATTAAAGGCATGTGCTACCATGCCGAGCAACCAACTGGTATTTAATAGATATTTTAATAGCTGGGACATTTGACAGAGTAGAACCAGCAGCTGAAATAAGTCTATCCCATTCGAGAAGAAAACAATTCCTACTTTTCTTTATGAACAGAAATTCTATCCATTACGGAGTAAATATCAGTTATATAAGTATAACTGACACTTAGTCAACCAAATACTTCAACCTAAATTATTAACAAGAACCAACTTAGTGACTTCTTGAAAGATTCAAAGGGGAGAAATAATTAGGCAATAATATATGCTCACAGTAAACAAAATGATTTAGATAAACAAATTTACTATAAAAGATTAAGGACCTCTTTGTGGTCACCTTTGTACCTGGGTACTCTGATACATTCCTCTGATCCTTGTAGGCCAAGTTGTCCATCAGAGTCAAGACCCCAAGCATACACCTGGCCCTTGTCATTAAGTGCCAATGTATGAGCTTCTCCACATGAAACAGCTACGATATTTTGGGCATCCAGGGCAACAACCTGCTCTACAGAACAAAAGTCAGGAAGAGAAACATTACATTTTAGTTTTGAGCTTGAAATGAGGATTAAGATATAGTCAATTCTCATTTTCTATCAAAAAATAAGGAGATGCTAAAACATAAAATACAACCAGTTTTGGAAAAAAATAACAAATATGTTCCATATACAATTCTCATTATGAAACTCTCATTATGATAATTATTATGATAAGGCATAACAAATGACCTGAACATCTTGGAGAAATCCAGGGCTTATCAAGATGATCTCAAAAGACTGTACTCTATTTAAAACCAACACTGAAAAAGAAATCACTTAAAAATAAACTGGGCTATTGGGATTTCAGCAGTATAATTATAATTTAGACTCATTTTTAACATATTATACTACAGCGTAGTATTCATAATGAAATAATCTGAACTGGTAATTTATTAACAGATTTCCCTTCTTTACTAGTTTTTTGAAGCAGAATTTTACTACTGCAGTCAAGGGTGGCCTGAACCTGGGATCCCTCCTACCTCTGCCTCTCAAGTACTAAGACTACAGCATATGCCACCATCACTCCAGGCTCAGATTTTAAAGTAGAAAAATTGGTTGAGTATTCTGAATAGAGAAGTAAAATGTAGTAGACTCCTATAAATGGTGGGTCTTAGTTTATGGGTTTCCATTTTAGCACCAACAGTTACAAACCCCCTCATATGGTCAAAATATTCTCACTTTAAATCAAAAGTAGCCAGGCAGCAACAATCAAAGTTTTTTTAAGATACCCAAGTGTTGGGGTTGCAGAGATGGCTCAGTGGTTAAGAGCACTTGCTATTCTTACAGCTGATCTGGGTTCAGTTCCCAGAATGCACACATTGGCTTGCAAACTCCTGTAACTCAATTCCAGGGAATCTGATGCCCTGTCAGGCCTCCAAAGGCACCTGAATGCACAAAATACACACATAAACATTCAGGACAAACACCCATACACACAAAAATAAAAATATACGCAATGTTTGCTAGTGTATTACCAGTACACAAGCTTTTAACATGATATCTAAAATTAACTTTATGAGATTAATAAGAATGCTACAATTATTTTCCTCAACAAACCAGAAGCTTCATGATAAAAGCAATTAAAACTCCATCAACCAGAGAGCATAGTAAATCATGCTATTCAATAAAGTAACTGACTGCATCATAGAAACTGACATTCCTGCATGCAAAGCATTTCAAACTACATCTGGATTAAGATCTTGCTTTCTTTAAAATGAGAGGCTAGTGCTAGATAACATACAGGAATCTATACAACCTACAGATACACCAAGTACTTACCTTAAGTACCTTGAGGCATGAATACCTGACTTTACTATGTAGATCAGACCAGTTTAAGCCTGCAGCAATCTTCCTTCCTCTGCCTCCCACGTGCTTAGACTGCAGGTGTGCACAACCATGCCCAACAAGTTGATAATTCTTCAAGCTGGTGTCCCAGTACACTCAAGTTTATTACACCAATTTCTCACTCTTTGTATTATTTTGTATATGTTTTAATAAAAATCATCACAGAAACACTCACACAAAAGAAAATATGACCCTTCTCTAAAATCAAAAAAACCTAAGAATAGCTTACACAAATGGTCCTCTAAATCTTAATTACAAGGGAAAAAAGAAATCTGTTATCAATAACGGAGGCTCTCCAAATAAGTCAATTACCTCACTAAAACAATTCTGAAAAAAAAAAAAAAAAAAACAGCAAAAGAAAACAGAATACAGAAATGAGTAAGACTTTCTGGTTTTCCAATTAACAAATTAAGAGCACTTAAATTGGATATGAATGGCTATGAAACTAAAGGCATCAAATTCTAATGTGTAATATGAATAGCTAATATAAAATATTATACATTAATATTAAAATATACATTTTTGTGCTCCAACTGCTGAAAATACAAAAATGAAGTTTGAGAGAAACAGAAGAAATTTAATTAAACGTTAAATTAAAGATATGAGAAAGATAGCATGTGAACACAAGCTGTTTATTTAGGTTTTCAAACACATTAGGAAGGATTCTGGAAGACAGTGATACTTAAGTCATAAACTCAGGAAAGAAAAAGATCCATGTATCCATTAAGAAAATTCAGATTACTAGAACAAAACAAAGATAAACCGAAGTGAAAAGACTGATGGGAAAAATGTTATTCACACCTCAGGAAAAGAAATAACTTTCCTAATTCATGCATTCATTAATGAGGCAGAGTCTCACTATATAGCTTAGGATGACCTCGAACTCACAATATTCTGACTTCATCTCTTGAGTACTGTGGGCACCACCAAACCCATTTCAATTCTTAAAAGGGCAATTCCTAGGGAAAAATTCAGAAATTCATATCAAAACTGGGCTAAAGACAAGAACTTCACCCAGAAAAACCATTAGCTTTTAATTATATCAAAGATGTTCAACTTCAAGGGAAAAAGGCAAATTCAAACTACACTTCAAAATAAATAAAACTCTCTTCTGCATGAACGAAGCCTTAACACAAATTTTATCTACTGTGCCAGGGGTATAAATAAGTCAAAGATTGTCAGAGACTGCCAATAAATTAATAAAACGAGTATCTGTGGCTATACTTACATTAGATTTTAAAAAATTCAAATCCAACCCTGTTCTAAGACTAAATCGTCATTATCTTATGATATAGTATCGATTACCACAGAACATTCACCTAACACCAAACCACCTAACTATAAATATAAAGCAAGCAAGTATTAAGTAAGAGTCATCATGAGAAAAGATTCTCCAAAAGCGGAAGGGACTTGATCCCTTCCCTTTACCAACAGATAGATCAACCGGACAGAAAACTCACAAGGAAATACTGGACTGACTGGATGGAACTGTGAGTTAGACTAAATAGTTCTAATGTCTAATACTCATAGAACACTCTTTTATTAAGCCACAAAATAAGGCTTAAAAAAATTCAACAAGACAAAAATCTTATCAAAGTGTTATTTTTTAACCACAAATAGCATGAAACTAGAAATCATTTACAGGAGACAATCTTGATAAATTGATAAACACAACAGATGTAGTGATTGGTTTTAATCCTAGCACTCAGGATGTGGAAGTAGACAGATCTCTGAGTTCCAGGCTAGCCTAGTCTACATAATATCTTAGGCCAGTCACGGTTACAAAGGGATACTCTGCCTTGGGGGAAGTGTGTGTGTATTTGGGGGTGGGGGTGGTATTTAGACCAAGAGGTCAAAGAAGAAACTAATTATAAGTCTTGAGACAACAAAAATAACAGCAGAAACTGAGCACAGTGGCACAAGCAAAGGCTCCTTCCTACAAGAGACTCATGAACTGCAGACACCATGAGCTATACTATAAACTCCTTTATCAAGAAAAACCAGAGCTGAAGCGGTGGCAAATGCTGTATGGTGAACACAACGCTTGAGAGGCTAAAGGACTGTCCTGCTTTATATTTGAGGCCAGCCAGTGTTATATAATATCAGAAGACCAGGTCCCAAAATCAACCGACCAACCAAATAACAACAAATAACAGTCCTCAACTTGGGAGTGTTAAATACAGTTTTTCAATTTTATAATGGTGCAAAAGCTATAGGTAACCTGTGAAAACTGCACTTGCTGTTCTGGTCTTTTCCAGAGCTAGGGAGAAGGAATGTAATGTTCCTGTGATTGCTGGGCTGTGGCAGGGGTGCAGGCAGCCTTCAATAACACTGAAAAGAGTAAACAGACAGAGACCCACATGTTCTTTTTGTTAAACTGTGATATCCAGCAGGTTACGTACATCAAATAAAATTTCAATTTAGAAAGTGTACTCTGAAGTAGGAAAGTAATCAGTATCTCCAAGCTACAAACCCCATGACCTACAACAGTGACTTGCTTGCAAGATAAGTTGGTACAATAGCACAAAAATTGTAGGAGTAACCAACCACTTTCTGATTGCAGTTAAGGCCCACTCCATGAGACAACACCCATACTGACATTGCTAACAAGTGGCCTACAACCAGAGGCGAGGTCGGGGGCTTTAGAAGAAAACCTACTGCTCCTATTCTGCTAAAGGACCATAGCACTCAAACAACTTTTTTTTTTTTTTGGGGGGGGGGGGGGTTGGGGAGGGTATTTCCGAGACAGGGTTTCTCTGTGTAGCCCTGACTGTCCCGGAACTCACTCTGTATGTAGACCAGGCTGGCCTCGAACTCGGAAATCCACCTGCCTCTGCCTCCCCAGTGCTGGGATTAAAGGCGTGCGCCACCACCGCCCTGTGAAAACTGTATTTTCAAACAGATACAAAGCGAAGCCTGTCACTCGCATCCTTCATCAGCCTACTTGTTCTCCTCCCCCCTGCACCTACCTGTTTCAATACATCTATAAGTCAATACACATAGATGTCTTCTTTTGATTTATCTAACTTCCTATACTACATTCTTCTATACCTTGTTATTTTTTTCCTAGTATATTAAATTTTTTTCCAAAAAAACCCATTCAAGCTATTTCTAACCTCTATAAATGCTGTTGGAATACAAACCCAGCTATTAGGTAGTATCCCAGAAACTAAACTTTTCAGATAAAAAGCACAATGTTTTCAATTCTTCATCTAGGTCTTACACATTTTTATAATGACTCTGAGTTATTACTTTTTATTGCTATTATAAAGAATGTGTTTTCTATTGTGTCATTGAACTTATTTTCACTGTGTTAAATGTGAGACGCTGGAGGGAAGTAGGGAGAAACAGACAATGATTGAATATGCTACATGTGTATAGGTACTTGTGGAAACCACAAGAGGGCACTGAAACGACCATGAGCTGCAGTTCAAGAAGTTCTGTAGATGCTAGAAACCAGACTCAAGTCCTTTGAAAGAGCAGCAAATGCTCTTACTTCGAACCATCTCTCAAGTACTGCCTCACCTTATTTTTCTGACCCACAAAAACAAGGCTGGACACAGAGGTACAATCCTGTAATCCCATCACTGGTTAATTCAAGGGCAGCCTAGGCCAAACAGCAAGACTGGGTCTCAGGCAACAATAAATGGAGGAAAGCTGATTTTTAGAGTTTGGGGTAATACAGAAAGGACTCAACAGTGCATAATACATAAAGGTAGTTGCTATTACTAGTTCTGAATATCAGAATTATATTTTAAATATAATAGTTCATTAAGTTTCTCTCCTTTTTAAAGTTTCCCATATTTTCCCTCCTCCCTACACACCTCCCATATCGACTTCTAAATGCTTTCCTTCCTATTTCAGGTTGCAGGCTCAACCGTTCACCTGAGTACATGTGTAAACGTTCATACAGAGATAACCAATTAGCTTTTACATAATTATTCTTCAAAAGAGACATGTAGGTTATGCTGAAGTAGCTTGTTGGTTAAGAGCATGAACAGCTCTTTCAGAGTTTGAGTCCCAGAACCTACACCAGGTGGCTCACAGACACTTTTAACTCCAGCTCCAGGGCTACCTGACACCTGTATTACATACTGCTTGTCTACACAAAGACACATACATGTAATTTAAAATAAACTATTAAAATGTAGTTTCACAAGGTTCATGACTGTTGGTGAGTTATGAAATAAATAGCAAATATCAGAAAGTATGTATGTACCAATTTGTAAGTACTTTGGATCAATTCTGGGCAGCAATTTGAGCTTTGCACTCAATTTGACTGTTTGTTTATTTATTTGTGTGTGTGTGTGTGTGTGTGTGTGTGTGTGTGTGTGTGTGTTTCAGACAAGGTTTCTTTGTGTAGCTCTGGCTGTTCTGAAACTCACTCTGTAAACCAGGATGGCCTCAATCAAACTCAAGAGATTTGCCTGCCTCTGCCTCCTGAGTGCTGGAATTAAAGGTGTGCATCACAACTTCCTGGCTTGCATGACGATATTAAAAAGAAATAAAATCACAAATTTCTACGAGTTAATAAGAAAAGCATCTGAACTTTGCCCCAGCTGTATTCAGATGCCCCTGCCTCTGCCCGAGACCCCGTTTGCCTTGCTCTAGCTCCTTTCCTATTTTGACATCACAAAACAGTGCACATCAAAGGACTCTCACCTATGCCAACAATACAGTTTATAATCATGATTACTTCAACTACCAGTAACCCAGAAAGAAGCATCAAGTCAAACACTAACTGATAAGTTGTGTTTATTAAGCAATAAACAAATAAGCCTACTACAGAATTCAAGTGATCAAGCTATCAAATGGCACCTGACGAACAGACATTTTTGTTTTATCACTTTATAAAAATTCAACTTTTAAAAAACAAAACTAAGGATGTGGGTCAAATGTATAATCTCAAAATTTGGTAAGCAGAGGCAAGAGGGTAGCCAAGAGTACCAGGCATCTCAAAACAAATAAAAATAATAAAATAGAAAACAGATAATGTAGACAGCCATTTTTTTTTTTTTTTTTTTTTTTTTGGTTTTTCGAGACAGGGTTTCTCTGTGTAGTCCTGGCTGTCCTGGAACTCACTCTGTAGACCAGGTTGGCCTCGAACTCAGAAATCCACCTGCCTCTGCCTCCCAAGTGCTGGGATTAAAGGCGTGCGCCACCACCGCCCGGCTAGACAGCCATTTATGACAGTTTAAATTTACAAGTTACTTTAAATTTTAACAGTTTCCAAAAGATTGAATCCTAACCACAAAATAATAGCTTTGTTATTAATTACTTTGTTATTGATACATTGGAACAATAGAAAAATTTACAGACTACCTAATTAATACATCTAAGGAAAAGCAAAACTGGAAATCAATACTTTATGAATTTAGTTCTGATTTTCTCCTCTTTTTTTGATTCCTTATTGCCCACTTAATATTGCTCTCACATTCACAATAAAATTTACCTCACCAGGATCTCTCTTCAAATAGTTAACAGTTCTAACCACGTCACATCCCCTGTTTTCCATCAGTGACCCCCGTGGGTCATGGCTGGCTCTCCATTTCTACTGAGACACAATTCACATGCAGTAAGTTAACAAAGTCTGTCCATCTTTGGTCTGCCAATCTCTCTCTCCTAGTTTTAAAGAACTATTACCACAGTTAAACTAATTACTTTCCAAACTCTCCTTTCTTCAATTCTTCCTTTATATATAACCAGCGATTGCCATTAAAAACAAAAACTATTAATGCCAGGCTGGAGAGATGGCTCAGCGGTTAAGAGTACTGGCTGCTCTTCCAGAGGTCCTGAGTTCAATTCCCAACAATCACTCAGTGGCTCACAATCACCTGTAATGGGATCCAATGCCCTCCTCTAGTGTGTCTCAAGGCAGTGACAGTGTATTCATATACATGAAATAAACAGATTAAACTTTTAAAAATTAGTGCCTACTTGCCAAATTAAAAGTTCAACCTGATGTAATCACAGTTGTAGATCATTTTACAAGTGCCTATGCTTGTGAGAATGTTTGTAAATGCAGTTCCAAAATATCCATCTGACAAGCTTCTGAGTACAATATAAGTCAGATGTGAACGGATGATTGTATATAAATGACTGCATATAATTTTTGTGTTCTCTACTCTCAGACATTCCAATTAAAGAGATTTCTAGTCCCTAGAAAGCATTAAACTTGCTGTGGTTGTTTGAAAGAAAATGGTCTCCACAGGCCGATAGGGAGTGGCACTATTAGGAGGTGTGACCTTATGGAGTAGGTGTGGTCTCTTTGTTGGAGTAAGTGTGTCACTGTGGGGGCGGGCTTTAAGGTCTCATATGCTCAAGCTATGCCCCTGTGGCTCACAGTTTCTTCTGCTGCCCAAGGATCTAGATGTAGAACTCTGAGCTCCTTCTCCAACTACCATGTCTGCCTGCATGCCACCATGCTCCTCACCATGATGATAATGGACTAAACCTCAGAAACTGTAAGCCAGCCCCAATGAAATGTTTTCCTTTATAAGAGCTGCCGTGGTTATGTTGTCTCCTCACAGCAACAGAAACCCTAGGTAAGACACTTGCCTGTGGTCATTCGAACCAGTGTGCCTCTAAAGTACTTTCCACTCTCTCTTTTAAGAACACTGAGTATCTTTCCTACATCTGCTACACTCACCTGTAAGCCACACTGTTTTACAAGGTTCTATCACCACCCTTGTGTTTGGGGATTTCTGAAACAGGACATAGCTATTTCCAAGCTAGTTCAGACTGGAGTCTGCTCTACAGCACTCCTCTGAGTCTGGGGTTACAGGTGGGTGCTACCATGCATGACTACTACTCTAACACTCACCCATCTGGAAACAGCACTGCTGCACGTTTCCACGCACTCCTATGGTCTGTGTCTTGTTTTCTTCTCCTTCCTTGACTTTCAAACAATGTTCATTATACTCTACTCAGAAGCTTCTCAGATGGATGGATTTTGGAACTTTCATTTACAAACAAAATTCTTGTGAGCATGTGCACTTGTAAAATAATCTACAACCATATGTAACATTTAAAAAGTAAAATTTAGCCAGGCGGTGGTGGCGCACGCCTTTAATCCTAGCACTTGGGAGGCAGAGGCAGGCGGATTTCTGAGTTCGAGTGAATTCCAGGACAGCCAGGACTACACAGAGAAACCCTGTCTCGAAAAACCAAAAAAAAAAAAAAAAAAAAGTAAAATTTAGCTGTTTATTGAAGATATGCTACAATTAAAGGAATTAAAGGTGCTTGTTTTTTCTAAAGAAAGATGTAAACAAGAACAAAACTGATATGTACAGACATGGCAAGTATGTATAGATAGATATATAGATATGGAGAGAGATGGAAATAAAGTTTTAAAAATCTTGAATGTTAAATTATCACTTGTCAACAATTCAATTTTTTAAATATTTTATATTTATATGTATGAGTGTTTTGTCTACATGTGTGTTTGGGTATGACATGCATACCATAGGAGGTGGCTACTCAAGGCCAGAAAAGGGTATCTGATCACATAGGGAGTTACAGATGGTCCTCTGGAAGAACAGCCAGGTGCACTTAAAGGGTGGGCTATCACTCCAGCACCTCAATATTTTTTTAATATGGAAAATAATTATTTAACTATCACTGAAAACAGGTTGAGAAAAACATTCCTAATTTGCAGTCAGAAAGATAATAAAGTATGCAAAAGAGAATACTCTTGCAAGATGTCATTACACTTGATTTTTGCCTTGTCAACTTTTCGACCAAGACTGTGCACTACTACTTTTTAACCAGAAAAAATAATATATATATATAAAAAAAAACTAAAACTGTAGTTTAGAATTGTATAAAAATGGAACAAATCAGTCTAAACCTATATATTGATAAAGGATCAAGGACCTGGGCTATAGTATAGTGCTACATACTTACATATCAGTATAGTGTATATTAGTCTAATATATATTAGATCCTGAGCTCTCTTTCCAGCACTTTAAATTACAGTTTAAAAAAAAAAAGTATTAGTTTTGAATAGGATGTAGAAAAACTAAAGTCTTAAGAATAAAAAATAAAACTATACCAAGCTAGAAAATAAGACTGAAGATTAAGTCCAGATAAGTAAGTACCACCATGTCTAGCAAATCTTTTATATTTTTAAATACTGTCTACACACAGCACTGTTTTCCTTACGTGTATTATTTGTTGCCTTGCTTTCTATTGACAAAGTGTGAGTCCAGAGAAACAGAAAGGAGAGAACAGAGGTTTGCTACCATATACAGCTCCTTTCACTGATCGTTATCCTACACAATCTCATCCAAGTTATGTTTACTGTTACAGTGTCTATGTCTGATATTTTTTAAATATCCCGACACTCAATAATATGCTTTACAGTTTAAAAAAATGGGTATCTTTTTTATTTCTTCAAAACAACTTTAACACAGGGTGTATGAGAACCATGCTACATATATACAGAATACTAAGAACAGAGACCTAAGACTCCTTAAGAAGTCTCTAAGTAAGATAGGTATGGGGGTGTACTTTCTTTAATCCCAACACACAGAAGGCATAAGTAGGCAGATCTCTACTGAACTGGAGGCAAGCCTAGTCTATATAGCAAGTTCAAGGCCAGCCAGAGGTTCATACTGAGACCTTATCTCAAAAACTAGAAAAACAAAATCTGAGTAATAATACAAACAGGAAAACCAAATTCTATCACATTGTGTGTGTGTGTGTGTGTGTGTGTGTGTGTGTTTGTGTAACAGAAATGGTATTTTGATTTCTTGTTTTGTTTTTTTGAGGGAGGATTTTGCATCTCAGAAAAACTTCCAACCCCTGCCTCAACTACAAGCCAATCATGTAAACATACTAATATACCAAATACAAAGAAAATTCTCTCCCCCCCCCCGTATGTGTATGTGTGTAAGAGAGAGAGAGAGAGAGACAGACAGACAGACAGACAGACAGATAAAAAGAGTTTAACATAAACCAATGCATCCCAGAGACAGACAGCCTTAACAAAACATAACTAAGTAACTGTAAATTCTAATGCCAGCCACCCAATCAACCCTGCATGACAATCACTACAGACTACAGATAGAGCAGCACAGCGGTCAAGACAATAAAGGAATATATGATCATACAAAACAGAAATAAGAAAAGTAAGCTTTGCTTGTCTAAATGTTCTAGGGGTTGAGTATAGCTGAGTGTCAAGAATGCTTGCTTAGCATGCATGGGGCCCTAGGTTTGATTTACAGTATAACAAAAAGATAAAAATACTAATCCTACCACACAGTGGCAAAATTCAATCTTGGTAAAATACTGATTTATTTCAACAGGCCATCTAATAGAATGGCAAAGAAACAATGTGCGTTAGTATTTGATCTGCCTCAACAGAAGCTATTATTGTAAATAACGCTAAACATAAGCACAGGTCCATGAATAAAGTAGGAGACTGGTAGGCATAGGCTCTCAGATTCAATCTACAGCAGTTCACCAGCCACCTGCTGTTTGACAAGTTACTTACCAACTTGTGCTGCCAGTTCTCCGAAAACTTATCCCCTAAGATGAGGATAATTCTTGCAATTTGTGTCACAAGCATTTTGAAAGGAACCATGAATTATTGTGTAATGCTCTTGAGATTCCTCAGATGTGGGGTCCTACACAAAGTAAAGTATTATTATACATCTCTCTAACAGTAGCATCTGTTTGTATATGACTTTCCCCTACACCTGAGCTGTGATTCCTGGCACTGATCTTTCTCAAAGGAGTGCTCAAAGCCACGCCTGACAACCTGACCTAGGTAATTCTTTTTTCCAAGTCTTTGTATAACCTACAGCTTTCTCTTCCTTAGAAGGTATTATGAAAACTAAGACTTAAAAAAAAAGTGAGCTTCAATCTTGTATGTTTTGGTAAAATAAGAAATATGTGGGATAATTTGGTATTTCTAATCTGAAAATAATTTACCGTATTTATGTATTTCCTACACTGTTTTTAAAAATCCATTTGTATATAAAATGACATTTCATTTGTAGATTTATGTTTTATGAACAGAAAGAGTAAGTCAGAAAGTCAGGAATCAAGAAAGGGAAGCAAGTAGCTACTACTGTGACCAAAATGCTTTCACCAGAATGACTTACAGCAAGCAGTGTGTGAGCATTGAATGAGATACTCCATTTGAGAGAACTTGGAAAACCACAGAAAGCTATCAAAACACACTCTTTAACAAAATTATCACATTACTTACAATCATAAAATAGCTTAGTATTGCTTCTACCATGAAACGAATAAAAACACATCAACAAGTTATAACTAAATATATTATGAGTAAATACACCTGTTAGGGAAAATATACTTTTAATAAATTATACTTTTAAATCTTAAAATAAACTTTTAAATATATATAAACTTTTAAAAATATACTTTTAAATCTTCCTAAGTAAATCTAGAAGTATGCAAATAAAATTTATTTAAATGGACAGATATGCAACTGAATAAATGTATTTATTTATTTATTTGTAAGCCATGAATTAAGAAACTGAGAAACTAGCTTCCAAAAGTATTTAGAAGTTCTTACACAGGGAAAAAAAATGCATGAAAGGTGAAAAAGACATTCATTTTCCTAAAACTAATTCAGAAAGAGTTAGCAATGAGGTCAGACCTATGTAAGAGACCAGAGATGGCTATGAACTTAACCCACACTCTTGGTATAATAAAAGAAATCAGTAAGTGTGTCAGAAAGTGTTTATATGATTCCTAAAATATCCAGAACGGAAACCTTTCCCAACAGGTCGCAAGCCCTAACTACTGCGCAGCAAGGCCAACTCCTACAGTAGCCATGTGGCTTGAACAACTAATCCTTAATGATGCTGAGTTCTGCTCCTTCATTACAACTATTTGTTATGATTATAAAGCCAGTCTATGTAAAGAAATAATCCTTAGTTTTTCTCTATTTTCTTTGTGATTTAAGTAAAGTTCTGATGAAAGAATTGTCCATGACTCAGACATATAACAAGACTGACTGGTCAATTATCAAGATTTTAAAACCAATTAAATAAGTTCCAACAATTCCTTATCTTTAAACTCAGCCCTCAAATTTAACAATTTATAAAAGAAACAGGGTAAAAGCACATTTAAAACATTGAAGAATCATTCCAAAGAAAATTTTAGTTAAAACATTATTAAAATTTACTACTCATGTGCTTGAAACAAAGAATAAGGTTGAAAGCTGGAATCCTGTCATAGCAATAACACCTACTTGAGTTCCTGTTTTTCCATCTGTGTACCCTAGTTACACTTCAAGGTATCAGAGAACCAGGACTTTGTTTAGATCAGAGCCCTCCTGCTCCCCCCCAAACCCATTATAAAATTCTAGCACCAGACTTATTTACTGGCTATTTACACAACTACAGACAGAATTAAACTTAAACCTTTATTTCTTTAATTCAATCACACATCTTTTTCATCATTCACATTCCTAAGGCTTGAAAGATATATATCATGGAAACTTTCAATTCTCTTCAGTTACTTCATTTATATATGTCTTAACTCCCAACTGAAGCTCTAAATCTCTGAAAATCGAAGCTCCTTTTTCTTTTCTTTTTCCGTTTCTAGGGGCAGTTTTACATGCCCTGGACACCAATGAGTCAATCCAAAGTGGAAGTACACTCCTCAACTTTGATTACCAAATAATGCTTCCGGGATGAATTCATAGAAGACAGAGATGTCACAATACGGCCAACACAATGTCAGCAAGACCAAAAAGCACTCAGCTTTCCCCAAACTCATCCACGCAGTTTAAGTTAATACTACCTACTGGTACATGTGGAGGGCAGTGGTGGGGGGAGCAGGAAGCTCTGATCCAATGTTAAAGTAACACGTAAAATTCCTAAACCTCCGTAAGTTACAGTAAGCATACTGGCAACTCCTAAGCCTACTATGTAGTTCCAACACCACTGAGAATCTCAACCTGAGGTAGCATTCCCACTTAAGCAAAATGTACAGATAGCAAATTACTACCCACAACCACCTCAATGCCCAAGATTATGAAAATCTGGTATGATTCTTTAAGAGATTCTTTTGTGAAATGTAATACAAGAAAACTCATTTACTTTGAATTCTACAATAATCAGACCTATTTTATTAACGCTCTCATTCACTCAATAAAACCAAGTTACATATCATGAGGTAATAAGTTCCATGTTATAAAAAAAGATTAAGACCCTACCCACAAAGAATAAAAGCCAAAGTCTCTGCAAATTGAGAGCATTAGGAGTTAAGGACGGCAATGGTGGGAGATGATATCAAAGATACTTCAATTTATTGCCTGAGTTTTTATACCTACGTTGATCTCTCAATACAAAGCTACCAGAAATAGAAAAAACAAAACAAAAAAACAAAAAGAAAATCAACCAACCAACCAAACACCTTATCCAATGAGATAATAGAGAAGGATTGCCATAAGGAATGCCTAAGTGTCATTATTGTGAATCTGGGCACAGCAGTGTTCTCTCCTGGGTTTACTGCCTTCCTGTAGTAGCTTTTAGTTATCACAACTGAGAGAAAAATATCTAACAATTCCACCTCAAATGTGTTATTATCTAATTTTAAACACAACATCCAGAAAAACAGACCATGAAATCTGACCAAGTGTTTCCAATGCTCATTACCTGATAAATTATTTTACATTTTTTTTTTTTTGCTTAGATTCCTCTCCATAGTCAGACCACCTTGAATTCACAACCCTTTAAAAGCTAGTACTGAAAATGTGGCAGCAGCAATTTAGGGGACTGAACAGTATTTCTAACTAAGCAAGACAAAAATTATATATCTAGAGAATAACGGGGGATAAGATGGAAGAATTAAGACATAATTTACGAAAGTAAATGAAAATAAAAAGCTTTTACCACCCCCCCCCCAGTACAGAATCATCACAGACAGCAAATTAGGAATTCAAAATCTGTTCAAGGTAGCTGAACATATTAAAGATTTTGGTAACTTTATAGTCTATACAAAAGAAACAAACACTGAAGTCTAGGGGTTTCTGTTACTGTTTTCAACCACATACAATCAGTGGCCATACTAGTAAGTAGTAGCAGTAGTGATAGTAAATAAAAATGAAAACAAAGCCCCACGAGCCAGTGTCCTTCTTAAGAAGCATGGTAAAGTCAAGAGTATGTTTAACTGTTACTTTGCTTTTAAATCTTGAAAAGGCCTATAAGTTTAGGATTTACAGAGGTCATATAAAACACCATTTCAAGAGTAAAATGATCAATTATTAGAAACAGAAAAATCTCCCTTACCTGGTTTCTTTCTAGACTTTTCATGACCTAGCTGTCCTAGATCATTACATCCACACGTGTACACAGTTCCGTCATCCAGGACGAACACAGTATGTCTGAGTCCACAGCCTACATCTCGGACCTTTTTATTTACAAAAAAGTCACTTTTCCTGGGCTCTAGTACAATCTCTTCATCAATCCCACCCAAGCCTAGTTGTCCATAGGATGCATTTCCCCAGCACAGCATGCTTGTGATGACTTTGGTCTTCCAGTTTCAATACAAAAGTCCCTTCTCAAACACTGGAAACTTGGAGGTACCCTATGTCTGAGGAGAAAAACAAAAGTGACTAAGACTTCAAAGAAAGCTGCTCTCTCATCAAGTGTTAAGCTAAAATAAGGACTGCAATTGTTTAATATTTATAATATGCTTCAAGGTTATTGTTCAGTTCTCTGAACTAATCATTTTAAAATTATCATATACAAATGTTTAGAAAATGACATCCCCTTCTACTATTCTTTGCAAAACTTAAAATGGTAACTGGCTTTGACTTTGTTATATAACCCAGTAGTAAGTACTCTGATAAAATTAGTTTTTTTTCTTTAAATACATTTAATGAGAACAGTAAACAAGGAATGTGTCCAATGCCTAAACAAGCAAGTATCCAGCCAACTGCAGAAACACAAACTTGCAGTCTCCTGTAGCCCACAAAATCCAACAATCTGATACCTACCTCCACATCAACAGAAAACTGAAGTTCTTATCTGTAACATAAATAAAACCAATAATGGAACTTTAGAAAAAAAGTCACAATTTAAACTAGACTTCTCGTTATTTATACTAATAAGCTATATACAAAATAACAATTTATCAAGTCATAATTTTAAACAATCGACTCCATTTTACAAGATACTAGCGCCAACCTCTCTGCTAATTTAATTTTAAAACTAAATCAATGTGATTATAATACATAAAAATTTCAGTTTAAATATCAAAAGTCTCCCAATTCAAAAATCATGAATGGTTCCCACGTAAAAAATATCTCCTTCAATAATCTATATTTATGTATACATACCTCTAGGACAATTACTTGAAGATGAAAAATAAACTGTATACAACAATCCCAGGACACCTGATTTTTCCAAAGAACGGGCTGGAGTCGGGGTTAACTTTGATAAGAAAATCTATATAACTTCTACGCTTGAAAGACATACATGAAGGGGGAGAGAGTCTCAAAGGTTAATGGGACTGTCTGCTCTTTTAAAGGATCCTGATTCAATTCCCAGCACCCACCTGGGGGCTCTCTACTGTTTGTGTTCTCTACTGTTTGTGTGTAGGTCAGCCCAGGGAATCAATCCTACGCCCTCTTCTGGCCGGCCGCACTAGGCACATGGTGCACTAGGCACACACATGGTGCACGAACAAGTGAGGAAAACCTCTCTCTCTCTCTCTCTCTCTCTCTCTCTCTCTCTCTCTCTCTCTCTCTCTCTCTCCCCACACACACACACACATATATATATATAAAAGACTTAAGTGAGTCCTCCTCTAAAACCTCACATTTCTTTAAACAACACGGTGCGTTATTAAGAAGCATTAACAGAAGTCAGCCTTATCCTTGCTGTCCAAAATCACCTAAATTCCTTACACTGGATCTGAGGTTTCAAAACATAATTGTCCAAAACATAATATGTTTATTTAGAAAGTGCCGAAGCTGCCTCACTCCACTCCGCATCAGCAGAAGATCGACTTCATCCCTTTGGGACACCAAACTCGAAAGTTCCAGAGAGTTCTGCATTGTCTGTCTGTCTGTCTTTTCTCTTTCTCTCTCTCTTTCTCTCTCTCTTTCTCTCTTTCTCTCTCTCTCTCTCTCTCTCTCTCTCTCTCTCTCTCTCTCTCTCTCTCTCTCTCTCTCTCTCTCTCTCTCTCTGGCTAGCATAAGACAGGAACATATCTCCGATTTCAATGCGCTTCGTTTGGGCACCCTTTTTTTTTTTTTCCTCCAAAAGTCAAAACCAGTATTAGAAAAAGGTTCTCTCGCCAGCAACAGGTAGGAGAACGGAAAGCAGTTGGGTTTCCTCTTTCCCTGACCATGCACCACACGATCAGCTCCCACGGCCGGGGGGAAGAGGAATGAACTGCACACACCCAGCCTCGCGGGCCGACCAGCCAAACTCCCGCAGCTACCGACGAGCCGGGGAGAGAGTCTGCCCCACCGGGCTCGGCCCCCACGGCCTCGGCCCCAGGGAGACCCTTTCCCCGAGGTCCCGGGAAACGCTGAGGACGCTGGCGCCCTTCACCAAGGCCCCAGCGGAGCTCGCCTCCGTCACATTACCCCGAACCCACGGGGGCAACGACTCACCCGGTCTCTCAGGGCAGGGAGAGCCCTAGGCGATGGAGGACGGCCGCTCCCTGGACCTCTGGACGGCTCTCCGGCTCCCGAGACCTTCCTCCTTCAGCCGGCCGCGGCGATTACCACGGCTCCTCCGGCGTCCCGGCCGCAGCTCCGCTGCCTCTGCTGCCCGGTTCCCCCGTGAAACTTTCCCAGGTTCCTCAGAGAAAAGCTGCCGCCAGCACTCTCCGGACCGAGAGACAGCCGTCAGCGACCCGGATGGAGCGGGAGGGGAAGGGCTGGTGGCGAGCAGGGCGGAGAACACGAGGGGTGGAGAGAGCCGAGGGAGAGGCTGGCGACAAGGGAGAGGGGCGGTGGTTTCGCGGGGGAGGGGGAGGGGGGAGGGGCTGGCCGGAAGTGAGCCGCAGAACATGCGCGACCCCGCCCACTTCCCCATTCCGGCGCCTGCGCGGAAGGCCTCCCAAGGTTCTTCTGACCCAGGAGCCTGCGCAGTGCTGCTGTTTCCTTCACACGGATTAGAGCTAGAAGCTGTCAAATGTATTTTCTTTCTTTCTTTCTCTCTTTCTCTCTCTCTCTTTTGGTCGGATAAGGGCTACTTAGTGAAAATTTTGTTGTTTTGATTTGTCTTTTTGCTACTAGGGTTTAGCCTTTTCATTATTCTACCCTTCCTAATTTTGGTTTTGAAGTACAGACGAAACCATCACAAATACTTGGTTAGAAAACCCGATGGCTCATTTTAAACCCTTAAACTCACCTGACCCTAATTTGAACATATAAGATATGTTGATAGCAATGGAGCAATGGCTTAGCCTAATCTTAGTAAATGTCAACATCTTTGCTTCAGGTTCCAGACAGTCTTGGCTCACGTTTTCAGCTAACTCCTTGGAACATCCGAGGTTAAATTGCCCAGCCTCTCTCATTCAGAGAAAAACAGAGCTTACAGCTATAGTTCCTGCTTCATGAAAATGAAATCCACATTTCACAGGCCAATTTTAACATCACCTCGATACTAAATCTGTCTTCTTCTGTCTCAAAAAAGGACCCAGTGAATGAATGGAGGACAATTTGTTGGGGGCAAGAAAAAAGATTCGCTCGGTAAGACGCCAAAACCAAAAGCATGGAGTAGCTTGCTGACATTTTAACCTTTTAAACACAAGTTCCATGCCCTCTTTATCCTTAGGAGGAAACTCTGTAGCTACCAATCTATGAGTGTGTATCAATCCTGAAGAAGTGGAGGCAGGGTAGCCTCATGCAAAACAACTGTGGTTCTAGTTCTGCACTAGAGAAGGAGGCACAAGATCTTTCCAGCGGAGGATAGGTATAAATAAAATTACAGCCTCATTTAAAAACAAGAGACCTTGAAATGATGCAGTTTTGAAATTTTATAGTAGTTATTTTTACACCGCGTTATGGCTTTACCAGGTGCTTTAGCCAACTAAGCATGTCACCAAAGCTAAGTTTGGCTGTCTTCAAACTTGTGGATCCTCCCTCAAGAATAGTTGAGAGTGCAGGTGTAGGGCATAGCACCTGGCTTATACCATACTAGAACCTGGTATTTTGGCATGAATGTAAACAGTCTGTAATCAGTTCCACAGTAGGCTGGGTTGGTTGGTTGGTTTTATTAAAAAGTATATTTCAGATTAGGAGATGGTTACAGTTTGGTATATGTAAATTAGTTTCCTGGACTACAACAAATTACCCCAATCAAGTCTCTCAAAACAATAGAAAATTGTATCTCATTCGAGCAGTCAGAGTCTGAAAGGTAGCCTTGGGTTGATTCCCTTTGGTTTCAAGGGGAGAATTTTTTCCTCATGTTTCTTTCTGGTTTCTGGTGATTGCCACAGATTCTTGGCAAATCTTATGGAAGCATCACCCTGATGTCTACTTCCGTACACTTGATATTTTCCCTGGATGTCCATATTCTTTTTATCAATGATTTATTCATTTATTTTATGTATATGAGTACATCATTGCTCTCTTCAGACACATCAGAAGAGGGCATCAGACCCCATTGCAGATGGCTCTGAGCCACCATGTGGTTGCTGGGAATTGAACTCAGGACCTCTGGAAGAGTAGTCAGTGCTTTTAACCACTGAGCCATCTCTACAGCCCCTGGATGTCCATATTCAAGTTTCCCTTTCTCTAAGAGCACCAGCGACTGGATCAGGGCCCACGTTAATGTATTATGAACTCATTGTCTTAACATGATTGTATCTACAAAGATCTTACTTGCCAAGAAGATGACATAGGGTCCCTGAGGTTAAGATTCCAGACTACCACAGTATATTAGAGAAGTACTGAGACTCCATTCTAGAGAACCTGACCTAAGTTTGAACTCAGGTAAACTAACAGACTGGTACCTTACTTTAGTTTCCAAGCTGGCCCCCAACAAAACCTGAGCCTAGCTCCAGTTTCTAGCCTAATTCTAAACAAGACCAGTGTCTCCAGGTTATTCCCTCAACGAAGTTGCACCCCCCCCCACCCCCAGGTTACAAGCCCACCCCTTGCCTAACAACCAACATGCAGAGGGGAGCAGAAGTTAAGTTTACGATATGACTCCCAGAATTAGCCAATTGAGTTAAAGGCCACAGTAGCTTTCCAATTAGATGCTTGCACACTTACACCATCCTCCCCCACCCCCGCCCCTTGCTGCTTTGCTGCTTACTATAAAGCCTTGCTCTGATAGATATTGGGGCCTCCCCCACCACCAAAACTGTCCTGCATGACGGCAGTACATTGGAGAGTTACATCAGATCGGCTCCTGTCTGGTTTTTTTTTTTTTTTTTTTTTTTTTTGGTTGGGGGGGGTTTCAACCCTTCCCTGGCACTACAGTATAAAATGGTAAAATACTTAAGAAAGCATAGTTTCAGCATTGGAGTGTGAGAGTACTCACAAACTTTCTCATTTCATTGCTTAATTTTTTCGTATTGTCATTTTGAGTTTTTTGAGACAAGATCCCATTTTTCTGTTACGACTACCATCAAACAGAAATACGCTGCAAGCCATAATAAAGGAGAGAACTAGGAATCCTTGATATAGGATGGACAGTGAACGTCTCCATGGAGGAGTTGCCTTTAAAAATGAAAACTTAGGGGCTAGAGAGGTGGTTCCCATGGGTAAGACCACTGGCTGCTCTTGCAGAGGGCCTGGGTTCAGTTCCCAGCAACCACACGGTGGCTCGCAAGCATCTATAACTCCAGTTCTAGGTTGTCTGGTGTCTTCTTTTGACTTCCTTGAGCATGAGGTACAGGCAAAGCATACCCATAAAATAAATCTGAAAAAAAAAAAAAACAGAAAATAAAGGAATGGGAAAGACATATGAGGTAGAAGCAATAGAATAAGGAGTTCACGGTCATCCTCAGCTACACTCAGTAATGTAGACAAGTCTCACTGCTCACCTGAGTCTCACTAAGTCATCTGAGTATCACAGGTATACACCTGAGTCTCACTGCTCACCTGAGTCTCACTGGTCACCTGAGTCTCACTGTTCACCTGAGTCTCACTGGTGCACCTGAGTCTCACTGATGTACTCCTGAGTCTCACTGGTGCACCTGAGTCTCACTGATGTACTCCTGAGTCTCACTGGTGCACCTGAGTCTCACTGATGTACACCTGAGTCTCACTAGTGTATCTGAGTCTCACTGGTCACCTAAGTCTCATTGCTCTCCTGAGTCTCACTGGTGTACACCTGAGTCTCACTGCTCACCTGAGTCTCACTGGTGTACACTTGAGTCTCACTGGTGTACACCTGAGTCTCACTGATGTACACCTGAGTCTCACTGATGTATACCTGAATCTCACTGGTCACCTGAGTCTCACTAGTGTATCTGAGTCTCACTGGTGTACACCTGAGTCTCACTGATGTACACCTGAATCTCACTGGTCACCTGGGTCTCACTAGTGTATCTGAGTCTCACTGGTGCACCTGAGTCTCACTGATGTACACCTGAGTCTCACTAGTGTATCTGAGTCTCACTGATGTACACCTGAGTCTCACTGGTGTACACCTGAGTCTTACTGGTGCACCTGAGTCTCACTAGTGTATCTGAGTCTCACAAGCATATATGAAATAAAACAAAAGCAACAAGTTAAAAACTTACCTTGTGGCTAGGCTTAGCCGGGTTGCACTAGGTGGTTAAAGAGAGATTGAGGCCACTGGAAGCCTTTTCACTCAGCAACTGGCTGAGTCACTAATGGCAGTTACAAAAATGAAGACTGTTGAAATTCACCTAACATAGGTTGTGCTTTACCCTGGCTGTCCTGGAACTGGCTTTGTTTTTGAGGCTAGACTCATACTCAAAGGTCTGCCTTCCTTTGTTTCCAGAGTGCTGCCATCAAAGGCATGTGTTGCAATGGCCTGGCAGCTGTAGCATTTTTTGAGACTGGGCCTCACTTTGTAACCTTGCCTAGTCTGGACCTTGCCATGCAGACAAGCCTGGCCTTGAATCTGTAAGAATCCTTCAGCTTCTGCTTTGAGAGGACTGGGATTATAGATGTATGCTTCAAACTCCTGATTGGAAGATAAGTTTTGGTGAAAGAAAAATTTTAGTTTTTTTTTAAAAATCAGATTTATTTAGTTTATGTATATGAGCACACTGTCACTGTGGTCAGACATGCAGAAGAGGGTATTGTACCCCATTACAAATGGTCGTGAGCCATCATGTGGCTGCTGGGAATCAAACTCAGGTCCTCTGGAAGAGCAGTCAGTGCTCTTAACCCCTGAGCCATCTCTCCAGCCCCAGTCTTGATGTTTTTATATTAAGTTTCAAAAACTACCATAATCCCACAAATGGGGTGTCTTAAGTAACAGAATGTATTCAATAGCATAAGTGACATAATTTAGAGTATAGCTAGGGTTACAGTGCTTGCTTACCATGCACAAGCACAGGAATCTGGGTTTCATTCCCCATTACCACAAAAGAAAAAAACATAACCTAAATAACTTATTCTCTCACAGTTTTGAAAGCTGGAAATCCATGATGAAGGTGTAGGTAGTTTGCTTTTTTGTTTGTTTGGTTTGGTTTGGTTTGGTTTTGGTTTGTTTTTCTAGGAATGAAAAAAAAAAAAAAAAACCCTCCTTCCTCTGCTTGCAAATAGCCACCTCCTTCCTCCTTGCTCAGAGGTCTTCTGTCTGCTTTCTGTCTCCTGGTCCTGTCTTTGTTCTTGTAAATCCTTGAATCATAATGGGTTAGGTCATTCCCTGTGACCTCACTTACTTTCATTACCTCCTCAAAGAACCTGTAGACACTCCCAGCACAGTGAGTGAGCAGAGTAATCTATGACCCACAGTAAATATTCCTTTTGTTTTGTTTTAACTGATTTTTATTTTATGTATATAGGTGTTTTGCCTACATGTATGTCTACCATATGGTTGTGTGGGGCCTATAGAGGCAGGATAGAGTGTCCGGTCCCTTTAAGATTGAGTTACAGATGGGCGTGAGCCACCATGTGGATGCTGGAAACCAAATTGAGGTCCTCTGCATAAGTGGCCAGCCCCTTGTTTCATTTTTCTGAGACAGTGTCCCCGAAGCTGTTCTATTGCTGGGAAGAGATGCCATGACAAAATCTCTTACAGAAGAACACATTTAACAGTGACCTTGTTTACAGTCTCGGAGATTAGTCCCTTATCATCTTGGAAGGAAGCATGATGGCATGCAAGCAGAGGTGGTGCTGGAGGAGGAGCCCAGAGTTCTTCCTGACCCATAGTCTGCACATGGAGAGCAGAGAGGAAAGAAACTGAGCCTGGTGTGGTCCACCTGCGGTGACACACTTTCTCCAATCAGGCCACACCTCCTAATTCTTTGCAAATTGAACCACTCCCTGATGACCAAGCATCTAACTACCATGAGCCCACGGCCATTCTTAGTCTCACAGACTTTAACTCTATAACCCTAGTTGTCCTGAAACATACTAAGTACCTAGGTCGTCCTCCTCTTCCTGGCATTGGAGCTGGCTCAACCTCCAAGTGCTGGCATTACAGGTGTTAGGAGTCTCGCCTGGCCATTACAGTCTTTCTTTCTTTTGAATTATTATTAAAAAGCCTTTTGGGCTGAGAATGTAGTGCAGTTGATAGAGGGCCTAGCATCCATAATTGAATAAACCAGGTATGGTGTCACATGCAGATATCCCCAGGACTTAGGACATAGAGGCAGGAGAATTAGTTCAAGGTTGTCATTGGCTACCTACTATGTTCAGGGTTAGCCTGAGCAACATACAAACATACTGTAACTTAATTTTTTTTTTCAAATCCTATTTTTGATGATGATTCTTAAATGCTTTAACCTCCCTTGTAACCCACCACCCAGTAGTAGGTAGTAGGAAAGAAAGGATACAGGGAAAGTGGACCTGTTTAGAAAGGTTCTTTGGAGCAACTCCTGTCTGTGTTGTCTGGATATCTGCAGCTCAGTTTACAGGTTAGCAGGCTGCAGCAGCTCAATCCACTTGCAAACACCTCACGGATACACTAGCAGTCCAGTTCAGTAGAGTTGGGTTAGCAACTAAGGTGACATGACCTAGCAGAGACAGCCAGGCCTCAGCCTCAGCTTGAGACAGCAGGAGGGACCAGGAGGGACACCAGTACAAGTTTTCAGCTCTCAAGGAAGCAAATGTACTAGCAAGCCAAGCTCTCTCTCTCTCTCTCTCTCTCTCTCTCTCTCTCTCTCTCTCTCTCTCTCTCTGTCTCTCTCTCTCTTTGGAGTCCCATTTCTACCCTCCTAACATCAAACATCAAGTGTCCTCCGCAGGCCTTGCCTCAACATGTGCATCCAATCAGCCTGTTCTTGGAAGCGGCAACAAACTGCAGCGCACCACCAGAAGGCAGAAGGGTTTTTTTGTTTGTTTGTTTTGGTTTTTTTTGTTTTTTTTTTGTTTGTTTGTTTGTTTGTTTGGTGTATTTCCATCTATGGAGTCCGGACAAATGCATGTCAAGTATGCAATGAAACATTCATGTTGTTAGCAAAAAATCTTTCATCTTTCACGTGCTTGCTTTGGCAGAGAACATCCTCCCTCCTGTGTCTGCTTCTGTGAAACGTTCCTTCACGAGTCTGCCTTAGCCTTTCACACCTGTGTCCACTTTGACGAGATGTTCCTTCACGTGTTTGCCCCAGCAAAACACCATCCAACTGACTTTCCAAGAAACCCTTAGGTTTGCACTTCAACATAACTCAAAAATAAACAAAAAAATCCTTTAGTTGTATTAGGTAGGTATGGTCTTATTCTCAAGAGAGAGAGAGAAAGAGATACTCCTAGCACATTATAAGTATTTTATTGATGAATTATTATGAAATACTCCATCAAGTCAACAACATAAGAAAAAAATACTTGCATTTGTTGCAAGCACCTTTTCAACTTTCACTTTCATAATTAGCCCAGCCTTCATCATTAGTCCAAATTTACTTTCTGACTTCAATTTTCTTCTCACTGTCTGAGTGAAACAGCAGTGATCTTTGCATTGTGAAAGCCAGAACTGCCTTGAAAACAGTCTCTTTATAACCATGTTACTCTCTGTTTCCCACTAGCTAACTGCAAAAATTCCACCTACAGTCAAGCCAATAGAACCCCAAAGAATGATGTGTAGTGTGGCCCTCCACCAGTGTGGGGGATGTGTCACGCACTTGAGCTTAGTCATCGATCCAGCTGTTACGACACTTCCTTATTCGAAGATGCTCTCAAACTGCCTTGTTGGTTTGTTTTTTTTACTTTATTTTGTTGGTTTTTTTTCCCACAAAAGTTGATAAACAAAGACTTAACTTCATAATAAACTATTGTTTTAACATCAGTTCTATCTCATAACAATCACAAGATAGAAGTTCTGTGAGTTCTTATTAATGGACATCACCAAGGTAGCACAAGTGTGGGGGATGGGATAGGTATGAGATGGTCCAGTGGCTACAGGTACTTTCAACTAAATCTAAGGACTTGATTTCAACATCTGGGACCCACCCCACATGGTAAAAGGAGAGACCTAACTGGGAAAAGTTGTCTTCAGACCTCTGCATTCATGGCTGTGGTATGTATGCGCACACACACACACACACACACACACACTTCTTTGGATTTGGGTGGGGTGGGTGGAAGAGGAGTCCAAGACAAGGTTTCTCTGTGTAGCCTTGAACTCACTCTGAAGACCAAGTTGGCTTTAAACCAGACCAGGAGGTCTGCCTGCTTCTGCCTCCCTAGTGTTAAGCTTAATGACATGCGCCACCAACACTGGGCCCTGGAATCTTTAATGCCTACTGAAATTTGTTTTTGTTACTATAGTTGCTGGGGGCAGTTGATTGGTTGGCAACATTTCTGTTTTGCTTAATTGAATCTTATAAAATTTTTCAAGACAGGGTCTTGTGTAGCCCAGACTGGCCTCAAACTTGCTATGTAGCTTGAAGTCCTGAGCCTCCTGCTGGGTAGAGCCTCCAGGAGTGCTGGAATCCCAGGCTTGGGCCCACAGACCCCCTCTTTTGGAAAAGTAAAAAAATGAGTGTCCTAAAGCAGGACATAGAGGTATATGCTTCTAATTCTGATATTCGGGAGACAGAGGAAGACAAAGGAGGGGGAGGCGAGGAAGAGGAAAGGAAAGAAGGCAGGCAGACAGATAGGCAGGCTAAATCACTGACATTCTTTTAAGCTTTAAAACATGATTATTTAGTGTTGGGAGTGGTGGGGTGGTAGGAAGGTGTAGAAACTGGAGGACAACTTTCAGAAATTGGTTCTCTCTTTGGTGTGGAACCTGGGGATTGAACTCAGGTCTTCAGACTCACCAGCCAGTGTCTTTCCCCACCGAGCATCCCAGCATTGGTATTTCTATAAGTAAGTATTTATTTGCACCTCTTATAAACATAGCATAGGAACTGACAGCCTAAAGGAATTGAGCAACAGCGACCTGAGGACCCAGTGTTCTCAAAGATAAATTACAGTTGTCTCTTTCGATTTGCCCAATACAGTTTAACCATACTGAAATAACAAAAATGTTAGACCAAGAAAAATGCTATGCTGTCCACATTGCTTGTAAAATCTATACACATATTAAATCAAAGGAAAAGTATTCTGTAAACATGGGATGTTATGAAACAAATCAAGATGCTGTGTGTCCCCCCCCCCCCCCACCAACACACACAACAAACCAATTTCATCTGTTTAACCTTTTTGGAGGGGCAGGGTATCATCATGTAGCCATGGCTGGCCTGGAACTATCTAGGTAGACCAGGCTGGCTTCCAACTCACAGAGATCTGTCTGCCTCTGCCTCCAGAGTACTGGGATTTAAGGCACATACCACCATGTTCAGCCACGTGTTCCTTCTGTAACAGGAAGCTTTACCCAATAGGCTAAACTCCAAAGAGGGGGTTCAAATCGCCCCTATTTACAAGTTTGTTTGTTTGTTTGTTTGTTTGTTTTTTGGTTTTTCGAGACAGGGTTTCTCTGTATAGCCTTTGGCTGTCCTGGAACTCACTCGGTAGACCAGGCTGGCCTCGAACTCAGAAATCCACCTGCCTCTGCCTCCCAAGTGCTGGGATTAAAGGCGTGCGCCACCACCGCCCGGCCTATTTACAAGTTTTGACAGTGTTGGTAAGAAAATGAACCCCCCCCCCCCCAGAACAATAGATGTTGTTTTTGTTTGATTGTTTTAGTGTTGAAACAGTTTGCTGTTATTATTCTGTGTGGTAGGAGGGATTTTAAAGACTCCACACGAGTCCTCTGCATGCCAGGCAAGTGTTGTGATACTGACCTATATCCACAGAACTCGCTCCATAGCCCAGACTGCTTGGACTTTTCCTGCCGTGGCCTCCCATGTGCTGAGAGCCTAGACCACCACATCCAGTGAGCGTGGGTCTCTCTGAATGAATCTAAATTGTTACAGTCAGAAAGGTGGTGACTGACTGACCATCTTCCTAAGCCTATTTATTTATTGTATGTGGAACTGTATGGCTGCGTACGCACGCCCACAACATGCATGTGGAGGTCCAAGCACACCTCTGGGAGGTTGATTCTCTCTCTCCACAGAGTGGACTCTGAGGACCAAACTTGAGTCACCAGGCGTGGCGGCGAACACCTTTATCTGCAGAGCCATCCAAACGGCCCGAACCATTTATTACTTTAAAAAATGAGAAATAAGTTCTTGGAAATCTTTATTAAGCCCGTGAAGATGTTTTGATGCAATATTTCTAGCAGAAAAGACGAGACCTCAGAGAAGACTGTGAATACAATCAGTACGTTTAATGTTCGTCCTCTAAGCAGTTTCTGCTTCCTGTTCAGATTACCTTTCTACGAGGTGTGTGGGGGTGGGGGTGGGGGTGGGGGTGGAGGTGGGGGCGGGGGACAGCGATGGCCGCTACAACTCTGTTACCTCTAGTGCCTAGCAGAATACTGTATTCAGATCCATTCCCGACAAACTGAGTAAGCAAATCCCTTCATCATCCAAGTCTAAGCCGGAATTTGTCAGACTTATGCCTTTGGGTCTTTACCTGTTGGAATGTGTGTGCCTTCACAGGAACTGGGTTTCTCTTACTGACACCCGACATAGTGGAAGTTTGATAAATGTCCTGGTACCAAGACTTCACCAGTAAACACCGGCGTGCTTCATTCATCTGTGTGCTTCAGTGACTCTGGGCAGTCTAGTAAATATCTGTTCAAGCATGACTTGGAAACCTGGCTACTGGCAGCTATAGTTCAAATCCAGTGTGAAAAGTTTGCTTTAGTCTCTTGGATGCAGGATTAAATTCAGACCAGAGTAAGCATAATTTTGAAAGGGTTTTGTTTTGTTTTACATTTTTTTCCCTTTTGGGTTGGGGGGACTGGGGTTGAACCCAGGGCTTTGGTTGTTGTATTAACAAACCCCTGAAAGATGTATATTAAGAATATATACATATAAAACAGTGAGATAGCTCAGTTCCACAGTGGGGGAGGGGAAGGGAGACAAGTTGGAAACAAACAAGTGAAGCTCACAGGAGAAAATAGCTCCTCGGAGGGGAGCCGCATGCTTTGACACTCATGGCAGCCGCATGAGGAAGCAGCCTAAAATTAGCAGGGTGGGCAAGCCCGGGAAGGAAAGCCAGGCAGCCTTCTCTGCCTGCAACAAGTGAGGAGTTCCCAGAGGAACCCCCTTTAGCCTCTGCAGCCTCTGCTGGTGACAGGTAAGGCCCCCACTGGGGTAAAGCAACCTCCCTCCCTCCCCCTCTGGTTTTCCTCCTTCCCTCCCTTCCTCTCCCCCCTCCCCACTCCCCCACATGCCCAACCCATTTTTCCTTTCTGTTGTGGCTTGTTTTGTTTTGTTTTTGAGACAGGGTCTCACTTGTAGCCCAGGCTGACCTCAAGTTTACCATCTATCTGCTCATCTCAGCCTCTTAAGTGATGGGATTACAGGTGTGGGCTAGCATACCCAGAGAGAAGAGAGAGAAAAGGGAGGTGGGTTCTCAGGAGGGCATTCAGAGAACTGAAAGATTTGCTATTACCAATGAATGATGCTGTCAATAGTCCAGTTATTAAGAGATCTACATATTCATTCTTAATTGGTAGTTCCATCCAAACCACCCACTTCCACATTACTGAGCTGGGGCTCTCTAGCATGGGCCATCTTCAAGTGTTAAAGTGCCTGAGACAATCTGTGAAGCATGTGGAAAGAGGCCCGGGAAGATGCCACTGATGATTTAGAGAGGGGGGTAAGAACGTGCAGAGCCAGAAAGATTCAATGTGATGCAGGTAAGACTGCCTATATATTCTGCAGCGGGGCAACAGGGAACCTTCTCCATGGCTGAAATACAGAATAGCTGAGCTGACTGAGAACCAGTGACAGAATCCCAGAGAGAGCTAGAATTTTATCTGAGGTATTTCATAATGAACTAGCAGTCAGGGATTGATAGCTATTGTAATTGATAGCTCCAGCACTTGGGAGATGGGCATAGACGGATCAAGAGTTCAGGTCAGCTTTGGCTAACACAGCAAGTTTGAATGAAGTCAGTCTGGGCTACATGAGACTCTGTCAAAGATGAATGAATGAATGAATGAATGAATGAATTAGCAAACCAGTCTCAGTCAAGTTACTATCAACTTATCATTCTCCATGGGCTGGCTGGTTGGTTGGGTTTGAGACAGGGTCTCACTGTGTGGCTCAGGTGGGCCTCAGACTCTTCTGCCTCATCCTCCCGAGCCCTGGGAATAGATATGTCCACCTTACCCGGCTTTCACCATCCTTCTTACTCCAGCTGTGGAGATGGTGGTGGAGCTCTAACCCAGGCCTCCAGCACATTAGGCTGATGGTCCATTACTGAGCTGGATCCCCAGCTTCTCTTCATCGATCCCTAACTTTCTGTGCCTTTCTGGAATCTATTTTCATATGTCTTCTTTCTTTTTTTAAAAGTTACAAACCCTCATTGATGTTAAAAACTTTCCAGAGGTAGTGTAAAAGGATCTTCCCAGGCTTAATCTGAAGGAATTGTACAAAGGAATAATGGAAATTCAGAACTAAGACAATAACTTTGGTGGGATGGGATATTAGACACATACAATATGTGATGGTTTGTATATGCTGGGCACAGGGAGTGGCACTATTAGTGTGGCCCTGTTGGAGTAGGTGTGTCACTGTGGGTGTGGGCTTTAAGACCCTCATCCTAGCTGCCTGGAAGCCAGTCTTCTGCTAGCAGCCTTCAGATGAAGATGTAGAACTCTCAGTTCCTCCTGCACCATGCCTGCCTGGATGCTGCCATGCTCCCGCCTTGATGATCATGGACTGAACCTCTGAACCTGTTAGCCAGTCCCAATTAAATGTTAAATGTTGTCCTTATAAGAGTTGCCTTGCCTTGGTCATGGTGTCTGTTCACAGCAGTAAAACCCTAAGACACAATACAATCAATCACATATTCAGAGTATTCATTTCAGTGACTTTGAAAATATTTACAGAATCGTGCAAATTGCAACCACTGTTAAACAGTTTTGGAACATCACACACACACACACAGAGAACCCTCTTTCCCTCTACCATCCTGGGGTCCACAGCCCCAGGCAACAACAGACTTAATATCTGTTTCTGTAAATTTGTCTATTTTGGGTTTTTCATGTAAGTGGAATCCTGATATGTTGTAGTAGTAGTAGTAGGTGTGTGTGTGTGTGTGTTTCTTTTTTAGGTACTTAAGTGTGTAGCAAGGGAAGAGAGAACCCCCTTCATTGATTTCCCATTACCTCCACTATCCACTTGCAGTGACCACCCACAGCCATTCCTTTCAGATTGTCCACTTGTGAAGGCAGCGCAATGTTGAGTGTTTCTCACCAATACTGTGTAGTCACAGTGACTTTTAGTTTTTTTTTTTTTTTTTTTTTGGTTTTTTATATGTGTGGGTGTTTTGCCAGCATGGATAGCTGTACATCACAATTTTGTAGTGCCTGAAGAAGACAGTATCAAATCTCTTGGAACCAGATTAACGGTTATGGTTGTGAGCTGCCAGGTGGATGTTTGGAATCAAACCCAGGTCCTCTGGAAGAACAGTCAGTGCTCTTAACCCCTGAGCCACCTTCCAGCCCCAGTGATGATTTTTATTTAATGATAGTATCAGAGAATTCCTGATAAAATGACACATATCTGTTTGGGCCATCGTTGGCGAACACACAGGTATAGATTCTCAGGTTATACCTTCTGTTTGTTTATTTCTCAAGACAAGGTTTCTTTGTGTAGCCCTGGCTGTCCTGGAACTCACTCCAAGCTGACCTAGAACTTCAAGGTCTACCTGCCTCTGTCTCCAGAATGCTAGGATTAAAGGTGTGGACCACCACGCCCAGTTTGGTTATACATTCTATAAGTGAATCATGAAGAGGGTAGTGTGTCTAGACTACATGCAAAGTGTTCGCATCTTAGTAAATATTTCTTTCCTTCTACTTTCAATGTTAGACATCTAATCATAATATAAAACCCACGAAACAGATTAGAAGACAGCCTTAACTTACCAGAGTGCTTTAAACAGATGACGCAATAAGTTGTACTCTCCCCTCCATGAGCAGGACTGAGAGACCTTGGTTGCCACAGCAAGGTCAAGTGATCTAGGTGGAGTTACCCACCTTGGCTGCCCGGAACACAGCAGAACTGCCCCTGGGCTTGCCCTGAGACATCTCCGGCCGTGACCTGGAATGGACTATGGATTATCCCACCCATCTGAAACCAGGAGGGGTTGTGGGTTGGGTCTTCCCCTTTAAATTGAGAGCTGAACATTAAAGCTTTGGGCCTTGATCAGAGAACTTTGTCTTGGCCTCGTCTCTTCTCGCCCTCCTTCCCCTTTCATTCCCAGCCCCCCTTTCAGGTGAATCCAGTTGACTTGTGGCCGAGGGCGGCTACAATAAGTATGTATTTATTAATGAGGGAGAGGGAGATGCAGTTGTGGATATGCACATAACACAGCTATGACACTGTTTCTTAAAAGCTGTGGAGTTAGTTTCATGTTCTGGACCAGGAAGCATCAACTGTACAGTCAAGTTCGAACTAACACCAGGTACTGTCTTGGGTCCTCTATTTATCTGCAGTTTCTGATTAGGAATAGTCATACTGAGGGCTGGAGACATGTCTCCGTGGGTAAGAGTGCTTACTGTATACAAATGAAGCTATGAACTTACATCCCAGCCCTTACGTAAAAGGCATAGAGTAGATATTATGATGTCTAACACTGAAATTACAAGGAAAGAAATATATACACACGTGGGGGGTGGCAATAATATAGGACTGTAGGTATAACACCATGAAAACATTAAGATATTTTCCCTACTTTCCCAGGTTTCTCCCCTAGAAAACATTTAAATCGAAGAATAGTTTTGCTAGCCTGTTAGACAGACATCCTTTATTTAGATTAAATGAGAAAAAAAAGATACCCACTAATATTGTCAGTTATTGCTTCCTTATCATAAAATGCATACCACAGACTGATGTGCCTGCTCTGACGTTTGTCACCACTCTATTTGGCTGCCCAGGTCTTGTTTGACACCTGACCTGACAGATCAAATTATAATTTAAAGACTTCAGCTATGTTTAGCCCCTTGGCCGTGGTTCTGTCGACAATCCAGAATTCAGAAGCAGATGTTTCCAGAGCACAGTAACAAGATAGGAGCATTTTCCTGTTCATCTTCAGCGTGAGTCTGAGCTCGGTTGATCACGACTGGTTTAAGTCACCCGATTCACATCTCTCATGGACAGCTCCCCATGGTACAGAAGCTCATCACTCCTGGCACTAATTGGCATTCTTGTTGTCGGCCTCAGGAAAGCTGCCAAGGCCTGAATCAGCCTGGAAACCTGACCTGCAGCAGGCCCTGAGTCATCGGTCTTAGGTGGCCCATTCAGCCATCGGCCTTTCTTTAAGCTCAGCACAACCACACGAACTTCACTGCCTGTGACTTTCCACAGCAGATCAGATAATGGTTACCTCCCTTTTTGTTTCTATTTCTTACTTTAACAATTTTAATAATAGAGTCTTGCTGTATAATCATGGCTAGCCCAGCACTCAGATCATGGGGTCCAAAGCACCCCAGAACTTCTGGTGATCCTCTTGCCTCTGCTTTCAGAGCATTGGGATTACAGATACACAGTGCTAACACCCGGCTTAAGATACTTTTTTTTTTTTTTTTTGTAATAAGAGTGGTGCTTAAACTGTGCCGCTCACTTGCAAGGAGCCAGGCATTGATGGAAGAGTATTAATAATTTTTACATTAAGAATTTTTATGTATGCAGTTCATGCCATTTACCCTTTAAAGTTTATTTATTTATTAACTTTGTTTTTGGCTTATTTGTTTACCCAGGGTCTCAAGGTGTTGCCCAGACTGGTCTCAAACTCTGGGTTCAAATAATCTTCCCACCTTAGCCTCCAGAATGCTGGGGCTTTAGGGGTACCTCACTATATCTGGCTTCCCATTTTTTAGAAACAGAATAAACTGAAGCATAAAGACTTGCTAGAAGTTTCTCAAACAGTAAGTGGTGGAGTTAGAACCTGACTCTAAATAATATAATAATATATAAATAATATAATGGGCAGTTCCATTCTGCCCATTATAGCATGTACCTGACTTCCTCTTTTGCATCTTCCTATGTATCTGACACCTTCGTGTGCATAGGTGGGATGTACATCCATGTGCAGGTGTGAGTTCATGTGTGTGCCTGTGGAGGCCAATGGACAACCTCAGACAGTGTTTGTCAAGCACTGTCCACTTTATTTTTGAGACAGGATCTTACCCTGACCTGGAACTTGCCAAGTAGACTATGCTCACCAAGGAGTCCCAGAAATTGGCTCGTCTCTGCCTCTCAGTGCTGAGATTACAAGATCACATTATCATGCTCAGCTTTTTGAAAAATTGTTTCTGAACTGGGCATAGTGGCTCACACCTTTATTTTTTTATTTGTTTATTTATTTATTTTTTTGGTTTTTAGAGACAGGGTTTCTCTGTGTAGTTCTGGCTGTCCTGGAACTCACTCTGTAGACCAGGCTGGCCTCGAACTCAGAAAATCCGCCTGCCTCTGCCTCCCAAGTGCTGGGATTAAAGGCATGCGCCACCACTGCCCGGCTTTGATTTATATTTCAATGGATAAAATAAATCACTGCCTTTCACAACTTTCCTACATACAAAATAATCACAATAAAAACCAACCTCAGGGACAGTACTGTTCTGTTCCTTTTGTTTTATTTAGTTGTTCATATGGTGGACCTTACCATATTGTCCAGGCTGCTTTGAAGTCCTGGCTCCAAGTATTATTCTTACCCCAGCCTCCCAAACAGCTAGGGGTATAACTTTAATCCCAGCACTTGGGAGACAGGCAGGCAGATCTCTGAGTTTCAGACGAGACTGGCCTATGAAATTCCAGGACAGCTGGAGCCAGAGCTACATAGTGAGACACTGTGTCGAAAAACAGGGAGAAGGAGAAGGAGAGGGAGCAGAGGGAGAAGGAGAGGGAGAGGGAGGAGAGGGACAGGGAGGAGAGAGAGAGGGAGGAGGGGAGAGGGAGGGGAGAGGGAGGGGAGAGAGAGGGGAGAGGGAGGGGAGAGGGAATTAAGGATGTGTCTACCTAAAAGATTGTAGCTAAACAGCCCTACATGCTTGAGTACCCTGTGCCTTCTAGTCTGCAGACAGATACAAAGAGAATTGTTTGTTACCTAGATTGACTATGTTGCTTCTTTGGCCCACCAGAGAGAGAGTAACGCACCTGGATTGCAAAGAATTTGGGAGAACTTTGGAGGGTGTTAGTAGCCATCACAATCCAACATTATCACATGTCTCCTTGTTCCCCCAATCCCAAACCAATTCCTAGGTGTATGACTAACAGGTGTGAACGCCGCCGCAGAAGCAGGGCTTGCTGGCAGAGGGAAGAACTTGGCTTTGGCATCCAGCAGACCCGGGTGTGAGTCACAGCTTGGAGTGGCTTTGTACAAATTTCTTCTCTGATCTTTAGCATCTTCTATAAAAAGAAGATAATGACATAGTACGTCTTAAGTGATCTTTTTCAGACCCTCGAATCTGCAAAAATCCATAGAGGCATGTAATTTATTTTTTCAGGTTCACCCTCCATAAACTAGGGACAATGACCCAGCCTCCCTGAGTTGTGTTGTCCTTACACTAACCAGAGCAAAGCTTGGCTGCTGGCCTAGCATCACAGCATCACTTATCCCACAAAGGGACTCATCCTGTTTATCTGCATTTCAAAGAGTAAATCCAATCAGGCGTCAGTAACAAGTAATTGAAATCTTGACATAAATTAGTGTATATTATGTGCTTCAAATCTATTCTTTACTTCTGGGGAAAAAAACCCAAAATTTTGGCTGGGACCTTAGAGCTGGGTTCCCCAAAAATCAAGGCATGGGAGTTGACAGAGTAACTCTAGTAGTCAGGAGTTGTAAACCCCAAGAGAAGTAGAAAGAGAGAGAGAGAGAGAGAGAGAGAGAGAGAGAGAGAGAGAGAGAAAATAAATAAATAAATAAATAAATAAATAAATAACAAGAGACCAACAGGAAGCCATCTTATCTTCATGGGGCAGAACAAAATCAAGGAGAAATATAAAACAAAGGCTGTGGAAAGGCAATCAGGAAAAGAGATCGGTGCTGGAGACACTGCAGAGGTTCGAAGGACCCCAGAGGAGGCATCTCTGAAAGACTCCTTGAAGATGGACATCCAACAGCGCCAAGCCTATTCCAAATGCAAGGGCTGTCCTCCTCTAAGACAGAAACAGCATTCACTGAGCCAACAGCTCTCCCCTCTGTGACCAGTGCACAGTGGATATCCAAGCACTTTAGCTCTCTCCTTCATTTGACTTAGTTCCTCATAGCATTTGGTGGGTTAAATATCATAACCCATTATTATTATGGGTTAAATATCATTAGGAATAACTTAGCCACCATTGAAGAGATTTTAGGCCATTTGGTCTTTTGTAGCACATAGGAAGTGCTAAGCAAATATGTACTGAATTAAGAGAAGAACTAAATACGGTGTCCATCTTCATGGCATGCCACAGTCAGATAGTTGTTACCTGGCTGTTTTGTGCTGGCACATGTCTTTAATCCCAGTGCTTGGGATGCGACCCAGGCAGATCTCTGAATTCGAGGCCAGTCTGGTCTACATAGTGAGTTCCTGGCTAGGACTACATAGTGAGACCCTGTCTCAAAAAAAAAATATGGGGGGCAGCTGGAAACATAGCTCAGCAGTTAAGAGGGTTCACTGCTCTGCCAAGGGACTAGAGAAAGGACTGTTCCAACACTCAGAGCAAGTGGCTCAGAAGCACACGTAACTCCAGCTTCAGGGGAATCCAGTGCCCTCCTCTGGGCTTTTCAGTCATCTATGTGTGTATACACACACACACACACACACACACACACACTAAATCTACTTAAAACACGTTTTTATGAGTCTTAATTTCCAGGAATTTGCCTGGGTACACCATGAAAGTTTAATTCAGCAGTATAAGAGGACAGGTAGCCTACACACGCCTATATCCCAGTGCCTTGGAGCTAAAGGCAGCAGGATGAGGAATTCAAAGAATTAGGCAGCCAGTAGTTGTTTAATTATAATAGGCAAGAGAAATGGCAAAGGGATAGGAAAGAAGGAAATGTTGGAGGAGGTTTTTTTTGCCAAAGACAGGATTTGTGCAGAAGAGTGGTTGGTGAGGCCCATTGTCACAGGACCAGGGTGATCAATTACATTTCTAATTATACCAGGGCTTTTCAACACATAGCAATTACACACGTATGTCGGACATGGTTATTTCGCTACGTGTCTTTTCTTCTTACTCTCCATTGGGACATTACAATATGGCCAGGTGGGCAAGAAAATAGATTTATCTACAGTCCGTTGTGCACCGTGAGAGTTTTTGTGCTTAAAACCCTCTGCCACATCCTCTACTTACATGGCCCTGTTAGTGGGCACATTTTGAATTGAAGCTTACTGCCTAGGCCAGAAGATGAAGGGGAGGAGATCGAAATGAATGCATGTGCTCATTACCTCTGACTAGGAAACTTTGTTTAGACTAGGCTTTAAATAACCCATCCTTGGTTCAGAACGAAGATCAGTTTGGAGATGAACAGGGTGAATAAAAAAGCAGAATAAAGCTTTTTTTTTTTTTTTTTTTTTTTTTTTTTTTTTGTCTTCCTCCATTTAGGTATGCTGCCTTTACCTGTCAGGGAGTTCACCATGTCCAGAAAACCCATATGGCTAGATCTAGGTTCAGGTAAAATGGGAACTCAGATCCTTCATTCTCATCTATCCCTTGAGCATAGAACAACCTTCTCACAGGGGTCGAATATCAGATACTCACAGCACAGTCTGTAACAGTAGCAAAACCACAGTTAGGAAGTAGCAGTGAGAATAATTTCATGGTCGAGGTCAGCCCAACACAAGGAACCAGAGTAAAGGGTCACAGTGTGAGGAAGCTCGGGGACCAGTGGTTAGACAAGGATATAAAATACAGGTTCTCTCTGTATATTTCATAGTGTGCATTCTCCACACGCTGTCTTTGGCTCCTCCCCCTTTCAACAACAAAGTCATCCTATTTGATGTATTTCTAATTCCATGATAAACTATATATAATAAGATGTTAATTCCTCAGAAATGTGTTTGATTGCTATTTCTTTTTATTTTCCACTTACTTTATTCACTTTACATCCTGATCGATTCTCCCCTCCTGGTCCCTGCCTCACACAGCTCCCCCCCCCCCAATTTGTTGCTATTTCAGTCAATTAATTTTATTAAGGTGTGTGTGTGTGTGTGTGTGTGTGTGTGTGTTATACTATTTGTCTGTTCTCTTCCTGTTTCTGTAAAATAAACACCAAGTCCATAGGAGTAAAGGAATAAATTTCACAACTTCTTTGCCCATCCAAACGTAAAAGTCAAGATGCAGTTTCCTTTGTCTCATTTGCGGCTGTTTTTGCTCACATGAATAATTACCCTCTGTGCATAGACAGTGGAAACCAATGAAAAGAGAAGAATACATTCTAAGAATGTATTGGAAGACACACAGTTCGAACGCACACAGCTCTGCATTTCACTGGTCAGGTTACTTTAGGAAAGCCACACTTGGCTGGGCGGCGGTGGCACACGCCTTTAATCCCAGCACTTGGGAGGCAGAGGCAGGCGGATTTTCTGAGTTCGAGGCCAGCCTGGTCTACAGAGTGAGTTCCAGGACAGCCAGAACTACACAGAGAAACCCTGTCTCGAAAAACCAAAAAAGAAAAAAGAAAAAAAAAAAAAAAAAAAAAAAAAAAAAAAAAAAAAAAAGGAAAGCCACACTTCTTTAATTTAGTCGCCCCAGTATATGCAGATAACATTAAACTTTGGGATTGCTGGAAATGAAAGAAAAGTAACTCTCAAAGTTAGAAAACTTGGCTCCTGCCAATCCTAATACTTGGGAGGCAGGCAGATCTCTGTGAGTTCAAGGCTAGCCTGGTCTTCAGAGGAAGTCTCAGGACAGCCAGGGCTACACAGAGAAACCTTGTATTGAAAAACGAACAAACAAATGAAACATTGTTTCCCGTTTCTCCTGTTGTTAGTGTTAATGTGGTTACTCAGATCAGACCATGAAGAAGAGCGCTGAACTTTGATTCGGAGATGACCTTGTAGCTCAAAAATAGACTCTGAGTGGTATCACCCAGAGCCCGACTTACTAGCACATTCCACACTAACATTCTGCAGTGGGAACTCCACTCCATTTTCCTAGCCCTATCTTGCAAAAATGGAAAACTATTGACTCATGGGAATGTGTTCAGAAATAGCATTTAAAACGTTTAAGCTTCGTTTCAAATGAACAATGCTCTTAAATTGTTTCAGCAAATTGCCACGTTGACTAGAAACCTGAAAGAGCCCTGGAAAACCTCTTCCTGCCTGTCAGTTCCCTATTTCTGAGCACCTGGTCCCTGCTTGTCTGCAGAGCAAGCCACGAGGCAGGCTAAAATCCGGCAGTAAGGAATATTCAAAAGCATCTCCTTTCCCCACCCCCTAAAATTTTCCTTCATTCTGTTTGTCTAATCATCCCGAAGGATTCCAGCTTGTCAGTCAGAAACATAACTTAAAATTGAACATAGAATGTCCTTAGGATATTTAGTAAAAGGAGAGGCATGTTTCATATTTGTTTTACCCTTGGTCTTTTTTTTTAACAAAAATGTTGAAAGTGGGAACATTTAATTATTTTGCAATGGTTATGGGCATAGATTTAATTTTGGCTCAAATATTTACTTGTGTGGGCTTGAACATGTTTTTAACCTCTTTGGAGACCCCAGATTGTCACACATTGGAAGAATGCTTTAAGTCAAGTACAACCTATATCAAGTGCACAGATAAGTTTCTACTGTATACACCAGAATGCTAACTTCCTCCTCCTCCTCCTCTTCCTCCTCTTCCTTCTCCTCTTCTTTTTTTACCAAAATGACAAATTAGTATCTTTGAGATTATGTACTTGATACTAACTGTTTTGGATTTAAAAAAAAAACAAAACAAACTCGGTGTTAGTCACAGAGTACTTTAAAAATATGTTTTTCCCCTTAAATAGTTGTTTATTGGCAGTGGACTGGAAGGGATGGCAGATTTAGCATTCACAGACAACACCGCACGCATGAGGGCAGCAAGAGTGATGGGAAAGAGGCTGAAGGCCCCTCTTCAATAGCAAGTGGGTAGGCAGGGGCCTGGAGTGTTGATGGAGCAGCCTTATATCAGCTCTGGTTAGTAGGCATGGCTAGAGATGAAGAGAGATTCACTGGCTGCAGCTCCAGACTGGCCACTTGGGGTATACTTTCCTTGACAAGCGAGGCTGTTGGCCTAAAAGGGAAGAAAATGGAGCCTAGGTCCTCTATAAGAGCAGCAAGTGCTCTTAACTGCTGACCCATCTCTCCAGTACCCACTCTTCACTTTGTTTGTTTGTTTGTTTGTTTGTCTTTAATCAGAAACTTTCGCCAATTGTAGGCCACATACCAAGTGCAGAAATGTGAAATTCTGAACACACGCATCCTAGAGTCAACCATCTGACTTTCGGCCCATCTAATATCTGTGAATACCTGAGATCATCTGCCAAATAGATACTTTCCCCACCCCCATTGTGTGTATCCATTGTACATGCTACTATGCTTCATGAACTGGATGTTTATCATTCACTTTTGTGTGTATTTGCATGTTTTGTGCATACATACATGTGCACATGTGCTGCAGATTCAGCCCAGGGGCTCATGCATACTATAAACATACTTTACCATCAAAGTACATACCCAGTCTCCAGGATCACTTTCACAAAGTTCTGGGAACAGGGACTAGAGAGATGGCTCAGAAGTTAAGGATGCTTACTGCTCTTGCAGAGGACCTGGGTTCAAATTCCAGAACACACATAGTTTTGTTTTTCAGCACCCATGTTGAGTGATTCACTGTTCCTGCCCGTAACAAGCTCTCCTGAACTTGACACCCTCTTCTGGCCTCCACACATGTGACATACACTGTCACAGACACACATACACATAATTAAAAATAAACCTTTTGCCCCATCAGTGGTGGCTCATGCCTTTCATCCCAGCACTCGAGAGGCAGAGGCAGGTGAGTCTCTGAGTTTGAGGCTAGCCTGATCTACAGAGTAAGTTCCAAGACAGTCAGGGCTATGCAGAGAAACCCTATCTCAAAACAAAACAAAACCTTTTAAAGTTCTGGGAACAGATTTTTTTTTTCTTTTGGAAGTAAAACTTTCTATACAATATAAACTTTGATATGTTTGGAAGTAAGCTATACTTTCAAAATTCATACCAACAGCACCGTAAAAATATCATTTCTCTGCATTACTAAAAACCACACTGTAATGCTTGACCTTAAAACTGGGGGTACAAGCTCAAAGTATTTAGTAGTAACCAATTGTTTCCCCCCTCATTTACTTAACTAACTGTTTTACCCATTGTCTCTGTTGTATATTTTTAACTTATTCTTTAGCTAGCCTATAAAGCAACAATTTCCTCGCTGTCGTGCTGTCTAATGGTGTGGTCATACACTCAGTTTTGGTTGATATTCTTTAGAATTTTCTTCCCAGGTTCTCTGTCTCATCTGAGAGGCCGACCCAGCCTGTGTCCTCAGCCAGCCCAGTCATTATCCACCCCCACCACCACTGGAGACTAGTCGTACAGACTGGGCTATTAAAGTCGATCTGAAAGAGCAATGTGTTCTAAGTGACTGTCCCTGGATCTGCGAGGGAACCCTGTAAATACCCTTCATTACTCAGGCTGGGCCGGGTCACATTTCCTCCACACCGCTTTTGTGGCTGACACAGTCAGACGGTGACGGCGGGGCTTTAGCTGATCCTGGTTGATTGATCCAGGGATGGCGCCTCTCCTGATACAGGTAATGGCAGCTTTCCTTGTTGGACTCATGCTTACAAGGAGGTGTTCTGCTTAGCTTTGAAAAGGAATTGTTGAAAGCTCTTATAACTAAATGCGTTTTGCACTGACAATTTTTAGGGTTTTGTTTTCAGGTTTTTTGTTTGTTTGTTTGTTTGTTTGTTTTTTTGTCTTTAATTTTCCCAGGTTAAAAAAAAAATTTTAAATCGAAAAAGAAGCTTCTTAAGACTCTCATTGTATTTCTCAGTTACCTCAGAGGGTTGGACAACAGTCTATGCTCTACCACTTAGCTCTTACTCGGAATGGTTAAGAACTTGTTGTCTCTAGGGCGAAACTTGTTTTCGTTATAAAAATCTGGAAGATGAACTTATATCAGTGATCTTTAAACATGATGTTTAACACAATATAAAACTATGAACTTTAAGCCAAAGGTTATTAAAACTCCGGTATATGAGAGCAGCTCCTTTTAGACAGTAGAGTTTAGATCAATACAGAAAATAGCAAATCGAAATGTTATATGAATCTCCTAGTATGGAAATTCATGTCTCTCCTCCAAGTGAAGACAGCTCTGTCATAGACTCCCAGATTCCTTGGCATCTTTATAGCTCGTCCCAGTGTGACTAAGCTGTGTCTCTAGCAAGTAACTGAATTAAGGAAACAGATGAAGACCAGCAGACGGTCTGGCTCAAAACTGAGTAACACATACAAAGCTGGGCTGCACTGCTTTATGGGGAAGACTTCTAACATGTCACCGTGTATCTGCTAGTCACTAGTAAGTTAAATCTACTGAGTTAGGTTTTTAAAAACTTTAAGAATTCTTCTTTGTACCAATAAACTCTGGTGAAACTTCAGAGGCTTGTGGTGTGATATTTGCCTAATTATTACTGATCAGCAAGGCAAAGACTAAGACTAAAGTCTAGAATGAGAATTTTGGACGTTATAAGCAAAACACTCACCTCACCATTGCTGGATAATACCTAGAGACCCAAGTTACTTAGATACCTAATATTTAACTTTATTAAGAGTCTAAGAATGTGTACAGTGTTTGTTTTTGAAAATGCCAAATAGAGAAAGAGATAGAGATAGATAGATAGATAGATAGATAGATAGATAGATAGATAGGCATGCAGGTAGAACACAGAAATTCTTGGTTTCTTCTGTAATTCCTTCATATTTTAAACAGGTTTTAATGCTTTGTATGTATTCCTAGCTTCGCTGTCTTGCCAACTCTGGTCAATCTTTGAGTATGGGTCTCCTCCCAACTCAATATTTTATCCATAGATAAAAGGTAAGCTACCAATCCTGTCATGGCAGTTTTCAGGGACGTGAGCATGATCCCTCCTAGTGGATATAAGCATTTCCTCTTGGAAGATAAATTTGTGATACACCTATTTACTCCTCAAAATAGAAGTTGCACTTTTCCATGTCTGCACCAAAGGCCCAGCAATGCTGACATTGATTATGAAGTAAGATTTCGTCGGAATGGACGGTCTTCATTTGTTTGGGTGATGCTGGGAGGATGGAATTGAACCCAGGGCCTGTGAGTGCTGAGTAAGTGCTTTGGTACTAAGCTATGATGTAAGCTGTGTACCCAACCCAAGACCCGTTTTATCACTGTTGTTTTGGTTTTTGTTTTTTAAGAAAGAGTCTCTCTCTGTAGCCCAGTCACGAAAGCTGGCCTTGAATTCACAACAGTCCTCTTGCCTCAGCCTCCCAAGTACAAAGATTACAATAGTGTGTCACTTTGGGGGGGGGGGGTGGCACACACCTTTGATCTCAGCACTAGGGAGACAAGACAGGTGGATCTCTGTGAGTTCAAGGCCAGCCTGGTCTACAGAGCTACCACAGTGTGTCAAAGTTAAATAGTCCTGATGTTTAGAGAGAGACTGGGAAGGATAATTAACTACCTGTGATATGGAAGTGGAATCGGACCTCTGGGATGGAAGGGGATACAGAGGGATGAGGGCAGCAGAGAGGTGGGGGCAGGGGGGGGAGCAGAGTGAGGGAGAAGATCAACGAAAAATAAGTGTGTGTCAAAATGCCACACAGAAATCTGTTACTCTGTATGCCTATTTTTAAATTCAATTCAATTAAAAATTTCTAAAAGTAATCTAACCAGATAACCCAGCCCTTCCTGTGCTCCCTTCTTTCTTTAGTAATATTGATTCTCTTTTTTTAAACATAAAACATGGTAACTTTAAAAGTCCAGTGAATTGTGTGTGTGTGTGTGTGTGTGTGTGTGTGTGTGTGTTGTGTATAAACACAAGACCTGGTAACTTTAAAAGATCCAGTGAAACCTCTGCTGTGACCACAATAAACAAACATCATCTCTATCCAATGCTCTTTAGAAAGTCTCAAGATGACTGAAGAGGAGAAAGACCTCTTAGAAGCTTCATGAGGGCGGGGAGATGTAGGCATCTTGCACACTCTTTAGGAACACAGAGAGATGTGGGCATCTTGTACACTCTTTATGCATACTGCATGGCGCGTGGTGAAAACTAGGTAAATATTTATTGATGTATACAATTATGTTTGGATGCAAAATGATGAATGGATGTAAAGAAACTTGCATACTCAGGAGGTAGAGGTAGATGGATCTCTATATGAGTTGGAGGCCAGGCCAGCCTGGTCTACAAAGTATGTTCCAGGACAGCCAGATATGCAGAGAAACCCTATCAAAAAAAAAAAAAAAAAAGAAAAGAAATTTGTAAACAGTTATGTGGTTGTATATTTAATAGCAAAGCTAAAATTTTAACGAATCTATCTCAAGCCACAAGAATTTAAGAACCATCCTTGAAAAATAATTTCTGCCTTTAATCCCAGCACTTGGGAGGCAGAGGCAGGCGGATTTCTGAGTTCGAGGCCAGCCTGGTCTACAGAGTGAGTTCCAGGACAGCCAGGGCTACACAGAGAAACCCTGTCTCAAAAAACAAAAAAAACAAACAAACAAACAAAAAAAGACTTCTAGCATTGATTTTTTTCAAAATAATATACAAGAAGTTATCTCTGGATACTAATATATTAATAAGAGTTATGTTATGTGTGCTAGTAGTCATTGTAACTTAAGCAGTTTTGAGTGAGTGTGTGTGTATGGTATGTGTGTGTGTTTGTGTATGTGGTTTCTGTGTATGGTGTGTGTGTGGTATGTATGTGTGTACATGCACGTGAATGCACTGCTGGAGGAAGCCAGAAACATCTTAGTGCTGGAGTTATAGGCGGTTGGGAGCCACCTGACGTAGGTTCTGGAAACCACTTTCATGTCATCTCTAAACGCAGTAAATACCCTCACCTGGACGTCATCCTTCCAGTTTCTTAACTTTTCTAAAAAGGATTTTTTTTTTTTAATTTGAAAATTATACGTATTTATTCATGTGTATATATTGTTTGTATGTATTGTATGTATGTATGTATGTGTGTGTGTATGTGTGTGTGTATGTTCATGCACACACCCAAGCACATGGAAAAGCTCATTCTTTCTTTTCACCATTGGATCCCAGGAAGTGAATTCAAGTCATCAGCTTGGGGACAAAAGCCTTTTTCCCACTGAGCTATCTTGCTAGCCCTCATTTTATATTCTAAGCTTATCCAACTTGTGAGGTTTTATTTGGTTTGGTTTGGTTTTTGACCGGGTCTCACTATGTCACCCAGGCTGGCCTGGAACTTACTGGGTAGAACAGGTTGGCCTGGAAATCACAGAGATCCACCTGCTTCTGCGTTCTGAGTGCTGGGATTAAAGGCGAGCACCAGTACATCCGGCTTAATTTGTACCTTGGGAAGAAGGTCTTTCAAATGCATTTGTTCAGGTATTTATCCTCAAACTGATGGAGTTTTCCTCTGCTTTGTCTGTAATTTGGAATCAGCTTCCTGTGGACAGACAGTTATAAAAGGCTCTTACTTTTCTTTCATAGGCAGATTTCCTCAGTATGTTAGTCATTAAACAAGAGTTATGGGACCAGCGGGATGGTTCAGAGGGTAAGGGTACTTACTGACAATCTGAGTTTGATCCCTGTGTCCTACACAGTGAGGGTGGGAGAGGAGAAACATCTCCTGAAAGCTGTCCCTAGATCTTTACAAGCACATTAGGATACCTGTGCACTCACAAAGATATATATGTATAGATATATTTAACAAAAAATAACAAATTCCAATACACATTTAAAGTAATGCCATTTTTTTGACAGGTGGAATGTGATGTATTTCATTTACTATTAATTCAAAATATCAATCAATAAACACCTTGTTCCTCTGGCGGGTAAATGAAATTCTGTAGGTAGAAAAATACCACTGACCCCAGCTCCCGTAGGTACTGTCCTGCAATGGAATCCCTTTGCTCAGTTTTCTCCTGTCCAATCAGGTGGAATGTTTCGCAGGCACATGGTTTATACAGCTCAAAATAACTTGGGACCTGTGAGCTGACAAATGCTCTGGCCGCGGTGGTGACGGTTGCCCAGCTTCATCCTCACCAAAACTACGGTTAACTCCTCGCTCTCTATGGACAGCTACTCTCTCTTTCCAAGGGCGTGAAGAATTTCCCCTTTCTCCGGTGTTTTCATCAGAAACTTCTCCTTGGATAACTGTCATCACAGAAGCTTGCCTGGCTTGGGCATCCTCATCTGGGTCACCTAAAAAAAGAAAGGTAATATCTGGATTTAAGTCCGCAAAGTGTGTTCTGATAGTGGGTTACTGACAATGGAGAAAGAGGGTATTTCAGGCAGCTGATTACTGTTTCTTACTGTGAAACCTAGGCTAACTTTCTAATTAGGTATCATGAGATATACAGTTAAACGGGGAATAAGGATTTCTATTCCAAAGCGTTTGAAATAGGGATGAGACTCACAGAGTCTGTATCCTATTGGGGTTCTAAGGGGAAATACTTGAACGGGGGGATTTCTCTGACCAATGTTACTGACGTTTCCCACAAACTCATCGATTACAACTAAAGTCGTTTATACGAAGAATACAAGTACAATGTCTATTTCCTTCTTAAAGGAAATCAAATCTAAAATAATGAGACTCCATGGTTGGAGGCTTTCATTTAAAACTTTTTTTTTTTTATTCTGTAAAAGGATCTGCTTGCTATATTTAGTGTTGGGAGATCTGCTCCCTGGATTAACGTACACAACAGCTGCAGAAAGCCTGCTCAAGAGACACTTCGCTCTCTAGCGCTCTCTCTCTCTCTCTCTCTCTCTCTCTCTCTCTCTCTCCCTTCCCCTCCCCTCTCTCTCTTCTTCCCTCTCTCACTCTCCCCCTCCTTTCTCTCCCTTTTTCCTCTCTTTTTCCTTCTCTTTCCTCTTCCCCCTCCCTCCTCCTCCCGTCCCTGCCTCTCCCCAGCTCCATTAGTGATATTTGACAGTCACTGGCAAATGTTTGGCCTGGTACACTGCACTCTTAGCCCTTAGCAGTAATAAGATGCACATCTTGAATATTTTTAAAACTATACGAGCAAAGAGGAAAAGTAGATCACTTGTGTCTCCAGTCATAAGCAGTGAATGGTGGGGAGCAATGGTATCACCTCACCCACGATTCTCACTACGTACATATTCAAGATATTCCCATCACTCCGCCTGACAGAGATGAAATGGCTATCTAGATTTTTTTTCCTCTCAAATCATTAAGGTAATTTGAGCATTTTCATATTAGTAATAATTTAGTAATGAGACAATGAGTTTTATAGGCTACGAATTAAAATGTCATAACTTCATTGTTTCTTCTTAATAATACACTCAGATTCATTTAAAATCTACAGTACTTGTTTAAGAAATCAAGAATATTAGCCGGGCGGTGGTGGCCCACGCCTTTAATCCCAGCACTTGGGAGGCAGAGGCAGGTGGATTTCTGAGTTCGAGGCCAGCCTGGTCTACAGAGTGAGTTCCAGGACAGCCAGGGCAACACAGAGAAACCCTGTCTCGAAAAAAAAAAAAAAAAAAAGAAAGAAAAAAAAAGAAAGAAAGAAAGAGAGAGAGAAAGAAAGAAAGAAAAGAAAAGAAAAGAAAAGAAAAGAAAAAGAAATCAAGAATATTTGCACTTACAAGTTCTCTCTTGCTGGGCAGTGGTGGCGCACGCCTTTAATTCCAGTACTTGGGAGGCAGAGGCAAGCAGATTTCTGAGTTCGAGGCCAGCCTGGTCTACAGAGGACAGTCAGGGCTACACAGAGAAACCCTGTTTTGAAAAACAAACAAACAAACAAAACCCAAAAGTTTTCTCTCTCTCTTTCTCTCCACTTTGACATTCTATTTAACAACAAGCAAAATATTTAAAATCAAGGCCACCACACAAAATCTGAAACGCATGGAGATGACACTTCCAGAGGTTGAGAGAATAAATGAACTATGGAACAGAGTTGTAAAACTATCCAAATTCTGGAAGGTTCTCTATCCCCACTGACACTATGTGGTGAGTGACAATCACAGCTCTGTGAACACCAAGTCTTTCATACATCTATAATTTACAGATAGGCTCCACAAAAGTTTCTGCTCCAACAAGCAGCAACAATATACACTTAGTAGGCCAACACGATGGTGCCACGGGTAAAGGCACATAATGCCAAGTGTCTAACCTGAGGTCCATTCCTAAGGCCCATATTGTGCAAGGAGAGAACGGGTTTTCTTCTGACCTCCACACCATGTGGTGGTCCACATGCACAACATAATAATAACAACAACAGTAATAAATGTTTTTAAAAGGTATCCACTTAAACTATAATTTATAAGCAATATATATATATATATATATAGCTTATATATAATATATATTATATATTGTATAATATATAAAATATATATTGCATATATATATATATATATATATATATATATATATATATATATATGAGCTGGTTTTGGGCTTCACCGAGACAGCTTTTAGAAATTAAGTTTTGAAAAGCAATGTCCGGGGAAAGGGTTTTTCTAAAACAGCTTTTTCCCTTTGTTAGGGAATGAAGGCTAATGACATATTCCACCCATGTTTTCCTACGTTCCTATGATTGTCTACAGAATAACTAGAACACTTTCTAGAGTGTCACACATTTGCTTCAAGGGAACAACCTGCCTGTGTGTATGTGGGCCACATGCATGCCTGGGGCATTCGTAGGTCAGAAGAGAGCACGGGAGCCCCCGGAAGTGGAGCGCCCAGGAGTTGAGCCTGGGTCCGCAACAAGTGCTCTTAACCACGGGGCCGGCTTTGCAGGCCAAGAGCATATTTTGAATAGACGGATATTGTTGGTGGCAATAAATGTTAGTGTGACTATACCTGTGGTCACTCGAGAGCTCCCAGAGCTCACACAGAGTGAGTCACCTTGACACGCTCTGCACAGGCTCCTGGCTCATAGCCCTCCACTGGCACCTGTGCACCCCAGCCTCCGCAGAGCCTCCAGACCACACTTCACGGCTCTAACCCCTCAACACGCCGTGCCAGTTTCATCAGGGAACTCAACCTTTTTTCAAGGTCTTAATTACCTACCTTACAAAGAACTGATATAAATAGAGGTTGAAGAATGTGAGTGGGCCCCTTTCTCTTTACTTATTTAAAAAAGAAAAGAAAATTTGAGTTTGGGGGATTGACGGAAGTTTTATTTTATTTATTTATTTATTTATTTATTTATTTATTTATTTATTTTGATGACCTATGTCAGTGGTTCTCAACATGTGGGTCGCGACCCTTCCATAGGGGTCATACATCAGATATTCTGCATACCAGATACTTGTATTCCGATTCATAACAGTAGCAAAATCACACTTATGAAGTAACAACAAACTAATTTTATGTTTGGGGGTCACCACAAGGTGAGGAACAGCATTAAAGGGTTACAACATTAGAAAGATTGGGAGACACTGATCTATATAATAATTCAGTGCCTCATACAGCTTCCATCCCTGTCATTGGGACTATCATCAACCTCTCCTCTCTCTCTCTCCTTCTCTTTCTTTCTCTCTCTGTCTCTTTCTTTTTGTCTCTCTCTGTATCTGTTCCTTCCCCCCTCTGTCTCTCTGTCTCTCTGTCTGTCTCTCTTTCTGTCCCTATCCCTCTCTCTGTGTCTCTCTGTCTCTGTCCCTCTCTCTCTCTGTGTCTGTCTCTCTCTGTGTGTGTCTCTGTCTCTGTCTCTGTCTCTCTCTCTCTCTCTCTCTCTCTCTCTCTCTCTCTGTCTCCCATATGCCGGCACAAGCTCGGGGCTCTGTATGTGCTACCTGGTATACCATGCAGCTACTCCTACCTGCCAAGGCCCTTCTAATCCTAGACTCCTTCCACTGGCCTTTCAATGGGCCCTGGGAATTTCGGTTTGAAACACAACTGCTTGCTGTATTTCAGATTCAGTGGAAACAGGGCTCATCATCAGGACCACTTACACTAATCTCTTACAGCATCTCTCTCATGCCATGGCTCCTCTGTGTACAAACACACACTCGCTACATTGTACAGCCAATCTCCCTTCCTTCTACTTGCCTCTGCCCTGTTTTTTCAAAGTCCTTTCACCGTGCCAGTCTCTGACCTTCAGGGAGAAGTCCGTTAAGAGACACCCCCCCCAATGCTCCTGTGCATGGCCTCACCTTCACTCCTCTATCCCAACACCCTCTATTTTTATCTTTAAACAAACAAACAAAAACAATTTTTTAAAACCCAGGATCTTGCGGTGTAACTCAGGCTGGTCTCAAACTCACAATCCCTGCCCCTACCTCAGCTTTCTAAGTACTGGGGTTATACTTGTGTGCCTCTGGGCTCAGCCTCAGCGAATACTTTGACCAAGTCAGTTGTCTGGATTTATCTTTATCTATTGTTTTCCTTCCTTCAGGCTGGAAGCTCTTTAAGAGAATGGGTCATATTAGTTCTGGACCTTTGGCACTTCCCCACATCTCCTCCCCAGGTCTATCTAGATGGATATAAATGCCCAATGCCATTTGCATTACGAATAGACTACAAGTAATGCAGAAGTGGGAATGATCAATGTAATATGAGGAGCAGGCACTGCAATGGTGCATGAAGTGCATCTCAGTTGCAGCCAAATGTGTCCCATGCACACAGCTCTCCACAGCTGGTCCCTCTGCACTGAGATTCGCCTATTGGCCAAGCAAGGGTTTTCCCCAAAGAACTCGCTTATCTTAGGTAATTCTGGGAAATTCTGCTTGTAATTCTCAAGCACTCAGAAAGCTGAGGTAGGAGAATTGAAAGGCTAGTCCAAGCTACATAGGAAAATTCTGTCTGGGGAGTTGGGCGGGGGGTGGGGGGGGTGGGGGGAAGGGAATCGAGGTGAGGCCAGTAAGATAGCTCAGTGGGTAAAGGTGTCTACTGCCAAGACTAATGAACTGAGTTCGATTCCTGGACCTACATGGTAGAACCCATGATAGTGCCAACTTCTACAGGTTGCCCTCTGACCTCCACATGTATTCAATGGTACACTTATTTATCCACACATCATATTCTCTCTCTCTCTCTCTCTCTCTCTCTCTCTCTCTCTCTCTCTCTCTCTGACACACACACACACACACACTACAAATGAATGTAATTTTTTAAAAAGAAAACACTCAGGAGGTAGAGGCCGGAGGATCAGAACTTCAAAGTTACTCTCAACTACAAGTTGCGTCTGAGAGTAGCATGGGCTACAAGAGAACCTTGTCACTGAAACGTAAACAAAGCCCAAAGAGAACATGGTCTTATTATTACCCTAATGAAAATTCTAGGCCTAGTAATTACATATCAGTAAGAAATAACTATCTTACACGTGCACAGCGCTCTATTTTTAAGATGCTCTCACAAACCAGGGGGTGAGTGGGCTTGTTTTGTGTGTCTGCATTTGAAGGCAAGTTGCTTAGAGATGACTAATTTTCCTGTGCCAGCATTCATTATAAAGAACTATTAAGTATGAGGCTGTGTTTTGCATCAACCAGGTTTGCATTTTATGGGTGTGTTTTGTTTTATGAATACATGTCTCACACTGTGCTGTACAGTAATGTTTAAATATTATATATATATATATATATATATATATATATATATATATATATATACATATAATATGTTTCCTGTTTTACAGCTTTACTAAGGCTAATTGACAAATGTGCTTGTTGATGGAAATAACAGTGTTTTGATATATGTATTCATTATACAGTGATTAAGTCAAGGTAATTAATATACCTCACATACTTATGTTTTGACATACATTACTCCATTAGCTATAGTTACCATGTTACACAGAGCATCTCCAGAATGTAGTTCTTCTGTCTAACTGAGACTCTGGACCCTTGAGCTACCTCTCCTCACCTCCAACCTTTGTGGTTGTTTTGGTTTTTTCAATTAAATATATAATTATACTTGAGATGTTTAGCATGTGCAAGGCTCTAAGGTCAGTTTCTAGCACCAAAAATAATAATGAATCGACTAACAATTATTGATACATCATAGACAGAATTTTCTAGCACTTTATGTTTAAATTTGAGATGGTCAATGCTGGGCTTTGCCAATTTTCTGGGCACTACCACAGTTTGTTTACTTGTTTGTTTGCTGGCGCCTCAACCCAGGACCTCCTGAACAGGCAGCAAGTACTCTGCCACTGAAATGAATGAATCCCCAGTGTCCCAATTTAAATAGTCACTTTATAAACAGAAGATGAATTTATAGTACATTAGCTTTCTTAAAGCCTGAGGAAAGACTGTACTGAGTTATAATGAGGCAAGAAATATGACCAATGAGCTGGGGATACAGCTTGATAATAGCACCTGCCCAGCATACCTGAGGCTCTGGGTTCAACCCCATGAACCAGAGAAGGAGCAAAAGGAGCAATGGAGCAGGGCATGCTTTTAATCTCACACTCGGGAGGCAGAAGAAGATGGGGCTCTGTGAATTTGAGCCCACCCTGGTCTAATGTAGTGAATTCCAGTACAGCTAGAGCTACACAGTGAGGCCTTGGAGAGAGAGAGAGAGAGAGAGAGAGAGAGAGAGAGAGAGAGAGAGAGAGAGACAGAGACAGAGACAGAGACAGAGACAGAGACAGGCAGAGAGACAGAGAGACAGAGAGACAGAGAGACAGAGAGACAGAGAGACAGAGACAGAGAGACAGAGAAGAGGTTTTTAACAAGTTTTGTTTTAAATGAAGCAAACAAGTTCTCAGGGCAGAGTCTTTTCAGGAAAAGTCATAGGGAAAAGAAAATACAAAGAAATTTAGCCAAGTCAGTAAGTTTGTTGTGTGGCCGCTCTGTCTTAGGATGTCTTAAGTCAAGTCTCTCAGGATGACTGATGAGGTCGCCTCAATTCCAGCTTGATCCAGTTCACAAACACTATAAGTCTCCTCCAGAGCAACTGTTCATCTTGTTTTGAAAGTGGCATAAAACCTGCATTTCAGTTTACAAGGGACAAAACAAACAAACAAACAAAAAACCAAAAACCGGAGAACAGAGTCAAATGTCACAGAACGCCCCAGATGAAATGTCTAAGAGAGTTCATGACTTCCACTCCCCAAGTCGCATCCTGCTAGCCACCCGCTTGCTCAGGCCGTAAATACTCTGGTCTTTCTCTCATCTCTCATTCTCTTCCTATGACCAAATCACTGGCCTCTGTGTTCACAGAGGATCTCAGGTCCAGCCATTCCTCACCACCTCCAGCTGCCGTCACTCACTGGCCCACACTAACACATCACAACCACCTCCTAGGAGAATCTTCATTCAGAATGTAGGAAAACTTGAAGTCCTTCCTGTGGTCTGCAGGTCTAACATGATCTGGCCTTCTTACTTTTCTCCTTTCTTCCTTGCCTTCTTTTTCTGTTGTTGTTATTATTATTTTAAGACAGCGTCTTACTCCATAGTTCAGGACATCTCAGAACTCACTATGTAGCCCAGGCTGGCCTGGAAGCCATGACGCTGTCCCTGTGTCAGCCTTCTAAGCACCAGGATGAAAGGCATAAACCACCATGCTCAGTCTACAAATGCAGTATATTGTGTTTGGTGATAACATGAGCTTTTTGGGCATATTGGAGAGAAAGAAGAGACTTCAGAGCAGTGGTGTATTAGCTACAAGGAACTGCAAACTATGCAGAATCTAGTCTGGTAAGAGAGTAAGGAGAGGAGGGAAGAGTGAGCAGGCCAAGCAAAGAGAATATATTCAGTGTTTTACAGCAAGGACAGGCCATTCAGAAGCCTGTTCGTGTAACTACCATCTCTCCTCACACAATGGGGCTGCCGGTCCTAGCTGTCACTTGACTGCAGTAACTGCCCTCTCTTGAATGTTTACTAATGGCGTTTAGTCATCACTTCAACCTAGAGATGGCAACTGTTGCTTTCCCTATTCACCAGATGGAGGCTCATAGAAGTTAGACCTCTCAGCTTAAGTACAGTCCAGCCAGGAAGCATCAGAAGCAGGTCTTGAATTCCAAGCACACACATCTTGGGACATAAAACTTTAAACTACTACAGAAACCTTATATTTTGAATGCTTGGAAGTTTTAGTACCATAGTAGTTTTTAAATGATGATAAGCATTAAAAAAAATCACATACAACAATTGGCTTCTTTAAAAACAAAAAACTGGACGCAGAAAGCAGTGACTCTTCTCTTTTTCCACTTCCAACATAAATATAAATGTTTGGAAATTTCTTCAACGTTAACATCAGTGTCATGTGCTTCTTTAAAAAAAAAAATGATAATATCAGCTGCATACCCATAGCCACAGGCCATGTTTAAAGGGCTCTGCCTTTTTAAGGTTGTTACTCTTAACTGCCCCGAGAAAGGGATTACACATAATTAAAGATAAGAAAATCTGGAAGCTCAGGAAAGTTGCACAACCGTCTCAGTCACTCATCTGCTGAGATGAAGCCATAATTTTAAGTCAGCTCTCTCTAAAATGTTATGGTCAGTGCTCATTTCTGTGCTGGCTTCAATCTAAGCCAACACAACACACAGAGATAAAGATGAAGTCACATTACAACATAGTAAAACACCAACATCCCTCAAACGGAGAAGCTTCCTGGTTTAGAGATAAAGATGAAGTCACATTACAACATAGTAAAACACCAACATCCCTCAAACGGAGAAGCTTCCTGGTTTATAAGGCAGGGCCACCTTTCACCCTCGAATTTCAGTGTATCTAGAGACCAAGTAACCAAAAGGGTAGTTATAATAATTCCTCTATGTATTACTGATGACAATCATCAGTATATTAAATATGTTTTCAGATAGCATTTTGAAACATACATCTGTTCCCCCACAGAGTTCCTGCCCACACGAAAATTCTCAACTGGGATATATTGGTTTTGCTTTCATGTGTTATTTTGCATATTACCATCCTACAAAACTTAAAACCATTCTAGTTAATCATTTGCTCGATTGATTCTTGCTGAACGTAGTTCCAACTTTCACACCATCCTCCATACCGTAAATGACCACCTTTCTAGATTAAGGCAATGGCAGCACCCAACACCTTTGAATTTTAAATTCATCCCTTTTGAAGGCACAGTAGACTCCACGGAATCAACTCGTCCGAACTGTCTCAGGCTCTGGCGTGACCGCCTACTTTGCCAATGCTGAGGTTAGTTTGGGATAGCACCATGGAACTCTGGGGGTCAGAGAACTTCCTAGGAGGTCTTCAGTGTGAGGGGCTTCTGTGTCAGGCAGAAGAGACAGACTGACTGAAACAGACTTTGTCATGAATCTTAGAGAGAGCGGAGATTTAGGTTATTATTTTCTTCCCCGTTTTATTGACAAGGCCAATACCAAATAGCAAAGAATGGCGCATAGTCTTCATTCCGTTTTGATCCCCGAGGGTGGGTGGTGTTAGTCAATGGGAAGATGATGGCCATCTCTGAGTGTCTGTGTGGGATAGAAGAAAATTAACTGCCCTAGGGGTCAAAGGTCAGCTATCACTCTAGTAAGCTGCTGAAGGACTATGTGGACGATATCACCAGCACCAAACACATTCTACTGTTTACTTAAGGTTGTAAAAATATTCTCAAAAAGTGATATATTCATTTACTATTTCAAAACTAAGACTGAGACCTCCTGCTACCCTCTCATCTCTTCTTTTAGCCAAAGTTAATTTGAGATACTTTTAAAAACCTAGGCTTGGGGACAGAAGAGATGGCTCAGCCATTAAGAGCATACACTGTTCTTGCAGAGGATCCAGTTTTATTCTCAGCACACCCCTGGCCCTGTTGAGCACTGGTTCTCCTGCACGTATACCACACAAAGACATACAAATAACTATGGTTTAAATTTTAAACCTTTTTTTTTTCTTTTCCCCCTTCCCCCTCCCTCTTGCTCCAGCCCCACTCACTCCAGGCCCCACTCGCTCCAGGCCCCAGCTCACTCATATGAGGGCATCAGATCTCATTACGGATGGTTGTGAGCTACCACGTGGTTGCTGGGATTTGAATTCATGACCTCTGGAAGAGCAGTCAGTGCTCTTAACAGCTGAACCATCTCACTAGCCCTTAAATTTTAAATCTTGAAAAAAGAAGAAGAAGAAGGCCAACAATTTAGACTCAACATGGAGGGCAGATGACCCCAGCTTTTGAGAGCAGAGTCCAGCCACAACACTGAATTTAAACAGTGTGTCTCCTATCAAACGACATTCATTTTTCTCGAGCTCTGTCAAGGCTACATCTTCAGTAGCTAAATGAGAATACGTTGCCAATTTCTTTTTGTTTTTCTAGAATTCTATTATTAACGAGTTAGCAAAACTGACAGGATGTAGAACAAGCCTGTTTCTCGTATGGAAGCTCCTCATAACAAAAAGGACCATGGAAACCGTTACCAAAATCAGGCCGGAGAGATGGTTCAGTGGGTCCATGGGGCTTGCAGCCAAGCCCAAGTATGATCCTTAGACCCACATGGTGAAAGAAAGAACCTCTATGGCACATGAAAGACACACATGCGTGTGTGCACGTGCACATGTACGCATGCACACTAAATAAATAAATACATACATAAATGTTTTAAAAATTAGGCTTAGACTAAACATATTTCACATCTCAGGCAAATGTTCCTTCTGCCACCGAGTTCCATTCCCAGCCCCGATACTGTATAAAATCACTATGGTTATCTCATAACTTGCACAATTGAATTTAATGTAAAGTTGTTTTTTGTTTGTTTTACTGAAATAGTAATCTCCAGGTGTTGTTTGTTTGTTGAACTGTTTGTTTTGGATTTTTGAGACAGGGTCTCTCTACAAAGCTCTGGTTATCCTGGAACTCACTATGTAGATCAGGCTGGCCCAGAACTCACAGAGATTCATATGGCCTCTGCCTCTCAAGGGCTGGGATTAAAGTCATGGACCACCATATTCGGCAAAATTTTATTTTTAATTTCAGGGTAACTTTATTTTGTTTCTTTTAGAGTTAGAAGTTGTCATTTTAAGTCTTTCGCTTTTGTGAAAATGTCAATATTAGGTGGTGTGAGATTTTTTTTTTTAAATATATGTTAAGTCTCTGTGCTGAAGTAAATGCAGGCTTGTTATTCTGTGGGCAATAATCCTATTTTTTTTCTGCTATTCTCATCACTGTGTTACAGCATGCAAGACGACAGCATAGAGGCATCCACTTCCATCTCTCAGCTTCTGAGAGAAAGCTATCTGGCTGAAACGAGACATCGCGGGGACAATGAGCGGAGTCGAGCAGAACCCTCCTCCAACCCTTTCCATTTCAGCAGTCCTGGGGCTGCAGAAGGAGGAGGCCCGGAGGACCTTCCGGATCTTTCTGCCTTCCTGAGCCAAGAGGAGTTAGATGAAAGTGTCAATCTGGCAAGGCTGGCCATCAACCACGACCCCTTGGAGAGAGTGGATGAAACTCAAGCCAGGAAGCGTCTGTCTTCGGACCAGACGAAGCATATGTCCAAGCCAAGCTTCGAACCCGCCTTCCTCCAGGACAGCTCCGGAGGTCCTGCCAGCTCTAAAGACAGCACCCCGGAGGCCAAGAAGCCACAGTACAGTTCTGAAAGCCAGTCCAAGAAAGTCTTCCTAAACAAGGCTGCCGATTTCATCGAAGAGCTTTCCTCCCTTTTCAAGGCTCACAGCTCCAAGAGGATCAGACCGCGGGCCTGCAAAAACCACAAGAGCAAAACGGAATCCCAAAACAAAGTTCTGCAAGAAAACAGCCCCGCTTTCTCAGATCTGACGGAAAGGCGCGAGAGAGCATCCGTCCCCATCCCTATCCCTGCCGACAGCAGGGATAACGAGCTGAACCACGCCATTGAGCAGCGGGAAGCCAAGAGGCGGGAAGCCGAGCTGGCTGCGAGTGAGGCTGCGGCTGGAGACAGCACCCCGGGCTCTTCACCTTCCTCCCTGTACTATGAAGAGCCTCTGGGGCAGCCTCCCCGCTTCACACAAAAGTTACGGAGCCGAGAAGTCCCGGAAGGAAGCCGAGTCCAGTTGGATTGTATAGTGGTAGGAATTCCACCGCCCCAAGTAAGGTAAAGATGGCCGGTGTGAGCAGTGTTCAGCAATGCTATTTGTCTGCCATGATCATTGCTCCAGAAAATTCCACACTTCCTTTGAGAAAAGGAGCTAGGAGGAAAGGCAGGAACATGGCACCAGCTACATAAGTAACTCAATTTGTTCTAGGGCTGAGGCTGTGTCTTGGAACTACGGGTAGAGCGCTTGCTTGCCCAGAGTACATGAAGGCCTGAGTTCACCCCCTCGCCCCAGCACTGCAACAAATGTCTAGATTCCTTCAACACATGGTTGTATTCTAGTACCCCGGAGGGAGAGGCAAGGGATCAGTAGTTTAAGGTCATCTTTGGCTACTTATAGAGTGCAAAGCAGTCTGGGCTATGAAAGACCCTGTCTCCATTTTTCTTTTTCTTCCTCTTCCTCTTCCTCTTCCTCTTCCTCTTCCTCCTCCTCCTCCTCCTCCTCCTCCTCCTCCTCCTCCTTCTTCTTCTCTCTCTCTCTCTCTCTCTCTCTCTCTCTCTCTCTCTCTCTCTCTCTCTCTCTCTCTCTCTGTCTCCCTCTCTCTCTCTTTTGGTTTTTTGAGACAGGGTTTCTCTGTATAGTCCTGGCTGTCCTGGAACTCACTCTGTAAACCAGGCTGGCCTTGAACTCAGAAATCCACCTGCCTCTGCCTCTCAAGTGCTGGGATTAAAGGCATGCGCCACCACTGCCTGGCTTTTTTTCTTCTTCTAAAAGCCATATATTTTTAAAGTTTTTTTTTTTTTTTTAAATTATGTATGTGCTTATGTGTGTGGATGTTAGTGGAAGCCGGATTGGACCACATGAGACCTTGTCTCAAATAATTAAAAACAAATGGGGGGCGGGGCAAGTAAGAAGATAACGGCCAATAGCTTTCAAGATGGAATAGTGGTGTGGATAAGGCCGATCTTTTAAAAAATTCATTCTACATATATAAAAGTCTTTCCCTAATATGTCTAATGAGTAGAGGGGATGTCCATCGTGTATGTGTACGCATGTACATGTGTATGTGTACACACATGCATGTGTATGTGTGTGTGTGTGTGCATATGCTTGTGTCCTTGCTTTTACCTGGGTTCTGGGGTGCTCCAAACCCAGCTTCTCATGCTTTTCGAGTTTTACCCACTGCACCTAGAGACACTCTCTCCAGCCTCAGAGACACTCCTCTAAGGCACATGAACTTTAGGCTTCCTGACTTACATATGTTGTTCCTAACTTTAGGTCCTAATTTTATTCTATACTTTGAATCGTTTCCTTCTATGTTTTTGGTCCCACAGAATCTGGCATGAACCTAAGGTGGTATCTGCTACCTCTCTTCTTACCATATGGTAACATGTGGATAGCGTACATAAAATGCATTGCGTTTATGGGGAATTACTGGCGTTCAGAGTCCTGTAAGAGTTACTATGTTTCATTAATCACCTGATAACTGCTAGAATCTGACATCATTACTGTGTGAGCTTTATTCTCGGTAGTCAACAGTATTTCATCTTTTTCTTTCATAATACTCCTACTATGAAACAATCATAGTAATATGAATAATTGTATTTTATGTATGCATTCTAATTGAAGGTATTCTGGTCCAAAGGCACATTCATATATTAAGTTTTGCTTTCAAGAGCCAGGCTGTGGTAGCACACGCTTTTTAATCTCTGCACTCAGGAGGCAGAGGCAGAGAGAGATCTGTGAGTTTGAGGCCAGCCTGGTCTACAGAGATAGTCTCAGGGCAGCCAGTGCTACACAACAAGAAAGCCTATCTTGAAACACCACCCCCTCCTATATCACTCCCCCCTCCCAAAAAAAAGTTTTCCTTTCAAGATAAAGCATACCTGAGCCGGGCGTGGTGGCGCACGCCTTTAATCCCAACCCTTGGGAGGCAGAGGCAGGCGGATTTCTGAGTTCAAGGCCAGCCTGGTCTACAGAGTGAGTTCCAGGACAGCCAGGGCTATACAGAGAAACCCTGTCTCGAAAAACCAAAAAAAAAAAAAAAAAAGCATACCTGATATTATTTTCACAATGATATAGACAGGTCAGGTTACCCAGCTGACCTTCGTAGCAGGGGTTTGATGGTTCTGAGTCTTGAGTGTCAAGTTCTGCTTGTGGCCCACATTAGTAAATCAATGACTCAGTAAGGATCAGGGGAAACTATACTATGTTCAGGGGCATTCTCATGATTAATTACTAGAGAAGTCCCTCCGGGTGTGAGGAGCGTTGAGACCCAGGAGGAGAAGCTACAGAGCGAAGCTGGCTCCCAGTATCGCTTGTCTGCACTGATCGAATACAACTGATAGTGTCCTTGTCATTTGGGAGAGTGGGGCAGGGGACACCATCTGAGTGTTAATAACAAACAAACAAAAACAGGAAAGCAAGAGATTCTCCCTACGTTTAAATCGTGAGTTATGTGGTTGGCCAAAGACACAGGAAAGAGCAGTAATAGTGGTGTCCGACCTTCTCCTTTAAATATAGCTGATGACACCGGCTGGGACAATGGTCAGGGAAGCTTGTGAGCTGTCATTCCAGCAGCGTGACACATGCCCCTCCATAGCCTCAGGTCGGTCTGAGTAAGCTGGCTAGCCCTCAGTTTACAGCACACACACCTTAGAGAAGTCCATCCAACTCACTAGTTTCTAGACAGACTGGTTTTTTGTTGTTGTTTGCTTGCTTGTTCTTTTGTTTATTTTTTTAAGTAAAAGGTCCAAATCACTCATTCTTTACATCTTTTTAAAGATTTATTTACTTTATGTATGTGATTACATTGTCACTGTCTTCAGACATACCAGAACTTGGCATCGGATCCCATTACAGATGGTTGTGAGTCACCATGTGGTTGCTGGGAATTGGACTCAGCACCTTTGGGAGCGCAGTCAGTGCTCTTAACCACTGAGCCATCTCTCCAGCCCTATTCCTGACATTTCTCAATGGTGACAGTCTCGGCTACAAGAACCAGTTCAGTACACCACCAAAAGCAAAACAACAACAACAACAACAAAACCTCACAATTATAAAGTACACCTTCCCCCAAATAGAAGTAATCCAATAGCCATGCAAAACTGGTTAATCAGCCAGGCAAAAATGTACAAATTTTCAAGCCAGGAGAATGGCTCAGTGGATTAAATCACAAACATGAGGACCAGAGTTCAGATCTCCACAACCCACATAAATACAAGATTCCCAGCTATACTGCTTAGCTAGACTAGATAGAATGGGTGAGCTCCAGGGTCAGAAGAGACCTCGCCTCTGTGAATATTGTAGAGAGTAATTGAGGAAGACCTCTGAGGTGACTTCAGCCTCACCCTGACCCCAGGCAAGAGTATGAACTCACACACAGACAAACTGCATACACACATACATGGTCACACACAAAGCATGTACAAACACACGTGCAACCCATTCACGTGTGCACACACATACACACACAATGAAAGTCATGCATGTGGCTTCTATGCAGCAATACGAATTTTACCTAGGAAGAATTTCTCTGTTGATAGAGCTCGTGTCTATATCAACAGTTGGTCTGAGGCCAGGACATTCATAGGAATCCATTACATTCATTTCGGAACGAACTGGTACTGAATTTCCTGCCTACAATTATATAAAGAAAACTATAATTTTCCTGGTCAGCTATCAGCTGTCGCTGTTTTTCTAAGCACAGGGTTTATATAAGTCTACTCATATAACAGTCTTTGTTCAGTTTTTATTTTGCTTAGCATGACTGTCAATACCTACAAATAATATAAATGCATAACAATGCCTTCCAGGAAGATGAGAAAGAAGTTGCCCTAATTTAATTTCTTATTCTTTCTGTTTTTTGGGTTTTTTTGTTTTTTGTTTTTTTGGGTTTTTTTTTTGTTTGTTTGGTTGGTTTTTTTTTTTTTTTTTTTTTTTTTTTTTTTTTTTGCTTTTTTGCTTTTTTTCAAGACAGGGTTTCGGTGCATAAACCAGGCTAACCTCAAACTCACAGAGATCTGCCTCTGCCTGCCTCTGCCTCCCAAGTGCTGGGATTAAAGCCATGCGCCCCTATGCTTGGCTTCTTCTTAATTTCTATAACAATAAACAGAATGCTTTCAGGCTGAGAGGCAGGAAGGTAGAGGAAGGCTATGGAGCTATGGGACATTCTTGTTGAGCTTTGTAGACTAAACCGGAGCTAGTTAGAAATGAACTCATTTGTTATTCAACAAACACACATGGAGTCACTAACACTGTTCAAAGCAAGACTTCAAAGCAGCGAGCTATTGGAAGTTAGTGACCTTGGTTTTAAAACCACATCTAAACAATTCTGAGAGGGCAACTCATAATCTAGTACAGGAAAGCAGACGTGTAATCAGAATGCTGCAGCGTTGTATAATAAGGGGTGTCCGAGGAGGAGGGCTGGGGACGTCTGAGTTTGGTCCCCAGCTGTACATAAAACCAAACGTGGTGACACATGCCTATAATCAGGACTTGAAAGGTGGAGGCAGGAGGGTCAGAAGTTTAAAGTCATCCTTAGCTACAATAGCAAGGTTGTTGAGGCTAGACTAGGCTCCATGAGACCCACTGGATCAGGGAGTCTCAAGTCCTTGTCTACTGGAGAATAGGGCAGAGTATTTTTGGTGTGACGGAGAGGAAGCTGATTTGACCAGAATGTAGAGCAGGATGATGTTTCAGAACCTCAAAAGCAAAGGCCAGAACAAACCGAAAACAAAGGGAACATTTCAGGAGGATGGTTCCAGAAGGATGAGTTAGATCAGAAAAGGATGGAATGCCGAGGCTTCTGGGGAAGCCATGGAAGGTGCCCTGGGCATCAGATACTCCAGCGCGGTGGGATGCATGCCATGAGAAAGAGAAGGAAGGATGCCAGACATTTAGATGGAGCTGAATTTGGTGACTGACTGGACGGGACAAATGATTTGAGAAACGACTTAAAGGGAGGCTGTCCTGTCGTGCAGGGGAGGTAGCAAGCGGATCCTTGAGGCTTGCTGGCTCTGGGGCAATGAAAGATCCTGATGGATTTCAGGATGCTTATGCTCCAGTAAATGGCCCGGTGCACATAAAGTCAGCACTGATTGGGCTCAGTGAGACGTGAATAGAAGACGTGAAATTGGCAGGGGGATGTGGCAGAGAGTGTTCTGGAAGGAGTTTGACGGGGGTACGGAGGGCTTAGTATGATCAAAACACATTGTATACATGTATGAAATTCTCAGAGAATGAATTTGGGGGAGAGAAAGAGGTAGGCCATAACTGAGGAATGATTTCAACCTCTGGCTGGTACAAACGTGTGTGTGCATACCTGCACACACACACACACGCACGCTCACACACGCACAGGCACACACGCACAGGCACACAGACACTAATACACATGCACACACACATTCACACACAGACACACAAACACTAACACACACACACACACACACAGGCGCACATACACTATTTCACAAGTTTGAAGCTGTGTACCTGGGGGTGGGGGTGGGAAAAGGCTTCACAGGCCAGGGCTAACTAAATGGAAGAAACAGTAGGTTCCTGGAAGATGCTGACAAACTTTGAGTTCAGGGGTCTGAAAGGAGCACAATTCTCAGTCAGAAAAATAGAAGGAGCCAGGAGGGGTTCCACACTCCAGAGGAGGGGTTCCGCACTCCAGAGGTGGAGCCAGGAGGACCAAGAACTGAACATTCTTCTTAGCCACACATGAGTCGAAGCCAGCCCAAGACCCCGTCTCAAAGGAGTTAGGACATTCAAAAAGTTAACCGGGACAGTGAGAAGAGTCTGCCTCGTGCCGGTGCCTTTTATAAAGCTGAGTTGATACAAAAGGTCAGAGGGAGTGATCGTATTTCCCTACTGTTTACAAAGGGACAGGTCACACAGGTGACAGCAAAGAGCAACTCCTGACTCAGTCCAGTGCCACAATGGAAAATACTTTCCAACTTTCTTTCAACAGTAACTAACTCCCCCAGAGGGAAAAAAATCCCCCAAATATCACGGGGGGGGAGGGGCGGCGGCGGGGAGACACACACACACTTAAGATAAAATCAATATGGTTAGATTTAAAGGAGCTGAAGCAGAGACACCCTGAAGCCTGCTTGCTGCAGACTAATGCCCCTGCAACATCTCTGTCAGAGGACCCAGCGACACAGATGTTTGATCCCCCGGATTCTCCTAACAGTGCATCAGAGTTGAGCTGGAGAGGGCTCTCAGCTGCTACAGTGCTTGCCCGCCATGCGCGAGGCCCCAAGTTCAATCCATAGCAACGCGGGATCCACAGTAAATCAGGCACCACAGCGCGCACATCTGTGATCCTAGAGCTCGGGAGGTGGAGGCCAGAAGGACCAGATGGTCATCATCCTGGTCAAAAAAAAAAAAAAAAAAAAAAAAAAGTTCTAGGGAAATCTGAGACTTTGTCTCAAATAATAATAGTAGTAATAAGGATAGTTAAAACAATGAGTAATTTTGGCTCGTTACATAGGCGCGTCAGGGTCAAGAAGAAAATAACGTTTTCTACTACTTTAGTAAGAAAATATTAATGTGCTGGGCTACTGCCTCAGGGTTCCTGTGTATACTCGATACTTTACCTATGTTCACGTAACTTCAGTTTAGCTGGAAACACATTTGTGCCTATACTCTTGGCTTCCAAATTAATGATGCTGAGATCTCTCAGTAGGAGTGAAGACCCATCTCACTGATGATCTCAGCATTTCCGGAAGCCCAGGAAGCTTGGGCAGAGCTTTATTTTCGAGTCTTGGAAAATGACATCTACTGATGGAGTGGCTGCAGATAAAAGGGTCCACAGGAATCCACAGCAAATGGCCCTGATCCCTTTCTGTGTCCTGACTCCAAATTCTCTGCCCAGGAATGTGCAGCTGGGTCACTCTCTGTTTGCTTGTACACAAACTTCTAAGGCAACGCCAAGTTTGCCTTTTTATAGTTATCGGCGGCGCTTGCTGTGGTTGTTAGGTTTCCTTATTGCTACTTCTGGATCATTGCTTGAAGGTAGCATGCCGAGGAAATGAGATGAGATGTTTTAAAACAGAAGAAAGGATCTTGTGCACCCACAGTGGCTCGTGTGTATAAGTTTGGGAGGTAGAGGCAGAAGGGTCAGAAGTTTGAGGTCTTCCTTGGCTACTTAGCAAGTTGGAGGCTAGCCTGGGCTACATGAGACTCTAACTAAAAATAAAATAAAGAAAGGATATCTTGAGCTGGGCAGTGGTGGCTCACGCATACCTTTAATCCCAGCACTTGGGAGGCAAAGGCAGGCAGTCTCTGAGTTCTAGGCCAGCCTGGTCTATACAGCGAGTTCCAGGACAGTCAGTTCTATACAAAAATTCCTGTCTGGGAGTGGGGTTTGGAGAGGAAAAAAAGAAAGAAAGGCTATCTTAAATAATACATAGGCAATTAATATTCTGCTATTTTAGGACTTTTTCTTGTACCTTTTGGGAAACCCCATACTCTCCCATTCACCCAATGAGTATTTAGCATATTTATGTGTCATGTGTCTAAGGTTAGAGCATCAAGCAAGACTCACAAATTCTCTGCCTCCAGAAAGCTTAGAGCCACGCTTCCTCGACTTCCTGAATGCTTCGACCCTTTAATACAGTCCCTCATGTTGTGGTGACCCCAACCATAAAGTTATTTCCATTGCTACTTCATAACCGTAATTTTGCTACTGTTACGATGCTACTGTTACGAATTGCTATTCTGATATGCAGTCCCTGTGAAAGGGGCCTTTGAAAGTAATTTTGCTACTGTTACGATGCTACTGTTACGAATTGCTATTCTGATATGCAGTCCCTGTGAAAGGGGCCTTTGAAACACCAAGGGCTCCGGACCCACAGGTTGAAAGCCACTGGCTTGGCGCCTAGGGGGAGATTGGATAATTAGAAATTCTACCAATGATATATAACTTTTAATAGCGGTGGACTTTATAAAGGAGGGGACACATAGTAGGGAGCGAGCTTGATGATTGGCTGGGGAGATTTCCCCCTAAGGAGTGGTGCTAAAGCTGATGCCTGAGGGATGACTAAAAGCCCAGTCAAGTGGAGGGTGGGCAGAGTGTTACAGGCTGTGGGACGGAGGGGATGGGGGGGGGGCACAGAAAATGCAAAGCCCTTGGGGGACACAATCAGGCAACTGCTGAGGATACAGAACTGAAAGAATAGATTTAGCCAGAACCTGAGAAGTGAGGCAGACGTGGTTTTGAACAGAGAGCAAGGCAGCTTCAGATAGCTTCTGAACCAGGCAGAGCGGCTTGCTGGGCTAACAGCGTGAGGGCTACCGGGAACCTGAACAGTCACACAACGTCATAGGCTACACCCAGGAGCCCCTGAGTCAGGGTCTCAAGATGAGGCCAGACACTATTGTAACAAGCGGCTGGTTACTTGCTGATAATTGGTGGTGCTTAGCAAATTTTGTGTCCATAATTTAAAAGTTAAAAAAAAAAAAAAGAGGTAAGGGTAGGTGAAGATACTTGCCACCAAGGCTGACAACCTGGATTCGATCTGCAGAGCCCACTCAGTGGAGAGAGAGAACTGACTCCAGCAGGTTGTCCTCCAGCCGCAACGTGCACGCCATGACGCACGCACGCACGCACACACACACCCCCATACACACACACAATGTTTAAGTATTAATATTTTTTAAAATGTAAGTGTATTGGTCAGCCTGCCATGTAAAGATGTGAGATGAGTGGAATTAGACTGTCTATATTCTTTTACTACATGACTTCACTTCTTTAAGACAAGTCCCCGTTCACCCATTTTCACACATGGTGGTGTATCAGCACGTGGCTACACTGTTGCGTTCCTGTACACTATCAGCTTCAGTGGTTTTCCCCACGTTTATAATGGTATATACCTCGAACATATCCTGGTGACTGTGTTTTCACTTGTTTCGTGAATGTGGGTAAGGCTGGGATTGGAGGCAGTGCCTGTATAACATCAACCTCATAAGAGTAGCAAATTGTCTTCCCAAAGAATTGTTCTGACTTATGTTCTCACGGAGATCGTGTAAGGGTTCCGGTTTCTCTGCATCGTGGTCAATAGCGACATTACCAGTTTAACCAATAGAATGGATATGAAGCACTGTCGCATATTATTATTAGTTGTCAGTATAAAAAATTATATTTATTCATTTAGTGTATATACATGCCATGGTGTGAATATGGAGCTTGGAGGATAACTTTCAGGAGTCAATTTTCTCCTTCTCCTTTCTTCATGGAAGTTTATGGGATAGAACTAGGACCATTACATTAGGCTTGGCAGCAAGCCCTGTTACCCCAGCGCCATCTTGTTGGCTCTGAATGTTCTTATTTTTCTACTGAATTGCTTGTTCTTTTCTTTTTGTAAGACTTTTTTTTTTTTTTTTTTGAGACAGGGTTTCTCTGTATAGTCCTGGCTGTCCTGGAACTCACTCAGTAGACCAGGCTCGGTAAAGGCATGAGCCACCACTGCCCAGCTTGTAAGACTTTTAAAATAGTCTGGACATTAGCTGAGCTTGGTGGAGCAGGCCTATAATACTCAAGAGGGCGAAGCAAAAGGATCATGAGTTCAAGACCTACACGAGCTATAAAGTTAGTTCAAGGTCAGCCTGGGCTGTTTAGTTAAACCCTGTCTCAAAAAAAAAAGGGGGGGATGGGGGTTAATATCCACAAGCATGGTGGAGTTTTCTATTTCCTAAGGCATCCTGTAGCAAATTTGTTTTGTTTGGGTTTGGCTTTAGGTTTTGTAATTCCCACTGGCTGAGAACTCCCAGGCTGGCCTTCCTCCTCTGACCCTCTGCTCAGTCTCTTGAGTGTTAGGATTAGGGAATCGCTTGTGCTACTGGAAATCTAAGTCTTATTTATGCAAGGCAGTCACTCTGCCAAGCTGCCCCTCAGGCCCCATTATTTATCTCAGTAAAGACTTAAAATCATGTCTGCAGCTTTCGCCAAAATCTTCAGTTGCCTTTATTCACAGGTATTTCATTTCTCATGTAACTATAAATGGTATCTTAAAAAAAAAATGACATGGCATGTGTAGCATATGGAGAAATAGAGTTGACTTTCACAACATTTGCACAAAACATTCTTATTTGGGAAACTTTGCTCATTCAATAACCGCTGAATTGCTGGAAGTTTGACCTACGGATTGTTTGCACGTTCTTTCTTTCTTGCCTCTGTCTTGTACTTTCCTTTCTTACGGTTGATCACAGGTGGTGGCCCTTTGTGGCCTGGCCTTATTTCTGACCTTAGCAAGATTGGTTTCTACTCTTCAACGTTATGTGGGATTTTGTTACAAGTCCCCTCCTCTAGGAAGTTTCATATTTTAAAAATCCAGTCAGGCGTCATGGCACATGTTTATAATTCCAGTACTTTAGAGGCAAAGGCAAGAGTTTCAGGCCAGCACAGGGACTAGGTGAGCTTATATTTTAAAAAAAAAAGAGAAAAAAATTGAATTTGTATACATGAATAAGAGAGAGATGTAGTGTGTGTGTGTGTGTGTGTGTGTGTGTGTGTGTGTGTGTGTGCAGGGACATTCATACATGAATGCTCATATAGGGGACAGAGTTGCTTCTTCAGCTGCTCTTCACATTTTGAAACAAGGTCTCTTGACTGACCTAGAACTCACTGTCTTGCCTAGACTGGCCGGCCAGAGAGCCTCTGGAAATCTGCCTACCAACTTACTGACTGCCGGTCACCTACAGTGTTTGGGGTTGCAGGTGTGCTCCACTGACCCTGGATTTTATTCTTCCCTCGTGTGTGTGTGCACACACGTGTGTGGTATGTGTCGCACTGTGCACAAGGAGATCAGAGGATAAATTTCAGGAGTGGGTTCTCTCTTCCCACCATGTCCTTGCTGGAGATCTAGACTCTGTCTCTCCTACTGACACAGAAAGCATCTCATGAGCTGAATCATCATCCAAGCCTGAGTTAAAAAAGGAGAGAGAGAGAATTTAAAAGTTTTTTTCTCCTATGGAGATCATTGATTTCTCCCAACATCATCCTGTTAATATAGCAAAGAATATTGGCTTTATAATGTTAAGATAAACTCAGTTCTTTTGAGATAAACACAACTTGGTCATAATCTATTATCTTTTTGATATGTTTCTGGATTCTGTTTATTGGCATTTGGTTTAGAACTTTTGCCTTTTTTGTTCAAGTACAACATCAACTTCAGTTGTCCCTCTCCTACTTCTGTCACAAAAGAATTGTCTCAAACCCCAAAGGTGATGCTTAATCCATGCCATTGGAACTCTCTGTGGTTTGCCTCTTTATGACTGGTAGGGGCCTCCAATCTAGTCAGCTATCGCTCTTATCATCATCATCATCATCACCACCACCACCACCATCATCATCACCACCATCTCACCCCATCTAGTCAGTGTTGTAAAGAAATGACAGCATACAAGTTTCGGGTCAATAAGAAAACCAACTCCTCATGAATGTTTTTCCTCCCAGCCCCAAGCTCCCAGAACAATGACCATGAGACTCAAAGTATATAAACAAATACCCTGGCCAAAAATAGCCTTGGCTGGTTCCTTAATTAGATCATAACTTAATAACCCATTTATTCTCATCTAAGTTTTGCCACATGGCTGGTTACCTCTGCCCAAGTATCTCTGTCAATACATCTATCCTCCTTCATGTTCTGGGCCAATCTCTCTGTGCTTGGCTCTCTCCCAGGATCCTTTCTCCCTATTGGATGTCCCTCCTATAGGCCATAGGTTTTTGGGTTTTTTTTTTTTTAAATTGACAAGTGATGCATTCGTATAACACACAAGATATTCTCTCTGCAGGGCACACTGGGAAGATGCATCCCAAATGGTAAGAAAAAAAAATAGGGACAAAAAGAAAAGAGAAATTGCCCTAAAAAGGAATAGGTCACACTGGGCAGGGCACTCTGGAATCTGAGGCAGGAGGATTTAGAGTTCAAAGCCAGCCTGGGCTATATAGACCCTGCCTTGAAATTTGATAAGTAAAAATTCTTTCGAAAAAGATGGAATATATTGTGGTCTACACTGAATGCAAATTAGAGGCAAATACGAGAAAAGCAAAGTATCATAAGTTAAATATTAACTTATTTATATTATTATTAACTTATAAATAAGTATTAAATTAAATAAGTATTTAACTTAATAGTAGTGTGACCTCGGGAGAATTGAAAGGATAGTTGGCACAGCAAGTAGATTAGAGGTGTCTTAGTAAGGGTTTTGTTTTGTTTTGGTTTGGTTTGGTTTGGTTTGGTTTTTCGAGACAGGGTTTCTCTGTGTAGTCCTGGCTGTCCTGGAACTCACTCTGTAGACCAGGCTGGCCTCGAACTCAGAAATCCACCTGCCTCTGCCTCCCAAGTGCTGGGATTAAAGGCATGCACCACCACCGCCCATTAGTGAGGGTTTTACTGCTGTGAACAGATACCATGACCAAGGCAACTCTTAAGATGATAACATTTAATTGGGGCTGGTTTACAGGCTCAGAGGTTCAGTCTATTATCATCAAGGTGGGAACATGGCAGCATCTAGGCAGGCATGGTGCAGGAGGAGCTGAGAGTTCTACATCTTCATCTGAGGGCTGCTAGCAGAATACTGGCTTCCAGGCAGCTAGGATGAGGGTCTTAAAGCCCACGCCCACAGTGACACACCTACTCCAACAAGGCCACACCTACTAGTAGTGCCACTCCCTGGGCCAAACATATTCAAACCACCACAAGAAGTGAAGGGGGTGGGGGGAAGTTCATACCAAAATGGAAGCCTGAGGACATGTGTCTGCCTTCCCTTCCAATCCTCTCCCAAACCTGACTTAAAAACCATAGAGAACATCTGAGATCTGAGACAGATCTCTTATATCTCAGGATCACCTCAGACTTACTCTATAGCTAAGGATGAGTTTGGTTTTGCCACCTCCAACTCCAGACTTTAGGCTTACAACTGTAGACCTCCACATCTGGTTGGTGTGTGTGTGTGTGTGTGTGTGTGTGTGTGTGTGTGTATGTGTGTGTGTGTGCTGGGAATCCAACCCATAACCTCATGCATGCTAGGCAAGACTTTACTAATCAAACTACATCACTAGCCTCAAATCTGAGACTTTCAGAAATTCCCTAAGAGGTAGAGATCCCATAGGGAAGACAGATACCAGTTCTGTGGGTCTTGATGCATCTATAAACTAGAGGTATCTTCTTTAAGATAAATAATCCAACCTCCTGAATATACAGAAATGTATACAGAATACACAATAAAGGCCTTGAAGGGTCCTGTAAAATCTAAAGATTCACTGATACCTTAAATAATATGAATCCTGATTGACAAGGAAAACCAAAATCCAAATCATATCCCAGAGAAAATGGGATAGGTACTAGGAACTCTTCTGGGCATGCTCCAGACTCAGAGGGGGAAAACCCAATGGCTAGGAGAGGACCCTGGCAGTCAGCGTGATTAACCTAGGGACTACAGTTAAAGCAGCTGTGTGGGTCAGGGCTTCCCACTTTCTTTGCTTGGGCTGAGTACCAAGCACAGCCCTGAATACAGAAGCCAATGGATCAAGTGTGTTCTAGAGAGGCCTGGGCAGTGGCCCAGGCAGTGGCCCAGATAGCTAACAATAGCCAGGAGGGCTGAGGCACTTCTGGTACACAATGTTCGCCTAGCTGAAATCACGGCAACCTCTCCCCAGCAATCACCAGAAACCATTGTCTCCTGTAATCAGAGCCGATTGTCCTGAACAGACAAGAGTTTCAGACAGCTCAGGAAAATCAACACCAACCCAGCTCCCTGGGGAGCAGACAAAAGAGTTCATTCTAGAAGATATTACTTAGCAGGGTCCAGGGATGGCTTGTGTGATAAAACGCTTGGCGCACAAGCCTGAGGGCTTGAGTTTTGCTTCTCTGTACACACAGGATAGCCTAGGCACCGGAGCATGCTGTACTGGCATGACTAGGGTGGAGCTCTGGTGCGTGATAACCAGTCAGACCATCCAAATCAAGTCTGTGAGCCTCAGGCCATTGGGAAACACTGTCCTACAAACAAAAAACAAACAAACAAACAAAACCAGGTAGGAGGTTGAGAGTAACTGAGGAAGACACCCAACATTGACCTCTGGCCTTCACCTTCGTAAGCACATAAGCACACATACATTCTTACCAAGCCAGCAGACAAATGAAGGAATGAACTATACTTTTTAAACAGGTAGCGCAGAGTTCAACACATCAAATTGATGAGAACAAATACTGAAAAAAAAAAAAAAATCTATCTGGCTGCTCTCCTCCAATCACAATTAAAGGCCCTTGCTACGTATCAGGAAATATTTCAGTGACACAGGAGTCCTTTAAGGAAAGTGAAGCTCTCTAAAATACTCCATTCTGGGAAGGAGAGCAGATAATAAAGGCTAACCTTAGTAAATAAGCAGATGTGTAGTGATGTAGGCATGAAGTCAGTGGCTTGAAGAAAAGAGTTTCTAGGGAGAAGCAGTTAAAAGTTTTGGGCAAGTGAGCCTTGGCCAAAGTAATTTACTCTTTAAAACATATTATTTTAGAGGATGAAATCCAGCTGGTAAAGTATTTGCCTTGTAGGCACAAAGCCCTGGTTTGATGCCAGCAGTAGATAAGTTCAGGAGGTAGAGGTAGGAAGGTCAGAAGTTCAAGGTCGTCCTCAGCTAGTAGAGTTTGAAGCCAGCCTGGGATCTATAAAAACCTGATTCCAGTACCTGGGAGGAGACAGGGAATAGAGAATTCTGAATCCCACGTCAGCCTGGGCTTAGGAATTGCTTTCTTCTTGTTGCTTGGGAATTTCTTTTTGTTGCCCAGAAGAGTCTCTTTTGTTCTACATAAATTTATCTAAGTGGTAAGGGGTGGGCGGGTCAGTGTCTTCATCTGTGGGGCGGGGTCATTGTCTGTGACAGTCGCCTGTTTGTGCTTCTCTTAAGTTACTGACTAGCTCTCAGCCGAAGGAACTCATACACATTTTTTTTTTTCCTATTTTCTTTTTGTTTGTGAGACAGGATTTTGGTTTTGTGAGACAGGACAGCGGGGACAGCCCCGGCTGTCCCGGTATTCACTCTGTAGACTAGGCTGGCCTCTGCCTCCAGAGCACTGGGATCAAAGGTGTGTGTGTGTGTGTGTGTGTGTGTGTGTGTGTGTGTGTGTCACCACTGCCTAGCACACAAACATTTTTTTAAAAAGAGAATATAAATCGTTTTAAAACACAGCACAGCTTTTAGTCCTTGATAGCTCTCGTGGTTTTCAAAACCAGTTAGGGAAAGAGAGGTTAAAGACATAAACCTGCAAATCAATTCATCATCTGTAGGTTCTAGAAAGGAAAGGGAACAGACTGCCAGAATATCAGAAGGTGTGACAGACAGGGACTTTGGAAGGACCGGGGCAAGGTTAAGAGAGGACTCCCAGCAAGCATTCTCTTTACTACTGGTGAGTCAGAACAGCATATTCAAATTATACTTAAAACTTGTTAATGTGCTGAGATGACAAGTCACAATATTTATCCAAGTCGTGTTTTAGATGCACTCGTGACTAACAGTAGAATGTAATGATAGGCAGCCCCCCCCCCAAAAAAAAAAAATCTGGAAAACATATTTCTTGAGTGTCTTCCTTCCATGACTTGATAGCTGGCCAAATCAGCAGGCCCAGCCAGTAAAAGGTAGGTTTGGATCCGGCCCTGTTTGCCCAACCCGTGACTCACTTCTGAACCGTGAATCACGCTGGGCATCTTCTGGCCTTCTGTGAGTGTCAGGAGGTGATTGACATTCTGGGAACCGGGAGGCGGTGAGGCCATCTCTCTGAGAGCGTTCCCTAATTTGGGTAGCTCTGTGCTCAGGTGTGTCTCTCCCACCCTCGGAAGGCTTCAGAGTGCTGGGTAGGATTAGGGGCCTTTCAGAAGGCGGCCTGGGCACTCTGGTTTCTGATTGGATCTTGGTGTGAAAGCTGAAGCGGAAAACTGAGTAAGCATTTTCAGTGCGTCTGACTAAGGGCTCAAGCATGTGAACATACACAGACACACACATACCCCAGCCCACCCCGCCCCATCCCATCCCATCCCGCCCCGCCCCGCCCCACCCACTTAGCTCCCTCTGGGTATCCAATTTACCAGAGATGATTCCACTTTCTTCTGGTAAGGAGGAGAAAGCTTACCTAGGGAATTGAGACAGTCCTATAATGTTTATATAAAGAAAGGAAGGCATTTATTTGTTTTAGAAAAAAAATCACCGTGACGCATGGCTTGAAAATTCAAATGCAGACACTAGAGAGATAGCTAAGTGGTTCAGAGCGCTATATACTCTTCTACACGACTTAGGCTAAATCCCGACGCTCACCTAGCGGCCCACAACCCTCTGAAACGCTAATTCCAGGGGATGCATCCTTCTCTGTGAGCACCAGGCACACACACGGTACACCCAAACACCAGCACACATGACAATCTAGATTCAAATATTGGTCAGGGAATGGTAGCACACATCATCCCAGCACCCCAGCGTCAGAGATAGGGGGCTCCCTGAGAGTCTGAGGCCAGCCTGGTTTTTATAAAGCGAGTTCCATGTTAGCCAGGACACTATCAAAAAAAAAAAAAAAAAAAAAAAAAAAAAAGAACAAATATTATAGGGCAGACTACTTTCAATTCTTGTCACAGTTTCCTGTTTATTTCCCTCTAGGTCTCTCACAGTGCACAGTGCTCAATTTTTTTTGTTCTTAGTTCCCCTTTACAATCTTAAAGATTACTGAGGCCCTAAAGAAGGCTTTTTTGTTGTCTCCTCCTCTTCCTTCCCCTCCCTCCCTTCCTTACTGTCTCCAGCCTAGAAGTTTTGTTTACATGAGTCATAATTACATATCATGTTAGAAATGAAAAGTACGGAGTGTTCCAAATATTTATTCACTTTAAAATAATAATAATTTAAAAAAAAAAAAAACAGGTCACTTTAAATAATTTGATGAAGAATATTTTCTAAATCACAAACACACACACAAAAAAAAAAACCTTAGCCAGAAGAGTGGCATTACTTTAGTAAGTGCCTGTATGATACGTATGTGTGATATGTGTATGTACATGTGTGAATTTGCTTCTGCACTCAGTGTATTGTAATATGCTGTTGGGGCTGAAGACACCCAGTACTGAGGTGTCAGTACTGATAGGGCATTGAAAACAGAAGTGTTTCTCAGCCTTTCAGCTCACAGCTTCCTAAAGTGGGGAAACCTGAACCCTACCAAAGAACTTTTGTCCCTCCTCCCCCCATGTTAAAACCCAGCATGTCATTTTGAATGCCACAGGGACAATATCTTCCATTTGTCATTTGGGAAATGAAGAATGCAGGTCTTCCAAAATGCGGCATTAAGCCAGGCATGGTGGTGGCGCACGCCTTTAATCCCAGCACTTGGGAGGCAGAGACAGGCGGATTTCTGAGTTCGAGGCCAGCCTGGTCTACAGAGTGAGTTCCAGGACAGCCAGAACTACACAGAGAAACCCTGTCTCGAAAAACAAAACAAAACAAAACAAAAACAAAAAAAAAAGACAAAATGCGGCATTAAAAGAAAAAAAAAACATTTGTTAGATCATTGATTTCATCTTTTAAAAAAAATAATCAAAACTTTTAAGGTCATAGAAAACCTAAACTCACTGCGGGAGAACAAAAGTTTTCTGGTTTCTCCCAGAAGAGGCATTTTTTAACCCACGAGCAGCAAATATCGTCCATTGCTTTTACTTGAGATGACAAACTTGCTTCCTTTGGTTTGTGACTCAGGTCTGAGGGTCCATATCCCCGTCTACCAGGTTTCAAGTTAAATTTCAAGTTAAAAGATCACACCATGCATTAAACAGTTAGCTTAACCTTCAATTGGAGCATAGCACAAGGACCCTCCCTCACCCTGCAGGAATCACTTATACCACATCCCAATCCACCACCCAGAATATTAAAAAAAAAAAAAAAAAAAAAAGGAGACTCAAGGTTAAGATTCAATAAAAAAGCTGCTGGGTTCACATCCCTTTCATTCCAGCACCTGGGAGGAATGAGGTAACCTGGTCTACATAGTGAATTCCAGGCCAGCCCAGACTACATAGTGAGACCCTGCCTCCAAAGAGGCGGGGAGTTGATAAAAGCAAGTGATTTTTGCTGCTTTGTCAAAATCTGTCGTTTGTGGGTGTGGTGGCCCCACTACCATAGTCAGCTCTGTGACATGTCAATGTGGCTGAAACACCCAAGCACTCTTTCCTTACTGTGGCTTCTGCCGCATCAGGGTAAATCTGAATACAAAGGGCAAATAATCTCGCTTTTGTTCTCTCAGAAAGTGAGAGACATTAGTTCAGCAAGACACCTCTGAAGTGGTTACTGAGAATACGCAGGCGTAAGCTTTTCTCTGTTGATTTCCGTCTGATGGCCGTAACAGCATCCGTACATTAAACCAGCACCCCTATCTCATCCTTTTATGCTGCCTCAATATATTATTATATCAAAAATATTTAGTGGTTAGTTGCTTGTTACTGGGAAAGTGTCCATCACTCTACAGCCTTATGGGGTAAGGTTCTTCTTGTTTATGTAGCACCCCACTGTTATCAGAGGGTTGGCTCCAGAAGTTCCCTGTGGATGCAACATCTATAATGCTTGAGTCCCCTATATAAAGCCATGTATTTTATTTGTTATTTGCATATAATTGATGCATATTTTCCTGTCATGGTGCTTGGGTCTAAGCCCAAGGCCTCTTGCGTGGGAAGCAGTTACCTGGTCACTTAGCTGTGACTCCAGACTGTCCCTTTACAGTGTGTCTACACGACATGGGAGAGACTACATCTTTAGGGTTGGAGAGGAAAGAGTGGATAACAGACATGTGACATGTGACGGAGCAGGGGTGGGAAGGACCTATGGCGGAGACAAGGAGTGGCACGTTAGAGGACGAACAGGACAGAACAAAGTGTATTGTCCCATGTGTGCGAGATAACTTGAAAGTTCATTTTAAAGGCTCAGCACAGTGACACATACCTTTAATCCTAGCCCTTAAGAATCGGAGTCAGGCGGATCTCTGTGAATCTGAAGCCAGCCTTGTCTATACTGTGGATTCCAGGCTAGCTAGGAATACACAGTGAAACCCTGTGTCGAATAAATAACATATTTAATATATATATAATATATTTTATATATTTAAATATATAATAGAATACATATATGTATACACATATGTATACATATACACATATATAATTTTTCTGTGTATCCCTGGATGAGCTGGAACTCACTCTGTAGACCAGGCTGGCCTTGAACTCAAGAGATCCGCTTGCCTCTGCCTCCCAAGCACTGAGATTAAAGGCATGCACCGCCAACACTGACTATGGGTAATGGCTTCTTTGTCCATATTTGTTTGAACATGAAACAAATTTGACTCGATTCCACCGTCAGTTTGTGAAACTTCAAAACGGCCTGGTCTGTGAGGTTAAGCCCTTGGGTTTTCCCCCGAGAAACCCCTCCTGAAGCCCTTCTTTCCCCTGCTCCCCTCCAGGACCTCCGCTTGCTCACCCTGTAGTTCAGCCTTCCAGGGACAATGGCTGACTGCTCATCTGAGGGGCAGCGACCTGGAGTGGAGGCTCATTCCCCAAACCTGTAACCCTTCCCCGATTTACATTCTGTGTCCTCTTCCCTGCTGTCAGCAATCTCCTGTCTCCATGACCCAGTTTTCTGGGATCTGGCTGCTCAGTGCATCTTTCACTGACAGCCCCAAGGAAATGCTGGATTGACATCTCTCCTCTGTCCATCTTCCCACGGCGGTGCCTGAAGGCTAGCGTCTGCTCTCATTTTTTCTTCAAGTTCTTTTAGTTTTTGTGGCTCTCTGCCTTTAAAAAGTTCTTTTATTCTGTCATCTCAGCATTCAGGATGTGGGGTCAGAAGGATTAGGAATTCAAGGTCATCCTTGTCCACTTACCAAGTTTTTAAAACTTGCTTTGACTTCAAGAGACTATTCCAACACGCCTGTGCAGGAACAGAAAGAAAAAAGAAAGAAAAGAAAGAAAGAAAGAAAGAAAGAAAGAAAGAAAGAAAGAAAGAAAGAGGAGGAGGAGGAGGAAGAGGGAGGGAGGGAGGGAGGGAAGAACATCTTTTTAGTCTCATTTTCTGGGTATTTCAAATGGAAAGTAATGATGATAAATGCACTAATTACACGGTGTTTGACCAAAAGCCAGTGTTTCAGGTTCATTCACGGCCACTCCTCACAGTCTGGGTTAGCTGTTCGCCCAGGGAGTGTGTGAACCTGTCCTTGGCAGTCGCAGGTCCTGTGTCTGCTGCTCAGAGATGAGAAGTAAATGTGAGGAGGCAAACACCCACAAAACATCAACCACGAATGCTCTCCGTCGTTCTGTTTGCTAGTCCATCAATACTTACTTTCAGAGTACTGTCACATACCAGAGCACCGCTATAAGTGATGGCATTGTCATGGTAACTATGACAGATGAAGTCTGCCTGTGGTGTAGGCTTTACAATGTAGGGAAGGGGGACATACGGTGACCAAGTAAGTTTATGTGATTTCAAATAGTAAGGGATACTGAGAGAAAGACAGAGGAACATATTGTGGATTGGCTATAAAAGTCTCCATAGGTTCATGTATTGAATGGTCATCTATCTCCTGCTGCCATGTTGGAAGAGTAGAAACTTTAGGAAATAGGCCCAGTTGAAGGCAGTAGACCACTGGGAGCAGCTTCGGAGGTGGCACCTGGTGCCTGCTTTTGACTCCTGTTCCTGCTGTCATGACGTTCTGCCCAAGTGCATGGGGTCAAGTAAGCAAGGACTAGACCCTTTGAAATTGTGAGCCAAGGTAAATCCTTCCTCCTTTGTATTGTTAGCCTAGGTGTTTTGGTCCCTGCCACCCGAAAGTAACTAATGCCTGGGTTAGCGATGATAGAATGAATAGAAAGAGACCATCCTGGGAAAAGGGTCTGTGAAGCTTCTCCCAGAAAGTGACATTTGAGCAGTGGTCTCACTTAGCAAGACTTATGTAAAACTTAGTTATTATTCTAGCTAGCCTGTATAAAAGACACACGAACCTGGTATTTTATTTACAAGCTGTGAACCTACGTTGGGCAGGCTGTAAGCTTTGAAATTGACTTTCCAGCCATAGTCCCGTGTTACTTCCTGTTTGAGTCTCACCTGAGTCATTCCCATGGTCTGTGTTCATGATCCATCTGGCCACCTTATCCTCATGGTGACCTTATCCTTTCCCCCTGGCTCCTTCCTCCTTCCTCTTCTGGTCTCTCCTGAGAACCCTCACTTGATCCTCAGGTCCCGCCTTTCTCTCTCTCCTGCCCAATCTCAGGCTCTAGCATTTTATTAACCAATTAACTTTAAACTGGGGAGCAAGGTTTCCATAACCAAGGCTGGTGTATGTGAGAATTCTCTCCTCTGGGAACAACCAGATCTTGGAGTACAGAATATAACATTTGTATACACAGCACCAGACCAAGCCCCAAAGAGAAGTATCTTAGTAAAGATGTGGGACAGATGATTTTAGGGATCACACAAGTCCCACAGTGAAGCCAGATGTGGGAGTACGTACATGTAATCCCAGCACTCAGAGGTGGAGGCAGGATGAATATAACAAGTTTCAAGCCAAACTGGGATACCTAGTAAGACCCTGTGAAGGGCCTGGAGGATGACTCACCTGTCGCCAGGTCTGGTGACCTGAGTTCAATCCCTGCAGCCTGCACGGTGTAAGGAGAGAGCTGACTCCCACAAGCTGTCCTCTGACCTCCACAAGCATGCTATGGCAGGCATGTTCTCCCATGCAAAAGCTTTTTACAGATGTAATAAGATCCCCTATGGTTGGAAACACCGAATACATAAATACCTGTGTAGAGAAGGGCTCAAATGGGCTCACAGAGTAGAAAGGTCAACAAGGCTGAGAGAGGAGAGGAGAGACTCAGTCAAGGCTGAGAAAGCAGATTTGGAGATGGAGGTGTGCTTGGCACTGAGGGGTGACATAAGATGATGAAGGAGAATGTCAACAGAGCTGTGCTAGGCTCTGCAGATGCTTCAGGAATACAGAAGGTACTGTCCTTGCTAAGTTGCTAAGGCAGACTATCCCTGTGAAGGTTGACAATCCAGTGGAATTAGCAGACAAACAGAACTTCAAAACAGAGACTCAGTGAAAGATCGTAGACAATCAGAACTTTCAGGACATAAGATAAATCTTTTTTTTTTTTTTTTTTTTTTTTTTTTTTGGTTTTGGTTTTTTTGAGACAGGGTTTCTCTGTATTGCCCTGGCTGTCCTGGGAACTCACTCTGTAGACCAGGCTGGCCTCAAACTCAGAAATGTGCCTACCTCTGCCTCCCAAGTGCTCGGATTAAAGGTGTGCACCACCATGAACCAGCTGGAATGATATGCTATTCTTTTCTTATCACTAATATATATGAAAGTGATCAATAGATTTTTTTTTCAAAACTGTTATGTGAGAAACTGTATTTCAACATTTGTTTTTCTTACCAGGCACCTTCCACATTTTATTCTTTCTATTTTTAAAGATACATGTTGGTTTTTTTTTTTTAATTATGTGTATGTCTGTGCACATGAATGCAGGTGCTCATGAGGCCAGAAAAAGATGTTGGATCCCCCGGGAGATGGAGTAGTTACAAGCTGTTATAAACCACCTTATAAGCATGCTGGGACTGAATTGCAGTCCTCTGTAAAAGTAATAAGCACTCTTAGCCACAGAGCCATCTCTCCAGCCCCTAAATATTTCATATACTATTTTGTATAAACTTTTGGCAAAAAAAAAAAAAACCTGTTATGCTATATGTAGTAAAAGATTCTGACTAAATATATAGAATTTAAATAAAAGATCAGCCAGACATGTAGTCCACACCTTTAATCCCAGTACTTAGGAAGCAGAGGCAGGTAGGTAGACCTCTTGGTTTGAGGCCAGTCTGGTCTTAGTAAGTTCCAGGCCATGCAGGGTTACAATAGTGAGATCCTGTCTTAAACAAACAAAAGAAACAAACAAACTATGCATCACCCATAGAACCATTTAACTTGGGCTATCTACCAGGGCAGGCCAGTCCAAGGAGGAATAGTAACAGAATAAATTAAATTTCTTGTAGTGCCAGATACAACGTAAGTGCACCCAACATTGTAAGCACTTTCCAACTCTTTGAGGCTCCCTAGATAAGATGAAGCACCAGTTGATACATACTATAAAAAAATTGGGAAGAAATGAACATCAGTATCACAGACCCAGCTAGGTGATTGACAGTGTTGGTTTTCTCAACATCTCTCAGTTGTATAATTCTTAAAACAGAAACATGTGTGTATACGTATGCGTTTGTACACAATGTAGCAAAACAGCATCAGTGGAGAACAGAAGAGCACCCGATTCCCCCCACCCCACCCCCCCCAGCCAGAATCCCAAGTGGTTGTGAGCTCCATCCTTGGAACTGGAGTTAGGCTTCTTTGTTAGCAGTAGCTCTTAACCTCTGATCCTCCCAGAGTAAAATATCAGTGTGGTTTGAATATTGCCAACTCTTCTCGCTGTTACAATCAAACAATACCAAACCAGAGGTTTACTTCGAATTCTGACTCAAAGCTTGTAGGTTTCCTTCTCAGGAAACAGCTGGAGTTATCTCTGCTATTGAGCCTTTGATATTATTCAGTTTTATGTGTTTAGTTTGGTTTGGTTTTTGAGGCAGGTTCCCCTACAGATCAGACTGACCTCCACCTCACTCCGTAGCCCAGGACGACCTTGAACGTCTGCCACCTCCACCTCCTGAGTGTTGGGATTACAGGTAAATCCCACCATCCCTGACTGCGCTCCGGTTTCCGCTGTGTCGTTGCAGGTGGTATTGTGAAGGTAAGGAGCTTGAAAACTCTCCAGACATCCACATCGTGCAGGCAGGAAACCTTCACTCCCTGACCATCGCCGAAGCCTTCGAAGAGGACACAGGACGATACTCATGCTTTGCTTCCAACATCTATGGGACAGATTCAACTTCCGCTGAGATTTACATAGAAGGTACAGCTAAATACTTTTGGAGCGGGACATGTTCTAATTATATGTAATTAAATAAGCATTTGCGGGGGGGGGGGTGCTTCTCTACCCATCTAGACACTGAGGAAAACAGCCACGAACCAAGTAGAGGAAACTCTTCAGATGCTATGCCGATGAATTCCCACTATAATGGGAGAAACGCCAAACAAATGAGATAAACCATGATAAATACGTAACACTGGAGAAGAAATAGGAAAAAAAATGAATAGGAGTTTTGTGTTTGTCAGCTATAATTTTAGATTCGGTGACCAATAAAGACCTCGCTAACCAGGTGACATTTGAGGGCAAACTTGGTGGCCACAGGAGAGTCAAGGGAAAAATCACCTAGGCAGAGAAATCAGCAAGTGTGGCAGCTCAGAAGTAAGAGAAGGCCAGTCCCAGTCTTGACAGAAATGAACCAGTGTTGGCCCAACGAGATGCCTCAGTGAATAAAAACCCAGAACCTGAGTTGAGCACTAATACCCACAGTGGAGGAGAGAACCAACTCAGAAACGCTGCCCTCTCACCTACATGCATGCCTATACAACACACACACACTCTAATAATAATAATAGTAATAATAATAATAATAATAATAATAATAATAATAATCAAAAAAAGCAAGGATAAATGTAATAGCAAACGAAGCCTGAAGTTCAAGGTGAGGTTGGGGTGCCAGGAGGCAGGTGAGCAGATCCTAAGTCCTTTTCTGTCACTTCAAGGGCTTTGCTTTTGAGTAACACAGGACATTCTGGAAGGTTCTAAGGAGGGGCATGGCATAACATAATGGGTTCCCTAGCTGCTGGCTGAGAATAGACATGTCAGGAGTCAGGCTTAGATGTCTGGTGACCACCTGAGAGCTTTGGAAAGGAAGGCGGTTTCAACCGGAGTCATTTTAGAGGAAAACTTAAGTTGTAGTCCTTGGACACCTAAAAGCCTGGGATCCTATTTGCTTTGTCCTCTGGGCTTGATCTGGGGCACTAGTCTCTAGTCCCCTTTCTTGCCTATTCAACACCTTAAGTATTGTACAAATCCCTTGCATATTATATGATCATGGAATAAACACTCATTTACCGAGAAGACTGCAAGGCCAAGGTGGTCTCCTTCCTCCATATTTCCATCTCTTGATAATTTCCACAGAACTAAGCACATATTGAACATTTGACAAACATTTAGTGAGTAAATACACCGGCAGGAATGTGATTGACATTTTTTAGCCTCAGGGTTTTGGAGCAAATACCTCCAGGTTTAGCTAAACTGTACATTCCTGGAGTTTGCTATCTTGAGAAGGCAATCTAGGCTCAGGCATCTGTAGGAGAACTGAGATTGCATTGATGTTTGTGTGTCTTTCCATTCTGGCATCTAGACCTGGAAGACTCCCACCCCTAAGATGAAGGATGACTTGTTAATATTAGGACAGGACGGAAGAGCCCCCACCTACATCCAAAATGTTTGGAATCCGGAATAATCCCCTATTTCACCCACTCTGTGAGGATTTGTGAACACAAGGGAGTGCCTGCAAAGACTGCCCTGTCAATCTGAAGACCTTGGCAGGTGTTTTACGCACTGGGATTCAGAACGTGGTCCAGTTCATTTGAACTGTAACATTGTAATACTCACTAGCCGACTTTCCTCCTTTGCCAGATTGGATGTTCACGTGAGGAACCACTAGGTCCCTTCCTGAGTCTAAGTTTCTTTTTTACGTCTTTGAACGCCTAAGAGTTTGTTTAGTAAATGAACAACTTAAAAATCCCGTCTCTTGTTTTCCTTTCTCCAGGAGTCTCTTCCTCTGACTCAGAAGGGGACCCTAACAAAGAAGAGATGAATCGGTAATTCTAACAGCCTAAGCATTCTCAGACCCCAAGAGAACCTCCATTTAATGTCATTTCAAGAAAACATATATATGTACATATACATGGACAGAATGAGGGACGACTCCGTTTGTTTTTGCTTACATCTTGCCTGCCAGATTAATTTGAATCTTTCCAGATTCAAATTCATTTTAAAAAAAAAATGAAATGTCCCTTATGAATATCATCATACTTTTATCTAAAGGATTAAAAAATATATATACATATATATACATATATATGTATATATATATATGTATATATATCCCCCAACTTTTTAAAGTACATTCTAAAATAGTAATTATAAAGCTGGGTGTGGTGAAGCACACTTGTAATCTCAACATTCGGGAAGCTGAGGCAGGAGAATTGCCACGAGTTTCAGACAATAGAAATGTCTTTGCAAGTCTTAGCCTTTTTGCTAACCAGTGGCACCGAATAGTTTTATCCATTGTTTTTTTACAACTTCAATTGACCACCTGCTGTGGCCCAGGGACTTCGTTAGATACCGTAGATACCTAGAAGAACCATGGGCTTCCTGCCTGTACAAGATTTAAGGTCTAGTAGAAGGTCATGTACAGGAAGTAGGGTAAGAAATTCCAAGAGTGCTGGGCAGTGGTGGCGCACGCCTTTAATCCCAGCACTTGGGAGGCAGAGGCAGGCGGATTTCTGAGTTCAAGGCCAGCCTGGTCTACAGAGTGAGTTCCAGGACAGCCAGGGCTACACAGAGAAACCCTGTCTCGAAAAACCAAAAAAAAAAAAAAAAGAAAGAAAGAAAGAAAGAAAGAAATTCCAAGAGTAATAAAGTAGAGTGAAACAGGACCATTCATAAACTGAACAGGACTGGCCTCAGTGCTGGTCAAGGGAGGAGAGAGAGACCAAGAAAGGCTTCACGAAGCTGGGGAGCACATCCTGCCCTCCCCACAGAGGAGAAGCTCTATTTTATTTGTTGCTCAAATGCTACAAAGGCTAACAATGGGTACAAGTTTGGGTGTGCAAGACTCAGTAAGTGAGCGAGGGAGGTCACATTTATCCATTTGCTTTAAGTTCACTTGGCACAGCAGAGATTTTTAGCTTCCATTGTATACAACAGAGAGCAAACTAACTGCGACGTAAACAACACAGGTACGCCGGGTGGTGGTGGCGCACGCCTTTAATCCCAGCACTTGGGAGGCAGAGGCAGGTGGATTTCTGAGTTCGAGGCCAGCCTGGTCTACAGAGTGAGTTCCAGGACAGCCAGGACTACACAGAGAAACCCTGTCTCGAAAAACCAAAAAAAAAAAACAAACCAAACAAACAAAAAAACCCCACAGGTATATATCTCTTATTTACATACATGTCAGGATTTGTCTGGCAAACAGGCATCTCAGTGTACTTGGCACCAGAGTGCACTACCATGGATCTCTGGTGGCCAGATCCGGCTTTCTGCCTCACCTCATGCTAACATATGGCCTCCATCTCTTTAGCGTGAGAGGAAGGAACTAGGAATGCACCAACCTTTCTCTTTAGTTCCCTCAACCTTGTTTTTTTTTTTTTTTTTTTTAAGACAAGGTTTCTCTGTGCAGCCCTGGCTGTCTTGGAACTCACTCTGTAACCACAAACAGGCTGGCCTGGAACTCACAGAGATCTGCCTGCCTCTGTCTCCTGAGTGCTGGAATTAAGCTGCACATACCCACTCTCCCTCATGGGCTATGTCCAGGAAGTCATCATTAGGGACACGCATGGATACAGCAAAGGTTAGGAAACAGTCTTTCTATGCAGTAGCCATGAGAGGGGGAAAAAAAGACTCTTCTATTGTAGAACTGAACAAGTATGGGAAGACATGCAATTTTGCTCCTTAGAATACATGCTGCCTGTCTAGGAGAAAAATTCATTCTGTGTCCGTATGTCCTCTCTGGTTGTACTGGGATCCCACAAGCATCTCTACCGAGCATGCTGAAAGTGAGGACATTTGAAACATCTGGTGGGAGTTACCTCCTTTAACCTTCTTGAAAGCCTTACCGGCCAAATGATTATGTACCCATTTTAGAGATGAAGAAGCTGAGAAGCAACATCCAGACTAAAAGAAAGAATAGTCCACTGTCAGTGGTCAGTGGTTGTTTGTTCTCATGGGCAATAGGTGAGAGGCCCAGGTTCAAGATCACAAGGGGCCCTTTAAGCCCAGTGCTTCCTGTTTCCCAGGGCTCTTTTGGAAAACAAGAATCTTTCACCCAGAGCCTTCCCCTCTGCCTTAGGCTCTTTCTCTTGTCAGGTCCTCTGGCCAGATCCCCAGGCCTCTATCTTTCTCAGAAAACTAATTTTCCTTCTGCATCCTTCTCACGAGTACTTCCTGGTTCAAATTTCTTTAACTTGTATATATTTGAAGAGCTTGTTGACGTTAAGATATTTTTATTTTTGCCAGGACAAATTCCAGAAATAAAGATTTATAAAGCCTGGCCTTCCCCCCCCCCCCTTCTTTTCTTGCTTGAGATGGGAAGAGAAGAAGCCATTGATGGTTTGCTTGTCCCGTGTGCATAAAGCCCTGGGTTTGTTCCCATCAACACATAAAAAGGCATGGGGGCTCAGGCCTCTAATTAGAGCATTCAGAAGGTAATTGTAGAATAGAAGGATCAGAAGGTCAAAGTCCCCCTCTGCCACAGAGCTAGTTCAAAGCCAGAAGAAAGACAGAGGAGAGAGGAAGAGAGACAGACAGACAGAGACAAACAGAGACAGAGAGACAGAATGAGAAAGCTAAATTTAGTGGTGTAGACCTTTAATCCCAGCACTGGCAAGTGGATTTCTGTAGCTTCAAGGCCAACCTGAATTACACAGCGAAACCCCATTTTTAAAAAAAGAAAAAGGAAAAAAAAAAAAGTAAAGAATGGAGACAGGGAGGAGGGGAAAAATAAGAAAAGAAAAAAGAAGTGAGAAAGAAATAGAGACAGTGACAGCAAGATAAATCGTTAAAAATCATCTCCAGCCTGCACTGTGTCCATCACATGTGACCCTCAGGTCACACACTGTTGATATATTTGACTCACCGGCTGTGCCCCAAGCAAGGAATCCAAGGCTAAGGAAGTTGTCTTCCTGTGTGCACTGCCCAGTAGACATATAGCAATGGAATGCGGGTGGATATTTGTAGGATCTTGTCAAAGTCTTACTATATCCAACTATAAGCAGTGCCGACACCACTGGTTTTGCTGAGAGACTTTTCACGCGCATACAATTCTGTTTTATAATCTATATTTTAATAATTTCTCAGAATCCAGAAGCCAAATGAGGTGTCCTCACCTCCTGCCACCTCTGCAGCTGTCCCTCCAGCAGCACAAGTCCAGCCTTTGGTGGCCCAGCCCAGAGTGTCCACCGTCCAGCAGGTACAAGAATCTAGGTCATGGCAGGGTCATACTCCTCATGTGTAATCTGTCATTAAGATAATCACTTTGTCCTTCTGCCACATGGGCTTCTGATGGCTTTGGGAACATTCTAGGAAAAGAGACACTTGACAAGTTAATCCCCTACACCCCCGTTTTATAAAAAGTGCCAATCATATGTGAACCAATGGACGTAAATCTTTCCGTTCTTTCATGGAACTTGGAATGATTCTCCTTACTAAGACAAGCAGGAAGCTGATGGGTTGGTTGTTGTCGTTTTAGAAAAAATAACAAAGACATCTTTCAAGTTGGTGATGATGTTTAGTGTAAGACACCCAATGTATAGAAGCATATTAAGTAAAAACTTTAGCCAGAGCTGGAGAAAACAGCTCAGTGGTTAAGATTAAATATTGCTCTTGCAGAGGACCCGGTTCAGTCCCCAGCATGTACTTTGGGTTCACAACCAACGGTGATTCCAGCTCCTGGGGATCCAGCTGCCTCTTTTGTCTTCCATGGATACTAGCAGGCACATGCACAAACAGAGATACAGACCTATACAATAGCTAAAACTAAAATAAAATCAAAAAAAAAAAAAAAAAAAAAAAAAAAACTACTTTAGTCAAGGTTCTATCTCTACACCCCTGTTCCTCAAAAATCGCTAGTCCGCAGTAATAATTGCTGGGGGAGACTTCTAGGCATCTGCTATTCATATATAAAAATATTTATTTATTTATGTATACACTTTAAAATGCAAAATTATACTAAGTATATCTGCTGCATGCTGGTGGTGATCTAAATATATTTTAATGTATTAATCTTAAAAAATATATTCAGGATTGCTTATCTAACCTCTTCGGTAATACAGATGTCAACTTCGAATCCAAATTCATTGGTCTTTTTTTTTTTTTTTAAGGATTTATTTATTTCATGTATGTGGGTACACTGTCGCTGTCTTCGGACACACCAGAAGACAGCACTGGGTACCCATTACAGATGGTTGTGAGCCACCATGTGGGTGCTGGGAGTTGAACTCAGGACCTCTAGAAGAGCAGCCAGTGCACTTAACTGCTAAGCCATCTCTCCAGCCCTACATCGGTCTTTAAACTGTGATTTGTATAGCCCCAGGGACTTGATGAGCCCCCTTCAGGTTAAGGCGGCTTACACAGACCTACAGGGGGTTGGGGGAGTGTATTTTACAGCCAGCCTGACCTAGGAAGAAATGCAATAGCTTTGGTCTACGATCTCAAGTCTATGATTCATGCATTTAGAAAACAAGGTCTTTTGACGTGAAGCTAATGTTATGTGACAAGGCCTGTAGATTTGTTATCTTTAGGTCTATCCATTCAGTAACCTTGGTGACAGTGACCTTATTGCTGATTTTTTTTTCTAACAGTGTCAGAGTCCTACCAACTATTTGCAAGGCCTGAACGGGAAACCCATCATCGCAGCTCCGGTGTTCACGAAGGTAATCGATAAGACTTCTTTCTGTCCGTCAGGGCTTTAGACACCGTGGAACCCAGACAAAGGACCTATGACCAGCAGAGTTTATCTCAGGATTTGTCATTTGGGAGTACAATGTAGGACTTAAGGTATTTTCGGAAGTTTCTATGGTATTATAGCCAGACCTAGGTTTATTGGTTTTATTTTACTTTTTTGAGCTAGGATTGCATATATCCCAGTCTGGCCTTGAACTTACTATGTAATTTAAGATGAGCTTGAATTTCTGATTCTTTTTACCTCAACCTCTTGAGTACTGAGGCTGTAGATGTATACATACTGCTACATCCAATTTTATTCATTGCTAGGAACTGAACTCAGGGCCTTGTGTGTGCTAGGCAAGACCGTCAGCTAAGTTCTATCCCCAGCCCATCTCCAAGTCTCATTTCTTTTCTCCTTCTTTTTCTCCTTCTCCTCCTCCTTCTCTTCATCTTCTTCCCCTCCTCTTTCTCCTCCCCTCCTCTTCCTCCTCTTCTTCCCCCTTCCCCCTCCTTTTCCTCCTCTTCCTCTTCCTCCCCTCTTCTCCTCCCCTTTCTCCTCCTCTTCCTCCTCTTCTTCCTCCTTTCCTTTCTCCTCCTCTTCCTCTTCTTCCTCTTCCTTCTCCCTTTTCTCCTTCCTTCCTTTCTTTTGCACTAAAACAGCTGACAATTTTATTTCCACCTTTCACACTGCAAGTGAAAACACACTTTTTTTTTTTTAAATCTCACTCCTCCCTTTCAAAACTATTCTGTTAGGAAGGGGGTAGTTTTCCTTGTCATGCAGCTAGAAAAAAAAAAAAAACACTCGGGCTCAGCACAGCAATCTCCTGGTAAAACAGAACAAGAAACACAAAACTGATAAAGAACCTTCTGCTCTTATCTGTCTGGCTGAGTCACGCCAGGCAGAGTGGTCACCCTCGTAAGGCAGGTGGGGGAGGCCTGGGCATCACGGGGATGTATCCTCCCATGGATGGCCTTCGTTCATTCTTAGAGCAGGTCCCATGAGCATCATCCCAGGAGGAGGAAGGCCGTCACTACTGGCATCATGGGAGGGTATATCATATGGGATGCAGGCAGCATACCAGGGCACGGAGGACCCTGGAAACTGGGGAGAGGTGGGGTCATGTCCCCTGCAGGAGGAGGAGCAGGGAGTAGAGCTGGGGGTATCTTTCCTTGTTGAGCTGCCTCCATTGTTTTGTCAGTCAGGCCTGCTCTGACTGGGTAATAGTCTTTCACATTCTCTTTGTGTTTCCTGCTGCAATCTCACAGACGGAGAATCACTGGTAAGATACGTATCACAGATGTGACTGTAAAACTTAAGCATGTTGTTCCTCGGGCCGTAGACTGTGCAGTTCCACGTCATCCCAAGTCTCTGATTTCTAATGACAGTTTCTATAATGAGGGAAGTGTACTCACTGCTAACTACACTGACCTTTACGACCATCAAGCAGTCATTCCTGGAGATCACGTGACAAGATTCTGGCCACTTGTTCTTCTAGAGATGGATCCCGACTTTCAGGAGAATCTGGTTGGGGGGTTGCCTTTGGTGCTCAAAGAAACAGAGCTAAGTGATCTTAGGACATTTAACATAAAGCCTGGCTTAGGACACAGAGCTTGCTCTTCTGTTCTGTATTAGCAACTGTGGAGTCGTCAAATTCTAAATCACACAGTCTTTGTATTTTGAACTTGAAAATTCAGTCAGAGCTTTTTGTTTACAAAGGGAAAGAAAGCCAAAGGAGGATCAGAGAGATTAATATAAAATTTAGCCAGTGTCACAGGACTGGTTAATGACAGGATTAGAAGTCAAAACAGGTTTCTCACTTCTAACAATGTGTATAACATACACCGTTGCCCAAGACAATGTATTCAAAGATGAAAAATAAATCACATCGGAGTTTTTGTATTTTGAAAACTAAACGTATCTGCACAATATTCTTCTTAGTATGAACAGTACATGTAGGCCCGCGGAGGTTTTTATTCAAAAAGAAATATGGTTGGAGCCATAGATATTAATTGTGGTTAACTTTGTTCTTAAAGTGTCATTAGAAATGTCTGGAAATGCTTGGTTGTCACATGAGTGGGCCATGCTAGTGACATTCAGAATATTGTTAAGCACCCTACAGTGAGTGCAGGATGCCAGCCCATGCCCTCCAGCAAAGAATTATCTACCCCCAAATCTCTAGAATGCCCAAAATGAGGAAGCCTTGTTTTAAGAAAAATGGCAAATGTGGTCTTTTCTAGCAATACCGATAAGATAAGCCTTGCTAGATCCACAACTGTCCCAGAAGGGGAGTTCCGCCATATTGTATGAGATCATCCAAGATGGCTTCCCAAAACCCATCATGGAGTCTAGAGTGATCTCTGTCTACCCATTTCCATGTCAATTAGACACACTTCCTTATGAATAAGTTATCTATTTTTTTTTAATTCACTTAATATTCTGCCTCTGGTGTTTCAGCCTCACTGTTGTGAAAGGCTGGAAGTAGGAAACCACCATGTTATGATTTAGTAGATAGAAGACTCTGAAGAGGAATTGTGGAGTGCAATTGTAGATGGACTGTGTGTGTCTGTGTATTGTGTGCATGCATGTATATGCATATGTGCATATATGTCTCTGTGTGTATATGTGTGTATATGTATGTGTACATGGTGTATGTGTGTGTATATGTATGTGTGATGTTATGTGTGTATGTATATATGTCTCTGTGTGTATATGTGTATATGTGTATGTATGTGTGATGTATGTGTGTGTGTATATGTACAAGTGTGTATATGTCTCTGTATATGTGTGCGTGTGTGTATGTGTGATGAATGTGTATGTGTGTGCATATATGTACAGGTGTATATATGTCTGTGTGTATATGTATGTATGTGTATATTTGCACATTCGTATGTGTGTGTATATATGTGTGTGTGTGTCAGTAAACCTATTTTTGTCATCTCTTATTGACACTGCTAAGTCATATAGTCTTAAGATAAAAGTGATATAGAAATGAAGCAATGTATCATGTCTATTTGCTACAGGTTAGAAACAGTACTGACTTCAGGAATAGCTAAACCACCAAATACACAACATCTGGTCCCAATAAAGCCTCCTGACTTCCCATTCTCAGCGCCTATCACCACCCGATTTCAAAGCTTAGGTGTGCCGAGATTCACAGCGCTCAGAGCACATGCCTTGTACATTCAACACAGACAGAGCTGTTTGTATTTCCCAGTCATCCTGAAAGCTATGTGTAATATGCAGAGAGAAGTTTACAAAGTTTACAAAGGTGCAATCTGGGACAATGATGCAGATCAGGAGGCTGAGACAGAGAGAGGCTGTTCAAGGACAGCCCGGGCTACATAGAAAGATCCTTTCTCAAAAGCTAAGTTCCAAATGCTAATTTCTTTTCTTTTCTTTTCTTTTCTTTTCTTTTCTTTTCTTTTCTTTTCTTTCTTTCTTTCTTTCTTTCTTTCTTTCTTAATTTAAAAAAATCTGGGTTCCGGGTATAGTTCAGTGGTTAGGTACTTGCCTAGCAAGCACAAAGCCCTGGGTTTAGCCCTCAGCATGAGAGAGAACAAGAAAGAGAGAGACAGAGACACAGATGCACAGAGGGAGTCAGATAGGACCCTTTGATACTAATTCTTTATATTTAATTTCCAAGGTCACTCATAGCACCCATTTTAACTGGTTTAACTGAGGTGACTCTGGTTGCCTCTTTCTGATTGGATGTTCTGGGTGGCAGACACAAATGCCTTTGACGTAAAAAACGGGGAAATGACTTGACCATTAGATACAGTGAAGTCTAAAGATGTCAACTTGCTGGTAGGAAATCAGCTCTTAGTACACAGACGGAAGCTATGAGGAGGCTTTCTCTGCCCACTGGATGTAGGCTTTTGCCTCCGTAAATGGGATCAGAATGGCCCAGGGACATGGGGCACCAGGATAGGCTGGAGTTCAGATTCCAGAGAGACTTATCAGCCCCAGTGTGCTTGCGTCAGTTTCTGTCAGTGAGGGCAGGATTGAAGTCACAGTCACTGCCAGGGTCATTAGCGAATATCTGAGTCACAGTTACCAAGGATGGTATTATGCCACTGGAGCAATGATAGCAGGTGATTTGCATACATCGGTCCTGGTTATTCTGTCTCTGTTTACCTCTTTAGGGACTTCTGGCAGCACAGCACAGTTCCTGTGACTCATTTTCTATACAGCCCAACAAAGCATTTCTTTGCCAATTATGGCAAGACATCATTTTATTTTTAAAAGCTGTGATTAGAGAGTGGAGTTTTATTTAACCCCTTTTTCCCCCTAATGATAGAAAATGCTTATCTTCATTTTTTAATTTTTTGGGGGGTGGGTGGGGTGGGGTGTATAGGTGCTGGCTTCAAGACCAGGTTTCTCTGTGTAGCCCTGGCTGTCATGGAACTTGCTCTGTAGACCAGGCTGGCCTCGAACTCCACCTGCCTCTGCTTCCCGAGGGCCGGGATTAAAGATGTGGACCACCACCACATGGCTTTTAATAAATGGTTTAAGTGAGAAGGAGAATTGCCCTACCAAATGGTGACGTTGTTAAGAGCAGACCATGGGTCCCTGTATGTTTATTCATACAGAGTGCCAGTGCCGTTGGTTGGCTTGTTATGAGATGAACTTGTGCTTCTGAATGCTAGGTAAGTGCTCTACCACTGAGCTACATCCCCAGCCCCTGCTTTTTGTTGTTGTCGTTCTTGCTCTTATTGTTGTTGTTTTAGACAAAGCCTCAGGCTGACCTTAAACTCTCTAAGTATCAGTGGATGACTTTGAACTCCTGGCCTTCCTGCTTCCACCTGCTTCCACCGGGGTTACAATGTAACAATGTTACAATGTATCCGTGAGCACACCTGCTTCACGCAGTGCTGGGAATCCAACCCAGGGCTTTGTGACTGCTAGGCAACCTCTCTACCAATGGAGTCGCATCCTCAGCCCACCTTCTATGCTTCGTTTCTTTTAATTTTTCACATATATTCACGTATTTGGCGTGGGGGTGGGTACGATGCATACATAAGATTAGAGGCAACTTGCTTGCTGGAGTCAGAGCTGCCCCTCTACCGCGTATGTTTCAGGGATGGGATTTAGGTTCTCAGTCTTGGCAACAAGTGCCCTTCCCCTTTGAGCCATCTCACCGCCCTTCGTATGTTTTGAAACACTCTGTGTATGGAGCTAGACCACCCTTCCTCCCCCTCTTTGCAACATCAAAAACACTTTACTCTGCTTAGGACGAGGACAGCATTCACACGTCTCGAGTGTGGAGGGGGAGAGGTGACCAAATTAGAATCTTGCTCCTGTCACCTCCTACTCAATGGCAGCTGCCCTGGCGGGCTTTCAAGGCTGCTGCAGCCCTAGCTCTGGCAGCTTCAGCAGTAACTTGAAGATGGTAAGGGGGCAGGGGAAGGGAGAATTTGAAGAGCACTACATTATATAAGAGCAGAGGCAGGAAACCCTGAAATAACTGGGCCAGTGGCCAGATCCAGATTTCTCAAGGCTTCGCCGTCCCTCTTCCCAACCCACCAGTTCCAGAGACCTTTCTGCATCCTTAGCCTAGGGCACCCATGACAACCAAACTGTCAGCACAAGTATGGCAGTCAGAGGACAATTAATAGGAATCTGTTTTCTCCTCCCACCACATAGGTCCTGGGATCAAACTCATATCCTCAGGCGTGGTGGCAAATACCTTTGCCTGCTGAGCCATCTTGTCATCTCCCATTGGTATATATCAGTAAACTTTTCTGGGCCAACTGCAGCCTAAGGCAGGCACTATATACATTCCCATGGTTCATGCCCTGAGAGGCTGAAACATCTGGATTTTAAAAGATAAATTACAAAAATGAACCTTGGAGCTATTCTTAAAAATATTTTATTTTACGCAGATGAGTGTTTTTTATTTTGTCTGCATATATGTCCCATTCATACCTGTATCCAAGGAGGCCAGAAGAGGGCATCAGACCCCCTAGAACTGGAGCTATAGACAATTGTGAGTCACCATGTGGATGCTGGGAATCAAACTTTGGTCCTCTACAGGAACAAGTGCTCCTAACTGATAACGTATTTTAACCAATAAGGGAGATGCTGTTTCAGTTTTGGTTTTGTTTGTTGGTTTTGTTTAATTTTGTTTTTTAAGACAGGGTCTCACTATATAGCTCTGTGTGTCTTAGAATTCACTACAAACAAACTCAGAGAGACCCACCTGCCTCTACCTGCCAAGTGCTAGGGTTAAAGGGTGCCACTATGCCTGGCTGAAATGCTGTTTGTGAAGGCATCTTTGCGTTGAGTCTGCCAGCCAAGATCCACTAAACAGGAACTCCCGTTTATAGCACCTGACACTACAGGGTGGGGAGGAAGCAGACATGTAGTCAAATCTGTTCTGCAGTAATACTTTCATTTCCGGAAGCTTCAGAATATCTTCAGGAAGAGCAGGAACCTTTGCTCCTGCCTGGTCATGGAGACTTTCCAGACTGTGTCAGGTGTGTAATGAATGAACTCGAACACAAACTTTTCAGTGACAAATAAGGCAGATTTGTACTTTGCTCATTGTGTTTTACCTCAGGGGAATGTGGACTTTTGACTATAGAGACTTTATTTCAGATCCATAATTTCTACTAAAGATTAACTCAGGCTTTCTCAGTTGAGGACTGTCTCATTTAGCCCGTTTATCTTGAATTAGATAAATGTAATCAAGTCTGTGTTCCTCGTGTGTGTTTGTTTGTGTTTTGTTACTGCAATGGAATACCAAAGGCAGGTCCTTTATACGGGAGAGAGGTTTATGTACCCTAGAGGTTTGGAGTTTCAAGGGTCTAACAGTGGTATTGCCTTAGCTTTGGTGATGATCTTGTGGCGGATGGTTAACACAACAGTGGGAAAGACAGAGAATAGGAAGAGAATCATGCAGAGAGATAGGTTTTAAAAGAAAAAACAGGAGGGACTGGAGAGATAGCTCGGTGGTTAAGGGCACTTGCTGCTCTTCCAGAGGACCTGTACCCTGTTTCCCACATGGCGGCTCACAACCATCCATAACGCAAGTTTTAGAGGAGGATCCAGCACCCTCCTCTGGCCTCCCTGAGTACCAGACATATATAAGTAGTCTCCAGACATACATGCAGGCAAACACCATACATAAAAGTTCTTTTGAAAAAAGAAAGGGAAGAGAAAAGGAACCAGTAACAACCTCTCAATTCACCTCCTGATGGTCCCACTGCCTCTTAACACTGTCTCACTGGGGAACAAGCTTCCAACTTGTGACCATTTAGGGAGATACATTGTATAGCCCACATCATCATCACAGCATCAGAGGATGCCTGAGGTCTACTGCCATGACTAATACAGCGCCATCCACACTGTGTCCAAATGGCTTAACTCATCTGTATGTGCGAGTAGGAACACAGGCCATCTCCTTATGAGACTTTGTAGTAGACCTTGGATTTTCCTCGACCTAGTGGTGCATGCCTCTGATTCCAGCCCTCAGGGGATGGAGGCTAGAGAATCTAGAGGTCAAGGTCATCCTCTGATACATAACAAGGCCACTTTAATCTGCAAAACAAAAGCAAACCAGCTCCAGCAAGATGGCTCAGTTGTGGGGTTAAAGGACAACCTCAGCAGTAAAGAGTCTGTACTGCTTTTCCGAGGACCGGAGTTCAGAGGACTACACCAGGCCACTCAGGACAGCTTGTAACTCCAGCTCCAGGGGGGCCCTGGTGCCTTCTTTTGGCCTCAGAAGTCACTCCACCCACATACACATAATAAGCATACACATCTAAATGTAATTAAAAATAAAAATTATGCTGATAAACTTTTAAGAAAAAGGGAAAAAAAAGCTGGGCAGTGGTGGCGCATGCCTTTAATCCCAGCACTTGGGAGGCAGAGGCAGGCGGATTTCTGAGTTCGAGGCCAGCCTGGTCTACAGAGTGAGTTCCAGGACAGCCAGGACTACACAGAGAAACCCTGTCTCGAATTAAAAAAAAAAAAACAACAACAAACAAACAAAAAAACCCTACAATTTGCAACAATAATGGCTTTGACTCTCAGCAACTATTCCTAAATGGCTTGTAAGATTACCCTTGGACTCTGCCCTTCTGGGTATTGACCCCTGCTAGAATGAACTTCTACCTCCTACCCAAAACATTAGCAGGCATACTCTGTACACAGTAGCACTGCGGGTGTCTTGGCTGACCTCTCAAATAGAACACAGGTCTCTGCTTTCATTGTCAAATGAAAAAATTACAACCACAAGGTGGGGCTTGTCTCAGCTGTGACACGGCCTCTCCAGAGGGTCCGTCTGTAAAACGGCTTTGCAGACCCTCTGCTGAAAATCCGCTTAGCAAATGAACTGAGCCAGAACGTGTAGACTGACTTTATTTTGTATAGATCCATTTTATAAAAGTGCCATATATCAATTACACAACCCCTTCTGCCACTACTGTTTTTATTGGGGACTGTTGATTCATTTTCTAACCTGTTTCCCTCAGAACTAATGAAAACTCCATTATATATTCATTCTAGAGATATTTTTGACTGCCACTAAAGGTTTCAAGAGGCCCCAAAGTTGACATTTGAGCACAGAATTTTCTCAGAGGTCAGGGAAGAGCATAGCACACAGCGACTCGCAGATGTGGCCTGCTTTCTAGGGGAAGTGAGGAATGACTAGATTTTTCAATCCAATAGCACTTTTATTAATTCAGAACCCACTCTGTTATTCTGGTCATGAATGACTTCAGCAAATAAATTTGGGACTACGGAAAGAACAAAATACTGACATTGAACTACAGTGCCCCCTGGCTGTCATGATGCCAATTCACAGACACCTTTGAATTAAGAGTCAACAGCTGTATGCATTGAGACCAGTCAGTGTTCAACCTTTGGATACTGGGACAAGACCTTTGTCATCTATGAAACCGATGCTTGAAAACTGTTCAGTTACAAAAAAGAAAAAAAAAAAAAAAAGCCGGGCGGTGGTGGCACACGCCTTTAATCCCAGCACTTGAGAGGCAGAGACAGGCAGATTTCTGAGTTTGAGGCCAGCCTTGTCTACAGAGTGAGTCCAGGACAGCCAGGACTACACAGAGAAACCCTGTCTTGAAAACACAAAAGAGAAAGAAAGAAAGAAAGAAAGAAAGAAAGAAAGAAAGAAAGAAAGAAAGGAAGGAAGGAAAGAAAGAAAGAAAGAAAGAAAGGAAAACTGTTCAGTTGACCAGAACTACCCCACTTTGTAATATTTTTAAGTAGGTTTGTGGTTTTTGTGTAAGGTATGGCTCATGGCTGTTGGGAGGGGGTCCATACAGCCCACATCACTAGACAAGGGTTATAAATGTGTCAGATAAATGCACAAATACAGTAAGGTTTTTGATAGACCAGAACTGTAAAAAAAAAATCACAAATTATGGGAGTAAATAACTAAAGAAATAAAACTAACAAATAATAACAGAAATTGTTTTAAAATATCTCCTTTACTCAAAATGTCTTACCTAATATTTAATAAATTTGATTAGCACTCAAATGGAAGTAAAGAAGAACAATGAAGGGGCTGGAGAGATGGCTCAGCGGTTAAGAGCACTTGCTGCTCTTCCACAGGTCCTGAGTTCAATTCCCAGCAACCACATGGTAGCTCACAACCATCTGTAATGGAATCTGATGCCCTCTTCTGGGGTGTCTGAAGACAGCTGCAGTGTGCTCACATGCACAAAAGAAATAAACATTTAAATAAATCTTTAAAAGAGAGATAATGAGGAAAGAACCTTGAGCAGGTTGGATGGTGCTGTCTTTGGGTATAGAAGATGTGGGAAAAAAACCAAGGGTGGAGAGGGCCTCCCTAACACCCAGGAGGGGGTGTGATCCCCAAGTGCATAGGTGATAACACTACTTCTCTCTCACCCCAGATGCTGCAGAACCTGTCAGCCTCTGAGGGGCAGCTGGTTGTCTTCGAGTGCAGAGTGAAAGGGGCCCCATCTCCTAAAGTCGAGTGGTACAGAGAAGGGGCCTTAATAGAAGACTCCCCAGACTTCAGGATCTTACAGAAGAGTAAGTTGATGCTGTTCTAATTGATTTTATGTTTTTGAAAAACAAATTAAATATATGTTTTTTTAAAGCTAACATAAAGGGGCTGGAGAAATGGCTTAACAGTTAAGAGCACTGGCTGCTCCTCCGGAGGACATGGTCCTAATTCCCAGCTCTCACTGGAGACTCACAACTGGTCCAGATCTGCCACTCTCGTCTCATCTCTGTGGGCACTGCAAGCACATTGTACACAGACATAAATATAGGCAAAAACACCCATATGTGTAAAAGATCTGTTCAAATTTCTTAACCCAACATAAAAATCACTTGTAAGAATGTCTCCTAAGGCTGGGCATGGTGGCACATGTGTTTGATCCCAGCACTCAGAAGGCAGAGTCAGGTTGATCTCAGAGTTTGAGGCCAGCCTGGTCTACAGAGCGAGCTCCAGGACAGCCAGGGCTACACAGAGAAACCCTTTCTTAAAAACAAAACAAAGCTAGAATGTCTCCTAAGATAAATTGTTAATATTTTGGTATATATTCTCCAAGATTTCTCCATATATATTTTTAGTTTAAAAAATCACTTTTTTTTTTTTTTTTGTAATTGATTTTGCATTTTGACACACAGTCTTACTGTGTAGCTCTGGCTGACCTAGGATTATGTAGACCAGGTTTGCCTTGAACTCAAAGATTCCCCTGCCTCTTCCTCTCAGGTGTTGGTACTAAAAGCATGTTCCACCGTGCCCAAATAGAATTGATTTTTTTACACTAGAGTATATAGACATCTTTTTGTATTGCAATGTTGTTCTTAGCTGTATGTCTTATTTTAAAATTTAGTTACATGTATTTACTGTGTCTATATGTGTGGAAACATGTACACAGCACATCTGTGAGATTGGAGTACAGCTTGCAGGCTCTCTACTTTCACTGTGTGGCTCCTGCTGGTTCTAATCAAGCGATCAGCCTTGGTGACAAATGCCTTTACCCACTGAGCCATTTGCCGACCATTATAATTTTTTTTTTCTTTCTTGCAGTGCTAGGGATTGAACCCAGGACCTTCTGCATGCCAGACAAAGAGCTCTACTGCTAAGCTACATATAAGTTCTGTTAACCTTAAAACTAGTATAAGTCATGGGCCAGCGAGATGGCTCAGTGGGTAAGGGTGCCTGCCTATATCCCTAGACCCAAATAGAGCAAGAAAAGTATTGACTCCTGAAGGTCTTTCCTCTGGCCTCGACATGCATGGTTGCAGCAACCGCAATAATTCTGAACAGCATCTAACTGAGAAAGGAAATACGCTTCAGTAGTTCTGTGTATTGTGTAGAAGATGGGTGGTACATGTACAGCTATTAATTGAATGCCTGCAATTGGATAAATGTATATGGAACACCTGTATTTTGTGGTAGGCACTTGGAGGAAAACAAAACAATTTTAGGATAATGAACTTGCTTCCTTCAAGGACTCTTTTGCATGTCCCAAGGCTCTCAAGTTTACAAACTTATAGAAGGAAGAAGGTACATTTTATAGGCACTTGAGACCCCAGAGCAGAGGAGAAATATTTCTCAAAAGTCATGAGCTTTCTTCTAGGTAAAGCAAGTCATGGGCCCGTGAGATGGCTCAGTAGGTAGAGGTTCTTGCCTTCAAGCCTTAAGACCCGAGTTTGATTTCAGGATCCACATGATGGAAGGAAAGAGCTGATTCCTGCAAATTGTCCTCTGACCTCCACATGAGTGCTGTAGAATGCACACAAGAGATGATAGATAGATAGATAGATAGATAGATAGATAGATAGATAGATAGATAGATAGATAGATACATAGATACATAGATAGATACATAGATAGATGGATGGATGGATAGATAGATAGATAGATAGATAGATAGATAGATAGATAGATAGATGCATACATGCATACATGGATAGATAGATAGATAGATAGATAGATAGATAGATAGATAGATAGATAGATAGATAGATAGATGGGTGGGCAGATGGACAGACAGACAGGGGCTTCTCTTTTTGAATCTCACCTCCCTCTGGCACTCTTCCTTGCCTGGGGGCCTGAAGCTTATTGTCCACTCTGTTAACCCAGGTGTGCTCCAAGAGGAAGCATTGTTTAGCTGCTTTCCACTGCCCCTCTGTAGCCTTCCTGAGGTCATTGGTACCTGGGTCACTACATAACCTTGACAGATTGTCCTTATCACTTCGCCCCCATGTAAGCAAGACACTGGGGTTCTACCGAAAGCTTCTGATGGAAATGTAGCTTCTCAGCCAACAAATGCTCACAGCCGTTTGTTCTTTTCTCTCTTTAGAACCTCGATCCATGGCAGAGCCAGGTAAAGATCATCTCACCTTTAACTTATTCATATGCTATGAGTGGTTTGAGACACACATGTCGCAGTTACTCTAGTGTCGAGACAAAGTGAAAATAAGGACTTCCAGAAAGATTCAAATGAACTCTGTTATTGTAGAAGGGGGCAGGGGAGATGGAGCACGTTCAAATTTGCATATCAATTCATTATCTAATATGAGTCCAGTTAAGTATTTTTTTAGCCTTTCGTAGGGATATTTTCCCTCCTACCATTACTCCCGCCCATTTCATGCCCTCCTCAAAATCCGGCTTGGGATTTATTTGATGCCAAGTCAAGTCCAATCCCTAAAGCCTTTGTGTCTCAAACTTAATGGATGAGAGGCTGGGAATGTAGATAATTGAGAACACGTACATACATAGCTTACTCAAAGCCATGGGTTTGATTTTTGGGCTTGACTGGTACTAGGGTACCAATCAAAGTAAAGAAAGAAATAATTTATGGATCAAATTCAGGAATTTATAGAGTTTTTTATTTTGGATAGTTTTTTTAATTTTTAATTTTTTTAATGTTTTTTTTTTTTTTAATTTCTACTAAAATAGAAGTGGGAGCCAGGAAAAATTCGTCTGTAGACAATGCGAGTCCTTTACAAACCAGAACCCTCAGGCTGTATCTGTAACCCGGGTGACGAGATTGTTCACAGTTTTATTACAGTTCTCTTCTCACGATAAAGGCATTCCAGAAGTAAGCTTGGAATAGTCATATGGTACATCTGTGCCAGACCAGGGAGCACATAATAAAGACAACAGTCCTTTCCTATAAGGAGCAACTGTCATGGCCTCCTGGGAAGGTCTAGATAAGTGGTTCTCAACTTTCCTGATGCTGCAACCCCTTAGTACAGTTCCTCATGTTGCGGTGACCTCCACAGCCACAAAATTATTTTCCTAGCTATTTCATAGCCGCAAGTTTGCTATTGCTATAAATCATAATGTAAATATCTGATATGCAGGACATCTGATATGTGACCCCAACCCATGGGTTGAAAAAGCTGTGCTGGCATGATCTAGGTGACTTAATTCCGTCATCACAAAGTACTGAGATGCCAGGTTTCCCCTAGAACAACTATTTTAGTGATTTTGTTTTAATGGCCCTGCTCTTCTTCAGTTGTCAAAGAATATCTCACTGAATTTCAGGCTCTAGTCATATCTGAAAATTACCTGTGCTGTCACAAGACTTCATATTATGTATCTGGCTAATCCATGGGAACGACTGTGGAATTATAAAGGGAGATACACTTCAATCCCTCCTCAGCTGGAATCTCTATTCTCTATCAGCTAATTGCTACTTAAACAAAGCATTTGCTGGGCAGAGGTGGCACACGCCTTTAATCCCAGCACTTGGGAGGCAGAGGCAGGCAGATTTCTGAGTTCGAGGCCAGCCTGGTCTACAGTTCCAGGACAGCCAAGGCTAACAGAGAAACCCTGTCTCGAAAAACCAAAAGTAAATAAATAAATAAAATAAAATAAAATAAAATAAAATAAAATTATCTCACAGTGGACTTTCCCCTTGAAGATAATGAGGGATTGGTGTTTAGAAACCTATTTTATTAGTTTTTCTATTTCACTCATGTTCTTCCTTTGACCCCTAGTTTGTTTTTGTGACTTTTGACAAGTTTATTGCTACTTTAATTTTTGTCATCTGGATCAGCGATAGAAACAGAACGTGCATCATGTGTAACCGCTAGTCTTGGTCCACCCTAGCTGGCAAAGACTGGAGAGAATACTGCAGGAGAGTCAAGAGTTTGAGGCAGGCCTGAGCTGCACCTTTTGGGATGTATTTCAATCCTTAGAGGGTTCCCCTAGTGGGGTACGTAACCCAGCATCCCAATACCCTCTTGTCAGTTCTCAGCCTATCAGCACAGAGCTATTGGGTTTATATCTTTGGACTCTTTCCGCCTCCTAACCGGTCAATTTGATCAAATAGTTACTTGGTGCTGTTGTGTTAGGAGAACTAATTAAGTCAGCTCCTTGTATCGACTTTTGTGGACGAGTCATTTGCTATCAGTATGTCTCGGGATTCTGTCTCTGTGAGTAAGTCATTGATCTTTTCTACCTTGCTGGCCCACAGAGGAGATCTGCACGTTAGTCATTGCTGAGGTGTTTTCGGAAGACTCGGGCTGCTTCACGTGCACCGCAAGCAACAAATACGGCACGGTGTCTAGCATCGCCCAGCTGAACGTGAGAGGTGAGCGCTTCATGGCAGTTTGGCTGTGAACTTCAGAGTCGTCTTCCCTTCCCGATTTATGCCTGAACCATAAAGATTTAAATTAGGGCCTGAAGAAATGACTCAGTGGTTAAGAATACGCTCACTGGTCATTCTTCTAAAGGACCCAAGTTCAACATTCTACACTGACAAGGTGGCCTCACAACCATCTGTAACCCCACTTCCAGGGGATCCATCACCCTCTTCTGGCCTCCAAGGGCACCGCCTATATATGGTGCACACACACACACACACGCATACAGGCAAAGCATTCACACATAGACTAAAGAGGAAATATTTTTGAAAAATCAATTATTAAGAAAAATGTTCTTGGGGGCCAGTGAGAAGATGGCTTAGCAGGGGTAAGTACCTCCCACCAAGCCTGACTGACTGAATTCAGTCCCCGAGATCCACACGGTATAAGAATAACACTGGTTCCAGCAAGTTGACCTCTGATCTCCACCCTCGTCCCTTTGCCTGCCTGCATGAGTGTATATTCATTCACATGCACAAAAAATAAAATAGTAGTAGTAAAAAAGAAAAGTGCTCTTGGGTGGAGATTATAGTTGTTGGTAACGCACTTGCCTAGCATACATGAAGCCCTGGGTTCCTTCTCCAGCACTGCATAGACCATGCATAAATGCACATACCTGTAATCTCAGCACTGGGAACGTGAAGGCCTGGGGATAAGGAGTTCCAGGTCATTGGGCACAGAGTGAGCTCAAGGTCACCCTCTCATACATGAGACCCTATCTCCAAAAATACATTTGTTGGACAATGTCCAGTTTTCAAGTTCTTATTATACTTAAAAGCACAATCTCCTGGGTGTCGCTTCTTGCATCCCCAAAAGCATCTCCTTGACCTTACATAAACTCCTCAAATTCTTCAGAGGACTTTAAGGAGCTGGGAGATAGTCCAGTAGGTGAAGTGCTTGCCTCACAAACTTAAGTTCCTGAGTTCGATGCCCTGAATCTGCATACAAAAGGCATGGTAGCCTATGGTTTTAACCCCTGTGCTGGGGAGAAAGATGTGTCTTGGCTAGGGTTTCCATTGCTCTGAAGAGACACCAAGACCAAGGCACCTCTTATAAAAGATAACATTTCACTGGAGTTGGCTTACAATTTCAGAGGTTCAGTCCATTATCATCATGGTGGGAAGCATGGCAGCATCCAGGCAGGCATGGTGCTGGAGAAGTCAAGAGTTCTACATCTTGATCCTAAGGCATCCAGGAAGAGACTGGCTTCTGCAGTCACCCAGGAGAAATTCTCTCTTCCACACTGGGTGAAACTTGAGCATAGGACCTCAAAGCCCACTCCCACAGTGACTCACTTCCTCCAACAAGGCCACACCTTCTTCAACAAGGCCACACCTCCTAACAGTGTCACTTTCTGTGGTCCAAGCATGTTCAAACCACCACAAGATAGATCCCAGGAATTCATTGGCCATGAATACCTAAAGTTGTGCTTTGGCCTCCACATGTACATACACAGACACACACAGACACACACACACACACACACACAGAGAGAGAGAGAGAGAGAGAGAGAGAGAGAGAGAGAGAGAGAGAGAGAGAATGGTTAGATTTCAGAGGTAGGTGTTCAGGGTATCATACTCACATCCTTGAATAAACTAAGCATGTATTCCACACTGCTACATGCACAGCTGTGTGCAGATGTTTAATTCTCTCTCTCTCTCTCTCTCTCTCTCTCTCTGTCTCTCACCATTCTTGAGTGCTTCAGATTTGTCCCGTTTTTAGAAAGCATCTCTCTGTGCATGCATCTACCTGGTCTGATATTTTTCCCCTTGTGTGCCTGTTGCCCCTCCCCACCCCCCAGCTGGAGGTGACAGTCCCATGCCAGTCCTGTTGGTGGCCTTCAGCCTGGGTTCTCTAATTGTCCTTTCAGGAAATGAAGACATCAGTGACAACGGAGCTCTTCACTCAGCCAACTCAGCCACCAACCCAGCTGTGACCGAGCAACAGCCCTCCCCACCCAACCCTCAGCCTCCTTCAGAGGAGCAGCCCCCTAAACCCAAACTTGAAGGAGTCCTGGTGAACCATAATGAGCCCCGGTCCAGCTCCAGGATTGGACTACGGGTGCACTTCAACCTGCCCGAAGACGACAAAGATACAGAGGCGTACTCTGGGAGTGGTGCAGCCAACACCAGCCAGACTAGGCCTGATTCCTTCCCTGAGAGGTTCAATGGACAGGAAGCCAGAATCCCAGAGCCTTCCTCACCTGTTAAAGAGCCCCCTCCAGTCTTGGCCAAACCCAAACTGTAAGTAGGAACAGAATGAGTAACTGTGAGTGTCTGTGAGCCTCCTGTGAGTCTGACCTTGAATATGACAGAGACAGGGGCTGGTAGGATGGCTCGGCTGGGTAAAGGGGCTTACCACACCAGCCCAAAAACCCAGGTTCAATCCCTGGGACCCACATGGTAGAAGAAAAGCAACTCTCATAAGCATCATCTGACCTCCACATGCACGTGTGTACACACACACATTCGTGCATGTACACATGCGTGCGCGCACACACACACACACATACACACACACACACACACACATACACACACACACACACACACACACTAAAAAGTAAATTTAAAAATTTTAATAGTGAAGTTGGGCTGGGGGTGTAGCTCAGTTGTGAAGATTGCTTGCCCAGGATGCATGAGGCCCAGGGGTTGATCCCAGCCCTGCAGTAGGTGAAGTAGGCCGCCCCTGTGATCCCAACATTTACCAGGTGTGGGCAAGAAGATCTGAAATTCAAGGTCAACTCTAGCTTCACACGAAATTTGAGGCCAGCCTGGGCTACATGAGACCAAAACAAACAAGATAGAGTTAAAAAAAAAAAAAAACAATTTTAAGTGAGAAAATGTCCATTGAGTGTAATGCAGAGTGTACATCTCTCATCACCATGAACACATATCTACTGCCATTCTCAGTATTAACATTCTGTCTGCCCCGCCCCACCCACCCCACCTGCCAGTGGCATGGCACCTGACTGATGTTACAGTTCTTCCATCCCAGAATAGAATACTCTTTCTTGTACCGGAAAGTCTTGTCAGTCCACTCTTCTGTCCTTGTGTGTCTCTGCACCAACTTGAGCTTCTGTGCTCATTAGAGAAACCCTTCTGTTTACTTATATAGTTCTTTGCTAATGTCGAGTATCCAGTGTAAAATGGCATGATTTCTATGTATAGATATATACATTTCTATTATATGATGGGATGCAAGAAGCCTTGGTCTTCCAACTCGGCCCAGGATCTCACCTCTCGGGAGAGCCCATGGCAGAGCCATGCCCTGTGTTCAGTTCCCCTGCAGCCAAGCAAGTACAGAACATGACCTTAGCATGTTGTGGTTCATCCGAATCTGTTATGGATAGTAATGGTGTATATTAGAAACAGTGACAGAATTTTATTTATAATTATATAAACCCTTAATGTCAGTATACTGGCTAGTTTTGTGATCAGTTTGACACAGCTAGAGTCATCAGAGAGAAAGAAGCCTCAGTTGAGAAGATGCCTCCATGAGATCCAGCTGTAAGGCATTTTCTCAATAATGATCAATAAGGGAGGGCCTAGCCCATTGTGGGTGGAACAATCCCTGGGCTGGTAGTCCTGGATTCTATAAGAAAACAGGCTGAGCAAGTTAGTAAGCAACACCCTTTCATGGCCTCTGCATCAGCTCCTGCCTCCAGGTTTCTTCCCTGATTGAATTCCTATCCTGACTTCCTTTGGTGATGAACAGTGATGTGGAAGCATAAGCCAGATTAACCCTTTCCTCCCAAACTTGCTTTTTGGTCATGGCATTTTGTCGCAGCAATAGAAACCCTAGCTAGGTCAGCAAGCAAACATACTGCTCCAGGTCGCGTGCTTTGTCCTTCAGTGGAGCTGGTGAGAGGCTCACCAGGTGCCATTGCCATTATTTAGTTCAGTCATCAAGCTAGGCGAATTTGCTCACCGCACAGTGTGAGGCTCACTGAGGTGATGAGTTTCCAGAAGAGAAAGAGTTTATTCAGGAGATGGCCATGTGTGGAGACGGAGGACCAATTCCCAAAGACACATTCCTAGGATGTGGCTTGAGAAGACACTTAGGCAGAGGGTTGGGAAAGGTGAATAAATCAGGCTTCAACTCTTGTCTTTCTTCAGAGATGTTAGTGGTAGACTAGAGGTGAGGAGCAGGTGAAGTCGGCTCAGGAACTGGGAGTGGGGCAACAGTGTGTGTGTGTGTGTGTGTGTGTGTGTACAGATGCACATGAATTTGTGTGTGCATGTGGAAGCCAGAGGTTGATGTCATCCATGTTTTTCAAACAAACAAAAACCCATGTATGTATTTGTGGAGAGCGGCATGTGCCCAGCAATCATGTAGGGCTTTCCCATGGAATTCTGGTTTTCAACTCTGTTTTTTGGTTGGGGTATGCTTCTCAGAGAAGAGAATTGGGGGATGGGTAAACTAAACAATTCCCTTAGGGTCTGCCTTTTCTGTGAGATGTTTTCTCATCCAGGGACTGTGTCAAGGTGGGCCATTTAAGATGTGGAGCCTTGTGTTACCAAAAACCTGAAGTAACAGGTTAAACATATAAGGCTTTATTTATTGTAAGAATGAGTCTCTTTCTGTCTACTTTGCCTTCACCAGCATTTGTTCCCTGCAACCTCTCATGGGCAGGATGTCTGACAGTCTGGCCATTACATTGTCACTTCAGGAGCAGGAAGAGCAAACGGGCAGAAGCCACAGTCTCAACGTTAGAAGCCCTTTGAAATGCCTTCTTAGAGAGCTCAGCCAAATTCTTCTGACTTCATCTCTTTGACCAGAATTGAGTCAGCTGGTATGCCAGCTGCAAAGGAGTCTGGGAAGTGTAGTCTTTAGTTATACATACTGCAATCTTGAAAAAACAAATCAAAACCCCCCAAAATGTTTTAGGCAGATACAAAAGCACACACCTGTGATCTTAGCAGAAGGGAGGTTGAAGCAGGGGGTCAGGGGGGTCCTCAGCTACATAGCAAGTTCAGGACCAGGCTAGGCCTCATGAGACCCTGTCTTAAAGAAACTAAACCTAATGACAAAAAAGAAAAGAAAAATCAGCTCCCTCATGAAGCACAGAATAAGTAGTGATAGACAGTGGTGTCCATCATATAAGACTGCCAATTAATAAAAATATTCACCCTCTAAAAATCCAGTCCTCATCACTATATATTTCTTTAATATTCCTTGCCCCCTTTTTTGGCCTTTTTAGTTTTCTCCTAATTGTATTTATGTGTTGATACATACACATGTGAACTCACATGCCCACAACCTGTACTACTCGCTTTAAAAAGGATTGTATTTACTTTATGTGTATAGGTATTTTGCCTGCATGAATGCCCACTATGTATATGCAGTGGCCACAGAGTCCAGAAGCAGGTGTTGAATCCCCTGGAACTGGACTTACGGACACTTGTGAGCCACCACGCGAGTGCTGGAGATCAAGTCTCAGGAAGAGCAGCCAGTGCTCTTAACTGCTGAGCCAGCCCTCAAGCCCTGGGTGGTTTTTTTCCTTAAATTATTATTATTTGTAATTTGTTACATAATTATTGTACAGTTGTGGGGAGCTGGGTGGCGTTTCAGCACAGTAAATACACTGCATAATAATCAGTATAATCAGAAAGGCCAGGGCCTCAGTTATTTCTGTGTAGGGACTGCTCATACTAGGTTTGCTCTGCTCGGCTTCCTCCCCACAAACTTTGCATTAAAATGAAGGCTCATTCTTCCCCATCTGGATGGTTTTGCTTGTTTTCTTATTCTTTCAGTTAGCCATTCATATAGAAAATAGAGATAATGTTAATGTTTTAAATGCGGCAGAAGGAAGGGCTGCCCTTATAGTCAAAGCCATACCTCTCTCTCTCTCTCTCTCTCTCTCTCTCTCTCTCTCTCTCTCTCTCTCTCTCTCTCTCTCTCCCCCTTTTCCTTTCATTTTGTTTTGTGAGACTGAGTTCCTCGTAGCCCTGGCTGGCCTTGAACTCAGAGATCCACCTGCCTCTGCCTCCCAAGTGCTGGGACTTAAGAAGTGAACCATCACCACCTGCCCAAGATAATTCTTTCTTTGAAACTGGCAGCTTGAATATCAAGCTGTCTAACATCAACACCCTCTGAGTTTCCATACATTATATTAATATGTAGCCAGTTTGGAAGCCACTGACCTAGAATTAGAGACATAATCTGAGTTGCCACCCTTCCTACCCTTCACTTTTCTGTGTTCAGGGAAAAAAATAACATTTTAAAAAATAAGCAAACTGTCAGATGAAAATTGGGATAAACTAGAAAGCCTATGTTTTAGGGACAAATATCTTTTTCTTGCTATTATCTTGAGACAGGGTCCCATGTAACCAAGGCTGGCTTTAAATTTACTATGTAGCCCAGGATGACCCTTTTCTGATTCTTCTACCTCTACTTCCTTCATGCTGGGATTGAAGTTTTTATAGGGGGAGCTGGGGTTGAACCTAGGACTTCTTGAGTGCTAGACAAACATCCTATTTCTCCAGACCCCAGACAAGTATATCTTTAGCACAGTGGTAAGCATATGAGAGTCACCTAAGGAATGATAGGTGGACCAAGAGCCCCCAAGCCAGACCCACGGAACCCGAAACCCTTGGTAACTTGGAAGTCTGTGTTTTAACTAGATTCCAAGGCTGACTAAAATTGAAGAACAGCTGACCTATATTTTGAAATCACTGTGTTTAAATTCCTTCCTAATCCAATTAGCTCTGTGTGCATAGCTGCCTCAGTCAGGCAAGAGTCAGTCAGCTTTGTTTGTTTTACAGACTTCATGACAGTAATGAACAGCCTACACCTGGGGGCCTGGTAAAGCCGGTGCACATATGCTCGGAATTAGTTGTCCTGATCAGCCGGGGAAATGTTTAACAATTGACAGGGTTGGAGAGCCCTAAAAGCGTTTGCCAACTTCTCCCACATGATTGTAGGCCACTGAGAGAAGGCCGCTGAGTGGGATGCAGGGCCTGGTGCTTATCCGTTGTCCTTCAGAGCCAGGGAAAGTTGGCTCAGACACACGGTATCCAAAATTGTTGCGAAAGCCACCTTCAAACTGGATAGCCAGGCTTGTATTTTGACTGTCTAATACTTTAATCTCAGAGATTCAAAATCCACAGGGTATGCTGCCAGTACACTCAGCACTCCAGAGACTGAGGCAGGGGGATTGAGAGCTCCAGGTTAGCTGGGGACGCATAGGTGACCCATCTCAAAAAAACTAAAAAGTTAAAAGATTTTGCATTCTTTTTCTTCTTTCTATTGTGGGTTGGTTTTTCTTTGTTTTTGGTTGGTTGGTTGGGTTTTGTTTTGTTTTGTTTTGGTTTGGTTTGTTTTGTTTTGGTTTGGTTTGGTTTTGAGACAGGGTTTCCCTGTGTAGCCCTGGCTGTCCTGCAAGTATATCTGTAGACCAGGCTGGCCAAGAACTTTGAGATCTGCCTGCCTCTCCCTTCCGAGTGCTGGTTAAGGCACGGGCCACTACCACCACCACTCTTTCATGTTTAATTGTTTGATTACATTTTAATTGCATTTATCCTTTTACTTTTAAATCGGAGTTGAAGATGAGGGAGGAAGTCACCAAAAGTACTGAATTATTCGTGTAATTCCAGACATCAGCTTTCCTACAGCTGGACAGAGGACTGCTTAGGAGATATTACTGCACAGTAGAAATGGAGGCAGAAAGGGACTTTTATTTAGTAAATTGCTCATCTACATATAATGTATTAGAAATGTCAATAAAAAGAAGGGGGGGCAGAAGCCTCAAACTCCAAAAATTAGGAAAAATCAGCCAGGCACAGCAGCCCACATCTGTATTCTCAGCACTCAGGAAGCTGAAGAAAGAAGATTCAGAGTCCTGGGCTAGCCTGGGCTATATAGCAAGATTCTGTTTTAAAAGAAAACTAACCAAAGGTTTGGGGGTGTGACTCAGTGGGAGAGGACATACTTAACATCATTGACACCCTGGGTTTGACCCGCAACACCCCCAAAAGATGTAAGATTTAAAGAAACTTCTGGTTCATCATGGTGAGCATTGACTTTCTCTTTTAACGTGTTTTTTTATATTTGTGTGGGGTGTGTGTGCTTGTGTGTATGTGAGCATGTGTGTGATGCACACATGTGTGCATGTGCCCATGAGTGCTGTAACACTGGTGGGGGTCAGAGGACAACATGAAACATTTTCTTTTTTTGTTGTTGGTTTTTTTTTGTTGTTTTTGTTTTTTTGTTTTGTTTTTCGAGACAGGGTTTCTCTGTGTAGCCCTGGCTGTCCTGGAACTCACTCTGTAGACAAGGCTGGCCTCGAACTCAGAAATCCGCCTGCCTGTGCCTCCCAAGTGCTGGGATTAAAGGCATGCGCCACCACCGCCCAGCTAACATGAAACATTTTCATGTTTAATACATCTTATAATCATCAGCTCACTCACCCTCAATGGTCCAGAAGCACACATTTATAAAGGGTAGGAGACCAGTGAAATGTCTCCATCTCCTATGCATCTCTCCTCCAGGTCTCTCTTTCTGGAGTAAACCCTCCTAAACACCCCAGTCTGGCAGTCTCGCTGCCTTCACACACACATGATCTTAAGACACTTTCCTTCCGTCTTACCTAACAATAATTCACTTGTGAAGAGAAACAAGCTGTGAGAAGAGGAGGGCGAGTCCTGTGGTGCCTCTGAGGCCCAGGCTCCTGCAGGTCTCTCCCACTCCCCCATTTTCCTTCTCCTTTCTTTTCTCTCTCTTTTTAAATGCCTTTATTTATTTTATGTGTGCGTGTGCCTGCGTATTATGTGAACACTTGTGTGCAAGTGCACCTGGAGGCCAGAGAGGGCATCGGATGCCATGGAACTGGAGTTACAGGCAGGCATGAGCCTCTATGTGGGTGCTGGAAACTGAGCCTGGATCCTCAACAAGAGCAGCCTCACCTCCAGGCTTCCTTCTTTCTCAGGCTGTGCACACACATGATGTGCGTTGTGCGGTATCTGCGTGTGTAGTGTGTACACATGTAGGAGTGGATTCCTATGTCTGTTCCCTTGAGACACAGTCTCACTCAACTTGTATCTAGACAGGCAGCCAGAGAGCCCTACCGATCCTGCTGCCTGGGGGACAGTGTTGGATTACAGGTATGGCTGCCACACCAGCTTTCTCACAGGAGTGCTAAGGATTTGAACTCATGTCTTCAAACTTGCGCTGCAAGTAATCTTACACACTGAACCATCTCCCCAGCCTCCTTTCTTTAAGAACAAGAAAAGTCAAAGGCAATGTTTATAAGCAAGATAAGTGTAAAGTTTATCAGGATATACATATATACATATATACACATATATACATATACACATACATATATACACATATATTACTATATAATTTTTTTAAGCAATGTCTTTTGTGGCCTGGACTAACATGACACTTGGCACATAGCTGAGGCTAGCCTTGAACTCCTGAGCCTCCTTCCTTGAACACTGAAGCACAGGGATGGAAGTGTGCCCCACCTCATTATTACTGTAGGACCCTTTGGAGAGCAAAACTTAACATCTGTAATAATTATAATGCTAAAGGTTTAAGGCAAGACTGCTTTGAATGAATAGAGGCAAAAGGACATCTTCTCCATAAAACCTTTCCTGGAGAGGATGGGGACCATTCGGACACACTCAGCTCTTTCCATGAGGCTGGTTTTGGAGGTGAGCTGAGAGTGATAGAGCACTTGCTTAGTATGAACCAATCACTAGATCCCATCCCCATCACAGTGTGCGAGATATTCCTTTGGAGAATTCAACGCTTACAGCATCTCCACCTGTGCCCAGAGAGATGCTTTCTGTCCAAGCTGAGCTCGTGAAGGCCATCAGAACTTCAAACAGTATCAACAAGAGTAACATTGTCTCCATTTCTTTTACTTTCCAATTTGTCTATCAACACCCACCATTATACAACTGAAGTGTCATAGCACAAAGAATATTGTTTGTGATCCTCTCTGGAAGCAGGAAAGACAAAAAATAACAGCTCACTAGCAATTGTCAGGTGATGTCTTGCCACTTTGGCCCTGTTTGTTTCTCTCTGTTTCTTTGTCTCTCTGTCACTCCCTCTGTGCCCCTGCCCCCAGTCTAAAATAGCCATCGGTTGCCCAGGCTGGCCAGCTACTGTGTAGCTGAGGATGGCCTTGAACTTCTCATCCCTTGCCTCAAACCCTTGAGTTGCTAGGGTTACAGGTGTATGTCGTGTTAATTCAGTGCCAGGGACTGAACCCAGAGTTCCATGCATGCCAGGTAAGCCCACTCCCAATGGGTTGCATCCGCAGGCCAGTTTGTAGGTTTTTCTGAAGGGTGAGACTGATGGTAACATGTGCCTCCTCTCTCCCTGCTCTGTTTTCCTGCAGTGACTCCAGTCAGTTACAACAGCTTCATAACCAAGTGTTACTGGAACAGCAGCAACTGCAAAACACATCTCCTTCATCACCCAAGGAGTCTCCTTTCCCCATGAGTGTCTTGAACTCGGCTCCCCCAGCAGTGACCGTTTCTAGCAAGCAGGCGAAGGGTCCCGCACCACAGACGTTCAACTTAGCCCGGCCGAAGCATTTCTTACCCGCTTCAAGCACTTCCACAGCAACAGTGCCCCTGTCCAGCTCCCCAGTGTTCACCTTGACCAATACTCCTCAAACAATTCAGAGGACCGTCAGCAAAGAAAGCCTCTTACTGTCTCACCCCTCCACGCAAGGCAGATCTCCTGGTGGGCTCTCCATCCAAAACGAGCCAGCTCCTCCAAGCCCAGCAGAGCCAGCAGCGTCACCAATAGCCGCCTATTCCATCCCCAGTGGAAACCAGTTTCAGCCTCACTGTGTATCCCCAACTCCTGTCTCTCCTACCGGTCGGATCCAGAATCCGGTGGCTTTCCTTAGCTCTGTTCTGCCTTCTCTCCCTTCCGTTCCACCCACCAATGCCATGGGGCTGCCTAAAAGTGCACCATCCGTGTAAGTGTCTTAAAAGTTCAGAGATGCCAATTAAGAGGGGCATGCGCACAGAAGAGCTTGGTCTGGCAGAGACTCTTAAGTGAGTCGATTCTGAAATAATAATCTTATCGAATAGATACAGAATGGATATTGAATGGCTCAGGACAAGGGGCATGATTGGTGGTGGTGGTGGTGGTGTTGATCTTGGTTTTTGAGACAGAGTTTCTCCGTATAGCCATGGCTGTTCTGGAGACCAGGCTGGCTTTGAATTCAGAGATTTGCTGCCTCTGGAGTGCTGGGATTAAAGGCATTGCCACCATGCCCAGCAATTAAAAATATGCAGTAGAGCATTTGCCTAGCATGAATGAAGCCCTAGGTTCCGTGTCTGGCATTTTTTTTTTATGTTATTTTTAAATGTTTTTTTAAATTTTTATGTTATTTTTTATTATTTTATTAGTTTTTATGTTATTTTATGTTATTTTTATTTTTTTATTTTTTATGTTATTTTTTTATTTTGTTTTGTTTTTTTATTTTGTTTTTTATTTTGTTTTTCAAGACAGGGTTTCTCTGTGTAGTCCTGGCTGTCCTGGAACTCACTCTGTGGGTTCTATAAGAAATCAGGCTGAGAAAGCTGGCCTCGAACTCAGAAATCCCTGCCTCTGCCTCCACTCCACAGGCAGAGTCACACAGGGAAAGCGGGATTCGAACCGGGAGAGAGAGCAAAGGGTGCGGGCTCACCCTCTGTAGGTCGGCACCTCTTATAAACTGGATGTGGTTTGCACACCTGTAATTCTAACACTAAGAGCCAAAGGCAGAAGGGACAGAAGTTCAAAATCATCCTTGACTGCACAGCTAGCTCAAGGCCAGCCTGGGCTGCATGAAATCTTGTCTCAAACTAATAAAAGTTATAAAATAAAATGTTTCTACACATGGTGTTTAATCCCCTGATGGGTGAAGTCGGGTTGTCGTTTTACCCACGGTGACCTGGAGACCCTCACAGACGGACCAGTCATTTCATAGGTGTGGGAATTTATTTTGCAGGCCATCCCAGGGCCTGATGAAGAAAGCCACAAAGGCCCTTCAAGCAGTGAGTGACGATTATATCCGAGAGACAAAGAATTCGGTGATTCTAGACTTGGGGAAGAAAGTGAATTTTGGTGACGTCAGATCACACCAGCAGGTAAGGCCTTTGAAAGTCAGATGGTTGGATGGAATTTTGTTATAAGGATGTAACTCTGTTTAATAGAGTCTTTGGGTACTGAGGTCATCTGGCCTCACAAAGTCAGTCACAGCTTCGACTGTAGAACCAGCTAGGAAGCTTGTTGATGGAAAATTGTGGCCCTGAAACACCCCATCAGGTAACTCGGGTTACTTGTTTGCAGGTGATTGCCTAGGGCGGTCCTCTGTTACCCATGGAGACGGGTTCCAGGACTCTCAATACATGCCTGAGATGCTATCTCTAGACAGATACATGTTTATATTAAAGCTTAATTTAGACAGAAGACATGATAAGGGCTGAGGCTGTAGCTGCAGAATGTAGCTGTGAGACCCAGAATTCAACTTCCAGTACAAGAAAGAAAGGAAGAAAGAGAAAGGGAGATGGGAAAGATAGAGGGAAAAGAAGTGTCAGGTGGGACATAGATCACCCACCTAACATATATAAAACCTTGTTTTGATTCCTTGGGACATAGGGGGCCAGCAGGATGGGACATGGGGGTCATCAGGATGAGATGTGGGGGCCAGCAGGATTGGATGTGGGCCAGCAGGATGGGATGTGGGGTCCAGCAGGATTGAATGTGGGAGCCAGCAGGATGAGACATGGGGGAGGGTCATCAGGATGGGATGTGGGGGGCAACAGGATGGGACATGGGGGACCAGCAGGATGAAATGTGGGGTCTAGCAGGATGGGATGTGGGGACCAGCAAGATGGGATGTGGTGGCCAGCAGGATGGGATGTGGGGGCCAGCAGAATGGGATGTGGGGGCCAGCAGAATGGGATGTGGGGGCCAGCAGGATGGGATGTGGGGGCCAGCAGAATGGGATGTGGGGGCCAGCAGAATGGGATGTGGGGGCCAGCAGGATGGGATGTGGGGTCTAGGAGGATGGGATGTGGGGGGGCAGCTGGATGAGACATGGGGGGCCAGCTGGAAAAGGCATTTGCCATGCAAGCCCAGCAACCAGACTTTGATATGGAAGCCTATGTTAAGATGAAAAGAGACAAACAGAGGACTCCACAAAGGCAGTTTCTGACCTCGGTGCACACTCCTATGGGCACCATACACTAAAAATAAATATAAGTTTAAAACAATGTACATAGTGATAGAATTGTTATAATACACTCTTTATAAAAACTATTTAAAATTTACATATTGTTTATTTCTGAAAGTTTTCTATTTAATGTCTTTGGACCTGTGTTGGCCATTGGTAATGGAAAGTGAAAAGAGCAACATCAGGATGGATGTGCTGGCTGGTTTATGTCACCTCGACACAAGCTAGAGTCATCTGAGAGGAGGGAGCCTCCTCTCAGAAAATGCCTCCATAACATCGGGCTGTAGACAAGCCTGTAGGGCATTTTCTTTTTTTTTTTTTTTTTTTTTTTTGGTTTTTCGAGACAAGGTTTCTCTGTATAGCCCTGGCTGTCCTGGAACTCACTCTGTAGACCAGGCTGGCCTCAAACTCAGAGATCCGCCTGCCTCTGCCTCCCAAGCGCTGGGATTAAAGGTGTGCGCCACCACCGCCCGGCTGTAGGGCATTTTCTTAATTAGTGATTTATGGGGGAGTGCCCAGCCCATTGTGGGTAGTACTATCCCTGTGTTGGTAGCCCTGGCTTCTATAAGAAATCAGGCTGAGAAAGTCATTGGGAGTAAGCCAGTAAGCAGCACCCTCCATGGCCTCTGCATCAGCTCCTGTCTCCAGGTTCCTGCCCCTGCTTGAGTTCCTGTCCTGCAGATGTACCTCTGAAATCCAATGTTTCAAGTTGTCAACTTATCACCTGACTTAGTCACTGGCCTATTGCTGTGAAGAAACACCAAGACAACTCTCATAAAGGAAAGCTTTTAACTGGAGCTGGCTTACGGTTTTAGAGGATTTAATCATAACAAGTTGGGAAGCAGACAAGTATGTTGTTGGAACAGTAGCTGAGAGCTTTACATCCTGATTCACAGGCAACAAGAAGATGATAGATAGATAGATAGATAGATAGATAGATAGATAGATAGACAGACAGACAGACAGACTGGGCCTGGCCTAGCATTTCAAACCCCAAAGCCCACCCCAAGTGACACACTTCCTCCAACAAGGCCACACCTTCTAGTCCTTCCCAAACAGTTCCACTAACTGGGGGTCAAACATTTAAATATGTGAGCCTACAGGGGCCATTCTCACTCAGAGTACCACATCTCCCTTCAGAAGAATTTTTATACTTTTGAAAGAAGGCACACATTTCAAGTAGCATCTTCTGAAATTTTTACTTTTAGATTTTCATTTTCTTTTATGCACAGCCGCTGTAATTCTATGGAACCAGAAAGAACAGGTCATTTAAAATTTATTTGAGTTCTATACTGGCCATATTACACAGAAGGGGGTGTGTGAGTGTGTGTGTGTGTGTGTGTGTGTGTGTGTGTGTGTGTGTGTGTGTATGTGTGTGTGTGTGTATGTGTGTGTGTGTGTGTGTGTGTATGTGTGTGTGTGTGTGTGTGTGTGTGTTTACTGCTTTAGTTGGCAGGAAACCTGGGAGAATAGAGCCTAAAACAGAGGCAGACTGTAGTCTCATGCAACAGTCAACTTTTCTCAGAGCATCAGACAATTTACACTCTGAGGGTTAAAAGAAATCACATGAGTAAAGTGTACAATCATGGGGACAAGCTACATGAGGCAAAAACGTGTTTTTCCACTAAGGCATATAAACAAATAGCAGTAACCAGTGGCAATGAAAAATCTAAAGTAAACTCACTCCTATCTGCCACAGAGAAAGGCATGGAAGCACGTTCCAAGAACAATTCCGTGTATTTAAAGAAACCGAGGCCACAAGACTCTTGTTTTCTTGGAGTTTTCTCACAGGCACTCAAAATTCTCTTCACACAACTCTATTCTAAATCGTGTGTGTATGTGCGCGTGCGTGTGTGTGTGTGTGTGTGTGTGTGTGCAGGCACACACACTCATCTCTGTGTTCTTTCTTTTGATTACAGATATCACTGAAGGCAGCTGATACAGAAACTTGCATTTTTATTCCAAAAGTAGATAAGGCAGAAGTGAGATGTGACCCAAACCCAGTCTGGGAAATCAGAAATGAGTACCATCCATCAGTGGTGGACCAGTTGAGTCCTTTTCACTAGTAACAGTACAGAAAGGACCTGTGGGTTTAATGTAGACACACTAATGCTCACACTTGTACAGACTATCAGGGGTTGTGACATAGGTTGTAACTTTACAGTTGGATCTGTGTGTGACCAACACATTTGACCTTGAGATCAAACAAACCTGCTGCTCAAACCGCCCATCAGCTCAGGGATTTAGTAACAGGCCACGCAGGATTCTCTGTCACAGTGCCCTTGTTCCTAAGGCTCCGCCTGCCAAATGTTTAATCTGTCACCACGGAAGCAGCTTGGCCTTTACATTTTTATCTTAACCCTCATCTTCAGTTAACACATCGGATTACATGGTTGGTACATTGATCAGGTATACCTGTCCATATTTTTTTTTAACTTTATAAATGTTATTACTTAAAAGCTTGCAAATAAACTTAACGGTCACACATTGAAGTGAACCAGACCCAAACCATCCGTGTCAGTGACGTTCTCTACGGCTTGAACAGCGTTTTTCTGAAGCTGGAATTTCCATTTTACCATGGAATATATTTTTATATACTTCTCCTCCGTAAGCCTGATGGCTGGAGTTCATCCCCAGAACCCACGACAAGTTAGAAGCAGAGCTACGGCTGGTTTTTCTCAGCTTCACACACATCCAGACTATTCTAGGAGAAGGGAATCTTTACTTGAGTAAATGCCGCCATTGGATTGGCCTACAGGCAAGTCTCTGTGGCATCGTATTGATCAGTGACTGATGTGATAGGGCCCAGCCTATCATGGTAGGCAGTGCCACCCCTGGGCAGGTGGTCCTGGTCTGTATAAGAAAACAAACTGAACAACCATGGGGAGCAGACCAGTAAGCGGTGTTACTCCACGGCCTCTGCTTCAGCTCCGGCCTTGAGTTCCCGCCCTGACTTCTCTAGATGATGTAACCTCCAAGACGAAATAAACCTTCTCCCTCCAGAGTTGCTTTTGGTCCTAGTCTTCATCACAGCAACAGAAATTCCCATCTAAGGGGACAGGGAGGTGGCTCAGTGGTTAAGAGTACTGTATGTTTTTTCGGAAGACCTGAATTTAATGCCAAGCACTTACATGCAGGCAAAACATCCAGACATGTAAAGTAAAAATAAATCTATTTAAAACAAAAAACAAAACAAAACAACAACAACAAAAAACCCTAAGACAAGAATTGACTCCAGAGAGCTGTCTAGGACATTAGCATGGGGCCAAGGCATGCATACACAGTCCCTTATACAATTATATTAACAATGATGATAAAGTTTATTTTACATAGTCATTTCAACATACCCTTCTTTTCTTTTCTTTTCTTTTCTTCTTCTTCTTTTTTTTTTTTTTTTTTTTTTTTTTTTTTGTTTTTGGCTTTTTGTTTTTCGAGACAGGGTTTTTCTGTGTAGCCCTGGCTGTCCTGGAACTCACTCTGTAGACCAGGCTGGCCTCGAACACAGAAATCCGCCTGCCTCTGCCTCCCGAGTGCTGGGATTAAAGGCGTGCGCCACCACTGCCCGGCTCAACATATCCTTCTTCTTTGACAGGAATATAAAATTTCCAGCTTTGAGCAGAGGCTGATGAACGAGATAGAGTTCCGTCTGGAGCGTACTCCTGTCGACGAATCCGATGACGAGATACAGCACGAGGAAATCCCCACGGGCAAGTGCATCGCACCCATCTTTGACAAAAGACTCAAGCACTTCCGGGTTACTGAAGGCTCCCCAGTCACCTTCACCTGCAAAATTGTTGGGATACCTGTTCCAAAGGTAGGGAAGATGACCTGCCAGTTGATCACCAACAGCATGGAACTATATATAGGGTTTTCAAAAAGTCTCACGGGGCTTGGCTGTAGCTCGGTGACAGGGTTGTCCCCTTGAGTGGACAGACACTACTAGCATGTGTCCTTCATACCAGGAACAAAAAATGTCTCAGAGGGCTAGAGAGAAGGCTTCACAGCCAAGAGCACTTGCTGCTTTTACAGGATGGGACTTTAGTTCCAAGCACCCACTTAGGATGGTTCACAAACATCTGTAACTCAAGCTCCAGGACATCTGATGCCCTCTTCTGGACTCTTCTTGCTCCAGCCACCCAACCACCAGAGACACATTAAAAAGAAAAGTCTCTGGCTTGGGATGTAGCTCACTATGTAGCAAGCATGAAGCCCTGGGTTCAATCCCCCAAAACATATACAACCTGGACATGGCGATGCGTGCCTATAATCCCAACACTTAGCAAGTGAATCAGGAGTTCAAGATCATCCTTGGCTATATAGTGTATTTGAGGCCAGCCTAGGCTACCCTAATTCAGGAAAAAAAAAAAAAACACATACACACAAACATACATGCACACACACGTATGCACATGCACACATATACACGCAAACTTGTCATACTACAGTGAAATATCTACAGAACAAGAATGGAAAACAATTCTCAAAAATTAGCAAGGCCGCCAGTATTTAGCTGAAAAGTATCAGGAACAAGATCATTAGGCCAAAAAGAAATCAGACTTGTTAGGGGTTTTTGTTTGTATTTTTTTAGGCAGGGTCTCCTGTAGTCCTGACTGGCCTGGGACTCACTATGCAGACCAGGCTGGCCTCAACGTCACAAAGATCCACCTGCCTCTGTCTCTGGAGGGCTGGGATTAAAGGCAAGTGCTATCACGTCAAACTTTGTTTGAATTTTAATAAAAGTTTAAAACAAACTTCTTAGTCATGATAATTTATTTTGGATTATTGGCCTTCTTAGCCACTGAACCCATCCAGTTAATATTTCTCATTGTATTTGGTTTCTATTTAAGACCCACAGGGTGCCTTTTGTCATACAAAGAGAGCTATATTGGTGTCCTTACTGTTAGGGTAGCTAACGCCAAGAATGTCCCATGCTTGTCACTGGCTCTGAGTCATCACATTCCTTGGCAGTCAGAGAAGGCTTTGCACCCAGTGTGGCTGTGGCAGGGATCTGCATTCACAAACAGGAGTGTGGTGGTGCCACACAGGGTTAGGTAACCACCTATAACCATCACGTTATCTACCTTGCCTTGAAAAGCTCAGCCATAGAAACATGCACAGCAAATCTGTAGATTTCAGTCTGAGACTTTGGATTTTGGCCAGAGGGTAAACCTAGCAACTTGATGCTAGCCTTATTCTTTTTTTATCCAATAAACCACGCTAGCCTTTCAAGCAAGGTGAGCCATCCGGATGCTCAGACCTGCATCTGTTTTATGACTGGGACTTACATCGGGTAATGGAGGGATGACCCGGGTTCCTTGTTCATCATTTTGCCTGGGAAGACTTAGTGATCCTTTGAGTATCCTTAAGCTAATTATGAGGTATAATAAAGATAGTAAAAAACTTTACCACAGTGCTTAGATCGTAGTGTACTTTTTTTAACTTAGGTATTGTATAGGTACAGGTGGGACTGCATAGTATAGTCATTTTGAACATGTTTTATGATCTATCTCAGTGTTTGTAAAAGATGAGTGTCTTGCAACAGAGATGGCGTTTGGCCTTTTGTCTCGTAGCTCTGAATGTCTCTACCCTTGAAGTTATGCTCATAGTATATTCTCACCAACAGTTCCTTGCTTCCCTCTCATGCCAGGTTTATTGGTTCAAAGATGGGAAGCAGATTTCTAAGAGAAACGAGCACTGTAAAATGAGGAGAGAAGGGGATGGGACCTGCTCGCTACACATTGAGTCCACCCATGGCGACGATGACGGCAACTACACCATCATGGCGGCCAACCCCCAGGTCAGTTGCAGGGCTCCTGGACACCATCAGGTGTGTTGATGGCCCTTGTGAATGAGACCTTAAGGAGAATGGGAGAGAAGTGTTGTGATTGGGCCTAACTAGAACACAGGGTCAAATTTAGACCAGTCTGCTTGCTACTTGGTGCCCTTGTCAGAAGACATTGGTGGAGCTGGAGGATACAATTTAGTATTTAGAGTGCTTGTCTGTCATGCTTGAGGCCCTGCAGTTTTCCTCAACACCATATAGAAACAAGCAAGCAGGATCAGTTCAAGGACACAATGTATCGAGTCTGAAGGCAAATAAAACAAATCAAAACAAAACCAAGGGCATCAGTAGTTAAGAGCATTTGCTGCTACTCCCAGAAGACCCGTGTTTAGTTCCCAGCACCCGTATCAGGCAGCTCACAACTACTTGCAACTATGGCTCGGTGGCTCAGTGGGCTCTAAGGCCTTTGAAGACACCCACATACCTGGCAAACATATATACATATACAAATAAATACAGATTAATTAAATAAAAGAGGGTAGAAGAGTGGATCTGCACATTAACAGCACCTGATACTCTTGCAGAGGACCTGGGTTCAGTTCCCAGCACCCACACAGTAGCGGACAACCATCCATAACTCTGGTCCTAGGAGTTCTGGCCTCTTCTGACTTCCAAGGGAATCAGACATAAATAGTACACAGAGGCATATCTGAGCCAAATACTCATACTTTAAACAAACCTTTTGAAAATTAAAATAAACTAGAGAAAAAATAAAAAGGCTTGAAATATCTCTCAAATTCATCTCAGATTTTTTTCTTTTATCTTTATGGATAAAAGTTGGAGAGCTGCAATCTTCTGCTTTTCTTTTCTGAATGAGACCAAGTTTTAGTTTCCCCTAAAAGACAGGACAGAATGTACAACATACATATAGCCACTATTCCTATTTCCATGCCTTACCCCCAGAAATGTCAGTATTGACTGATTTCTATTGAGGAAAGCATAAAGAATATCTGGCCATGCTCTTTGCATTGTTGCTACAAGAAATGTTAAATTAAGGGAAAAAATATGCATATGTCCTCAGAGACTAGAAGAGGATGTCAGATCCCCTAAAACTAGAATTATGTGGTTATGTGGGTGCCGGGAACAGCTTGGGTCATCTGAAAGAGCAGCAAGCTCTCCTAACCTCTGAGCCATCTATCCAGCCCCAGAAAGCCAGCTTTGTGAAGCACTGACTGTTTAAGTATGAGGACCAGACCTCCTGTGAATGCCGGGTGGGTGTGGTGGCCCACCTGGCATTCAAGCCCCGGAGGGCAGAGATAGGGGAGCCCCAGTGCAAGCTGCTAGCCATATTAGTCACATCTGCAAGCACTGGGTTCAACAGAGAGATCCTTCCTCAATGACTAAGGTGGAGGGCTGTCTAGCAAGACTCCCAACATCAACCCCAGGCCTCAATACACACATGTAAATGCACCTAAGCACAGGAACACACACACACACACACTTAAAGTTGTATTGCTTTTAACCAAGCAGTGTTGTCGCACACCTTTAATCTCAGCACTTGGGATACAGAAACAGGGAGATCTCTGAGTTCAAGGCTAGCCTGGTCTACAGAGCAAGTTCCAGGATACCCAGGGTTACATAGAGAAACCCTGTCTTGAAAACCAAACCAAAACTAAGGTTGTAGTGTTTTTTTTTTTCCTTTTGAACACAGAAAGGCTCTTTATTATTTTAAAAAAATAATGTATAATGTTTTGGTGAAGAAACCATTAATATAAATTGAAACATACGGATTTCTGTTTATTTTAATCTTGATTGTTTTCTGCTTTTCAGGGGAGAATCAGCTGTTCTGGCCACTTGATGGTACAGGGTTTGCCTATTCGAAACCGACTCAGCCCTGGTGGTCAGCCTCACAGGTAAAGGCAGGAGATTCTCCCTTTTCTAGAGTCCTCCCGTATCCCCACTCACTAGCAGTTGTAAGGTCTGATTACATGTACCAGACACATTGCAGCGCCACCACCAGGCAGCTCCTTGAAATACAGACATTAAGCCTGATTCCAAGAATCCAAGTCAGAATCCACACTTTAACAAACCCCCCAGCAGACGCACAGGCACATTTATGTTTGAGAAGCTCTGGGCTTGGGCACTTTTTTCTTATTATTTTTAACTTTATGTGCATTGGTATTTTGCCCACATGTGTGCGTATATATGCAAGTATGTATGTATATGTATATATGTGTGTATATATGTGTGTGTGTGTGTGTACATATATACACACACACACACATATATGAGGACTCCAGATCCCCTAGAACAGACAGTTGTGAGCTTCGAAGACATTGAACCTGGGTTCTCTGGAAGAGCAGCCAGTATGCTTAACAGCTGAGCCATCCCTCCAGCCCCCTGCCCCCAACTCCTTTTAAAGACAGGCTCCCAGGCTGGCCAGATGGCTTAGTGGTTAAGAGAACCGGTTGCTCTTCTAGAGGTCCTGAGTTCAATTCCCAGCAACCACATGGTGGCTCACAACCATCTGTAATAGGACCTGATGCCCTCTTCTGGTGTGTCTAAAGACAGCTACAGTGTACTCACAAATAACAAATAAATAAAAATTTAAAAAAAAAAAAAAAAAAAAAAAAGACAGGCTCCCATGTAGCCCAGACCCTTAAACTCAATATACAGCAGAGAATGACTTTAAACTGATAATTCTGCCTTCACCTCCTAAGCGGTGGGATCATAGGCATGCCCCACCCACTCCCAGTTTATATGCCGCCGGGAAGTGAACCCTGAGCTTTATATATGCTGAACCAACTGGACCAACTGAACTATATCCCCAACCCCTTTGGCACCATCATGGTGGTACAAAACTTGTAACCATTAGCACCTGTTCATGTAACGCGTGATGAGACACTTTAAAACTGACTGACTTTTCTATCACCAGACAGAAACTTGAGGGCTGCATGTTTCTGCTGTAGTCTTCATGGTAACTGGTCTTTCCTCCTGGCTTTTTATAAACCATTAATGAGAAAGAACCCGGCTTTCTCCTTGAGTCTTGGGGTGCCACAAAGACTTAAGTCAGTGAACTTTCCATAGTTGCTGAGGCTGATGAACGACATAGTTTACCAAAGGAACTAAAAATAAAGAGGGGTGTTTCCTACGGCTGCCATTGTGAAGTCACCTCTCCAGCCCCTCCTTTATCTTCTTTGTTTTGTTTTCGAGAACAGCTGTTACAACCGATCACTCTCACTAGTTCAAGTTCATGGTCATCTTTAATTTCAGACATAGTTTTATTACCAGACTGACTTTTCTTGCGGTCACAGCCATCCTGTTCCGGGTGACTCACAGGCCTCTTCTTTGGGCTCACAGATTTATTTCTTTATTTTGATGACTTTTCAACAAATGCCAGATGCCACAGGGAGAGGAGCTAAGCCGATTGACACTGAATGACTTCAGAGAGAAAGAGGCCAGGGACTGCTTATTTAGTTTTTATTATTTTTAGTTATGTGGATGGGCAGGTCATGTGCACATGAGTGCAGGTGCAGCGGACCCTCTGAAAGCTGAAGGGTGGTTGTGAGCCACTCAGCATGGGTGTGGGGATCTGAACTTGGGTCCTTTGGAAGCACTCAGCCCTGAGCTTATTGACTTGATTTCAGAGCTCAGAAATAATACTATAGTGTACGGGATACTTGCCACAAAAAGCTTTGGGTTTGATTTGGGTTGTGTGTGTGTGTGTATTTGTATCAGTTGTAAGCTGTGATTGATTGATTGGTTGGTTGATTGATTGATTGATTGATGGTCTAGTCATTCCTCTCTACTCTAGGAGTGTGGTTCACTTGGTAGAGTCCTTACCTAACATGCACCAAGCCCTAGATTTCCCCCAGTACCATATAAACTGGGCACAATGCTGCAAGCCTGTAATGCCAGCACTTGGGAGGTAGAGACAGGAGGATCAGAGATTAGTTCAAAATCATCCTTGATTACTAATGAGCTCAAGGCTAGCCTGGGCTACAGGAGACTATCTCATGATAGCCATATAGCCTAAATGCATACAGTTATTGTCATATGTTTGTAAATGTTTCTTATAGAGGAAGGTCCAGAATGCAAGAAAGAGACAAAGAGCCTCTACAGGAACGGTTTTTCCGACCACATTTCCTGCAGGCCCCTGGGGATATGGTGGCTCACGAGGGCCGCCTCTGTCGGCTGGACTGTAAGGTACTTCCAAGCACCCGTCCTTAGAACCAGGCCTGTCCAGATTTTGCATCTGGTTATTTCTTTACCCTCATTTTTGTTTGTATTTGTTTTTACGAGGTTTTCCTCTCAGATGAAGGGGTCTTGGGGAAGGGGAGGGAAACTGTCCTCTCCATAGGCTCTTCCAGAGTGCTTAATCTTTTTGATACCATATACAAATGTGTCCTTAGCATCTTAAATCACCATACCTTAATAATACAGAGTATGGAAACATAAAATCGTTAAAGTAAAACCATTTTATGTGGGCATTATATCAGGTTGATTATTCTGAGAAGATAACTTGTGGACTTTTCTATGTGGTCCCTGGAACCCTTTATGAAGTCAGAAGCTTGAATCTTGCGTCTTTGGTTACAGGGAAGGGAGAAACTTCCTTTTTTCTTGCACTAAGCCACTTCTGTCACCTTTTGTCATTCTGCATTCTAATTTCCCAATCAGAAATGAGGCTTCATATAGGCAGGGCAATGGTAACATTGCCCTCTCTGTGTAACAGGACACTGATGTCATCACTTCTATGCCAGACAACTGTGCAGGGTGTTATGGGAAATGTAGGCGCAGGTCAGTGCAGGCTGGAGAGCAAGCCTGTGCGGAGAGCCCCTTTCTGTGTGCGGCTCTCATTCCCCCAGTTGGTGCCTAAATAATATTCAGGTTGTACGCTCCCCTGAGTCTCTAAACTTTAAAAAATACAAGCTCCTGGTCTCTCTCCCCAGAGATTCTGTTTTAATGTTATAATTAGTTCTCAAAGTTTTCTTTTTAAAATCTAGTCCATGAACAAAATTTGAGAACATTGATTTAATAGCTGCCTTTTCTAACTCTGGTATCTAAGCTGAAGTCATCTCTCTCTTACTGACGCCGCAGCCTGGGTTTTTCTATTTGTTTCCATCATCACTCTGGGACGCAATCACGTGGATCATTCAGGACTGAAATGGTTCAAAGTCGCAGCCCCATTCAGACCCCCCCTTCCAAGGCTGTGGCAGAGTCCCCACTCTTCCGTGTCTTCCTTGACTCTATATTTGGTGCCAATAAGGATAAAGAATTCAGTCACCAGATGAATCTGCCTGTCTATGTCATCTGCATCAACCATTCTGTCATCTGTTAGGTGAGTGGCTTGCCACCCCCGGAGCTGACATGGCTGCTCAATGGGCAACCTGTGCTACCCGACGCCTCCCACAAGATGCTGGTCAGAGAGACGGGAGTCCACTCTCTGCTCATCGACCCGCTCACCCAACGGGATGCAGGAACCTACACGTGTGTGGCCACCAACAAAACGGGGCAGAATTCCTTTAGTCTGGAGCTCACTGTGGTAGGTAAGGATTGCTATGGGACTCCTGGGCAGAACTCCCTCCAAAGTGACTGTCCAAATACTCAGACGAGACCCTCGATCCAGCAATCTCTTCCTCCTTGGCAGTAGCAGACCATATTTTCTGCACCGCTTCCTGAGGTACGTAGTAATCTAGACATGTAAAATGGCTGCTTCTTCATTGTAATCATATAATCAGCGGGAGAAATTGCAATAATCGACCACGCAATCAATGCGTTATTTAACTGGCTGGCACTACAGTCTAACCGTATGCCCTTCAGACTGATTCTTGGACCACACTAGGCTCCTCTGTTGCCTAAATTACATATCCTTGCATCACGCCCATGGTCCTCCTACCTGGAATGTTCTTTACCTAGCACCCTTTTGTAAAGCCTAATTTCAGGACCAGGGGTTTATCAGCTCAGTTGGTAGAGTGCCTGAGAGCACAGGTAGCCAACTTACACCAGCTATGGCGGCATGCATATATCTGATACTCTACAGCTGCACAGGTGGAACAGGAAGTCGGCCTACACAGCGAGGTTGAGACCAGCCTAGTTATCACAGGTTCCCTCTCAAGAATAAAAACAGAAGTGAATAATGTAACAGCCTAAGTCCAGTGTCACAACCGGGGCACAGTGGGTTTGTCAGACAGCCCTTGGCAACCGCCTCTGTTTCTACGGCACAAGAACAGGCAAGATTCGCAGAGTGCGTGGACTACTGGATAATGGCTCACTGCTTTGCCTCCCTGCAGACTCTGGGCTTCTGAGGCCAGAGGCTCTGGTTTGCTGTGTTGTGCTTTTGAAAGAAAATTTTGAAATAGGCCCAAACTAAATAAAAATAGCAGGGCCCTGTGATTTCTTTTTCCCTAACCTAAATGGTTAAAAATGCCTGTCAGCAGGTTTGGTCCTAGTTAATGAGTTACAGAAAATATAGAGTTATAAGATGAAGGACAAAGGCCTGTTAAGTCTTCCAAGGACCTGGCTGGACCATGAAAGAAAAAAAGTATACGAGGACATCCTTAGAACAGAGATATGTCCAAATGAGTAATGGGCCATCTGGTGTTCTTCCACCCTTCCCCCTTTTGGGCCCGCTCGGCCTATACAGCCTGCTGATGTTCAAAAATGTAAAACAACCAATCATGTGTACCCATGTAAAAATCTCCCACTTCCCCCACCCCTTGCCTATAAAAAGTCCTAATCCTGTGAGCCTCGGGGTCAGTCCCTGTATCTCCTATGTGAGAGATATAGAGATATGGGCTGGCCCAGAGCTCTGATATTAAACTGCCTCATGTGTTTGCAGCAAGCCAGTCTCTCGTGAGTTTTCGGGTGGGCGCCATCCTGAGACTTGAGTGAGAATCCCCCTTTAAGTTTTTTCACTTTCAGTTATGGAGAAGGGGTGGGGTATCCCATGGCCTCTGTGTGGCAGTCAGCGTACAGGTTGCAGGAGTAGGCTGGCATGCCAGCAAGCCTGAGGGATCAAGAACAGGTCTTCAGGCTTAATGGTAAGTCTTTCCCCACTGAGCCACTTCCTGAAACCCTGGCTTGTTGTTTCCCTGATGTTTGCCTCAGTGGAAGGCGCTCATCAAATGTGGAATCGCTAAACAAATGAGCCTCTACCTTTCTAAGATGATGTGAACTTGGGCTGGAGAGATAGCTCAGGGGTTAAGAGCACTGGCCGTTCTTCCAGAGGTCCTGAGTTCAATTCCCAGCACCCACATGGTGGCTCACAACCATCTGTAACTGGATTCAATGCCTTCTTCACATAAAATAAATAAATAAATCTTAAAAAAAAAAAAAAAAAAAAAAAAAAAAGATGATGTGAACCAACCACAGCAAGGCCTAAGAAAGGGAAGTCAGGTATCCTCAGATGCAGAGCAAGGGTCCAGCCAGAATTTCATTTTGGAACTTAAGAATTCTAAGGCTAGGCTTCCTCTAACTGTGGGTGGCTCATTAAGAAAACCGATTGAGCCAGGCAGTGGTGACTCATGTCTTTAGTCCCAGCATCCGGGAAGCAGAGGCAGGTGGGTCTCTCAGTTCAAGGACAGCCAAGGCTACACGGAGAAAATGCCTCAAAAAGAAAAGAAGGTAGGAAGAAAGAAGAGGAAAGAAATCCAGGACTGTTTCCCCTCCCTCAAGGCCCGTGGCCATTCCTCTGTGAATCCTTTTCCCTGCTCTTAATTTAGCCTTGCCAACATAATAAGAAAACAGTCATTTTGCATGGACAGCGGACTTTTACATTTTCTTCGTATTTCTAAAACAATGACTTTGATATATGAGGCTGCTTCTTAGAATGCATAATTTCGTAAAGTTTTTTTCTGTTTTTGTTTTGATTTTGGTTTTGGGGGGGTTGGTTTTGTTTGTTTGTTTGGTTTTGGTTTTGATTGGTTGGTTGGTTGGTTGTTGTTTTTGGATTTTGGGAGTTTTGTTCTGTATTTTGAGACAGGGTTTCTCTGTGTAGCCCTGGCTGTCCTGGAACTCACTCTATAGACCAGGCTGGCCTTGAACTCAGAAATCCGCCTGCCTCTGCCTCCCAAGTGTTGGGATTTAAAAATGTGTGCCATCACCTCTGTATAGACTTTTGTTCCAAATACATTATGAGAAAGAAAAATGACAGTGTGATTAAACCTAGCAGGTTGGCTGGGGGCTGGAGAGGTTGCCCAGTGGTTAGAGCACTTGCTGCTCATGCAAACGACCTGGGTTTGGCTCCCAGCACCCACACAGCAGCTCATAACAGCCTTTAACTCCTGTTCCAGTGGGTATGAAGTCCTCTCTTAGCCTTCAAGGGTTCCTGAACTCACATAGTGCACATAAACTCATTCTGGCTCATATATGTGCACATAAATAATAAATAAGCAAAAAAAAAGAGATAAAGTTAGTGAAAATTTAATTCCTATGAAGTAAATTCCTCCAAAAAGAAATCAGTTTTAGTGCATGAAAAATTCTCAAAACTATCAAGATGGCTCAGTGAGTAAAGTTGCCTGCCACCAAGCATGCTGTCCTGGGTTCAATCCTTGGGTCCCATATAGAGGAATAGGAGAACTGAATCCTGAAAAAAAGTACACACACACATACACACACACACACACACACACACACACACACACACACACACGTTAACCATTTGAACGTACGTTTGAAAAAACATTTTTAAAAAGTCACCGTTTCAGACTCAGTATTGTGGTGCATACCTTTAATCCCAGCACTTGGGAGCAGAGGCAGAGTTGAAAGCCAGCCTGGTCTACAAAGAAAGTTCCAGGACAGCCAAGGCTACACCATAGGACTCTGTCTCAAAAACAAATAGAAAAGTCATTTCTCTTGTTCAGCCAAAGAGGTAAAGAAGGCACCCGTGATCCTGGAAAAACTCCAGAACAGCGGCGTTCCCGAGGGCCACCCTGTGCGACTGGAAGGCCGAGTCATAGGCATGCCCCCGCCTGTGTTCTACTGGAAGAAAGACAACGAGACCATCCCGTTCACTAGAGAGAGGATCAGGTACAGCAGACACCACCTCCGTGGACACTTCTATGTTCAGAAGGGCCCATGGGACCATCCAAATAAGCCTGCAGCCTTTTGCAGCTGGCTGCTTTTATTAAGTTCAGTGCTCCTGAGTTTCAGCCACATTGTATATGTTCTGGGCCAGCATGGGCTACACAGTGAGTTCCAAATCAACCTTAGACTAGAGTAAGACTTGGTCTCAAAAGGAGGGAGAGAGGTGGAATTCTTTCCTTTGAGCCCCTCTCCCTCTCAGAAGTTTTGTTTTGTTTTGTTTTGTTTTGTTTCCTTTACTTTGCCTTGAAAAAAAAATGTGTTTACCAGGGCTGGAGAGATGGCTCAGTGGTTAAGAACACTGACTGTTCTTCCAAAGGCCCTGAGTTCAATTCCCAGCAACCACAAGGTGGCTCATAACCATCTGTAATGGGATCTGATGCCTTCTTCTAGTGTGTCTGAAGACAGTGACAGTGTATTTATATAAATTATATATATATATATATATATATATATATATATATATATATATATATACCAGAGAGAGAAAGAGAGAGAGAAAGACTGAGGAAAAGTGAGTGCCCAGGCATCCATAGGATTAGGAGTTCACAGTTAACAACTCGGCTCCATAGCAAGTCAGAGGCTGTGCTGGACTATAGGAGACTCTGCCTTCAAAATGAAAACAAAAGTTTTTAAAAACATACAAGGAAGGGACCAGAAAAAGGGCTCAGCAAAGGACCCAAGTTCAATTCCCAGCATGCACACTGGGTAACTCACAGCTGCCCGTCCGTAACTCCACTTCTAGGGGACCCAACACCCCCTTTAAGATACCTCCACCGGCTCCTGCGTCTACATGGAGAACATAAGCTTACAGAGGCACACACATATTCACATGATGAAAATAATAAATCTTAAAAATTATACAAGGAACACATAAGATCTTGCATACTTGTGTCATAGTCTCTATTGTATTAGGACCTGGGAAAGATTTTGGTTTTGGTGTTTTAAGAAGTAAAAGGCTGTGTTGGGGCTGGATATGATGTCATATCCCAGCATTTGAGAGGTAGAGGCAGGAAGACCAAAAGTTGAAGTTCTCAGCTTGGTAGTGAGTTCAAGGCCTCTCTGAGTTACATGAGATGCTGTCTTACAAAGGCGAAGTGGAGAGCTGGCTCAGTAGTTAGAGCACTTGCTGCTCTTGCAGAGGACCCAAGTTTAGTTCCCAGCACCCACATGGTGGCTCGTAACCACCTGTAACTCTAGTTCCAGAGAATCTGATGCCCCCTTATGGGTATCCGTATATATGTGGTGTACATATATACATACATACACACATGCATGCATGCATACATACATGCATACATACACACATGCATGCATACATATATACACGCATGCATACATGCATACACACATGCATGCATACATACATACATACAGCATGCATACGTGCATACATACATACATGCATACATACATACACACACATACATGCATGCATACATGCATACATACACACATGCATGCATACATACATGCATGCATACATACATGCATACATACATATATACATACTCAAATAAATTAGTCTTTAGGAGGGGGAGGAGGAGAGGGCTAGATGTAATAACAAGAAGAATCAGGAGGATCTCTGAGCTGAGGCTAGCTTGGTCTACCTAGTGAGTTCCAGACCAGCCAGGAAACTCTGTCTCAAAGAGAGGTCGGGGCCTGAGGGAGGAATAGGAAGAACACAAAGGAGAACAAGATGAAGGCTTCTCTAGGCTAAGGTTAAAAAGCAAAATTTCTCCTGTCCCTCCTCAAAGTTTCTCCAAGCCTAAAATGAACCGAGATGCTTCTGCTCCTAAGTTAAAGGTGAATATTTCTCTTCCCAGCATGCACCAGGACACAACAGGCTATGTCTGCCTCCTCATCCAGCCAGCCAAGAAGTCTGATGCTGGGTGGTACACACTGTCAGCCAAGAACGAAGCCGGCATCGTGTCATGCACAGCTAGGTTGGATATATATGGTAAGTATGACCTCATGCAAGGAACATCTGTGTGTGGATGACGGTTTTTAAGTAATTTTAAAGATCATTGTAGAACGTCCCATGCATACATTGGATAGATTACATTATACTTAGTGATTGAAAGACGGCCTCTCCCCGCCATTTGTTTTCTGGTTTTGAGAATCAAGTGGTCAGACTGCTTGGCATCAAGTGCCTTTACTACTCCTTCTTTTTCTAGGAATTCTGACAGAAACTCCATGTACAAAGAAAAGGGCATGTATTGAATTCCTTGTCCGACCTTATTGACTCTCAGACTTACCTTATCAGATTATAATTCTAGTGAAGCCATCTCCAGAACCCTTCTATAACCTCACGTATCAACAGGGAAAAGACATGAGTAGAGATTTTTATTTTTAAAGTTTACTTTTATTAATGTGTATTTGTGTGAGTCCTTACCAAGTGAGTGCAGGCACCTGGGAAGGTCAGAAGAGGGAGCCAGATCCCTGGAGTTGCAACTAGTAATTTCCAGCTGGGAAGGAAGAGGAAACAGCAAGCAGTTGTGAATTGTGCTGGATTTTCTTGTTTGTTCTGCGACACCCCTAGTTGGCCTGGAACTCTTTCTGTAGACTAGGCTGGTGAATTTCACAGAGATTCACCTGCTTCTGCTTCCAGAGTGCTGGGATTAAAGGCATGCTCTACCATGCCTGGCCTTATGCTGGAATATTTACTTCCCAGCTGGTGGGAGATTTCATTCCAGGATGAAGGCTTCTTTCTCTTCTCAAGTCTCCATAACTCTACCTGTCTCTCTGCACTTCCTCAATTTTAGACAGGGTCTCATGAAGCCTAGACTGACGCAAACTTGCTATGTGGCCAAGGCTGGATTTGAACTCCCGATCTTCCTGCCTCCATGTCCCAAGTGCTTAGGATTAAAGGAGTATATTACCAAGTTAGCATCAGGAAGGTTTTAATGTTTCTTTTTACAAATGGGGAGGTGTGTTATGTGCCTCCATCCATGTAAGTGTACAATGAGTACTTGGCCAAACGGAGTATCAGATCCCCTATAAACTGGAGACAAACTGTCATTTGAGTGTGAGGAACTCTTCCTGGGCCCTCTTAAGAATAGTGCTCTTCAGCCGGGCAGTGGTAGCGCACACCTTTAATCCCAGCACTTGGGAAGCAGAGGCAGGCAGATTTCTGAGTTCGAGGCCAGCCTGGTCTACAGAGTGAGTTCCAGGACAGCCAGGGCTACACAGAGAAACCCTGTCTCGAAAAACCAAAAAAAAAAAAAAAAAAAAAAAAAATAATAATAATAATAAAATAAAATAAAATAATAATAATAATTTAAAAATGGGCTCTCTGAGACTCAACTATGCTCAAATGCTTTACCAAGCAGAAAATAATGACACAAGGGTCAAATGTGTTCAGCAATATTCCTCCCATTGATTCCTTTGATCATAATACTTTATTTGGTCCATTTTCCAGCTCAGTGGCACCAGCAAATCCCAACGCCCATATCCATCCGGCCCAGCGGCAGCCGCTACGGGTCTCTCACCAGCAAAGGACTCGACATCTTTTCTGCCTTCTCCTCCATGGAAAGCACGATGATGTATTCCTGCACTTCTCGGAGTGTAGTGGAGAGCGATGAACTTTAAGGGTGTCTGGGTGTCTGCTGTGGAAAGAGGGTGGACTGTGGAGGGGAAGGAAGACTCATCGTATGCAGTGGTTTCCCAACAACTGGATTTTGAGTGAGTTTCCATCGTGTGGGGACTCGCGGCAAGAAGTGTTTTCAGTACGTTGGCTGGGGCTTTCTGAGCCTTGGCTGAGGGAGAGATATAAGGCTGTGCATCTTAAAGATGCCAGTAGATGCCAGTAGATAATATACCCAAACCACTGCCACACAATTTGGTGGGGGGGTAGGGGGCTAGCATGCTCCCCCACCCGGTGTATTAGGGATACTAGGCCCAACTAGGAAGAGTTAGGAGCCATAGCCAAGGCTGAGAGAAGTTAGCAACCTTAGGATAGACACAGAGGAGAAAGATGGGGATCTCATTGTCACCTTTCATGGGTTACATCTGTATCGGTCATCCTGGTGAATTCATTAAATGAACTCACCCGTGTAACATTAGAGGATCTTGCCAAACGCCCCTCCCCTCCGAAGTGGCAAAACGCTTAGTTTGCATTGTTCTACCTGTGAAGTCACGTAATAAGAAGCCAAAATGTGCCTGAATTTTAAAGAGAAAACAAAACAAGAGAGAATTTATTAGGACACTCAGGTTTCACACTCCACTTATTACGTGGTCAAAACAAAGCTCCACCAGCCTATCAGCGCCATTTTAGGCAGAAAGCCACACCCACCTCCATCCCTAGTGCCTAGATGGGTACCGAACACAGTGGAGACCTTCGAAATATACATCTGCTGGGTAATGACTCCTAGACTGAACTACCATTCGGTTTCTACCCTTCTTAGCCAGTCCAAACATGTCCCCGGGAATGGTTGTCACAGTGGTTTGCTGCAGGCAAGCCAGGGCCAGGCGTCTGTTGTCAATTCCTTTTGCTCAAATCTCGGATGTTCTCTATGCCAGGTCCCCCATCAGCTGGTATCCTTCTCAAGTGGTTTTAGCTGGAGATAGTAATTGCTTAGAAAGGCTTGAAACTTCCTTTGCTTCAAGGCAAGGATTTCCAGTATAAAAATAAAATTCATTTACTCAAAAAAAAAATCTTACGTGTGTCTACTCTGTGTAAGATCCTATGTTAGGTACCGTGGGAGACTTGAAAATAAAAATAAAGGGCAGAAGACAGAGTAATCAGCCCTTAATAATTCTGCATCACTAAGGTCTGTCAGATGATCCTGGGCCAGAAGGCTGAAGATCGGATGCTCCAACGTTCTGTAGTATAGGGACTGTCCGGGTGTTCAGCAGTCTCTATAAATTGGCTATGTTTTAGAAGCTATGCTTTGTGCTTCCCATAATTTCATTTAACTCAGTCATTCTGGATTTCTGAGGGGGTTGAAAACTTATAGTCTCATAGCCAATCATTGCTATTTACTTTGAGAGAAAAGATTTGAGAGAATGGTTTTCAGCTGACATTCATTTTAAAGCCAAGAAAAAAAAAAAAAGCCAGGTTCAGAACTAAGTCTTTTATTTAGGACAGATGACAGAGGTTCCGCTTAGTCAACAAAATGATGGACTGGGTATTAGGTCTATCTTGCACCTTACTGACATAAATTGGTATAGTTATGCTCTAACTGTATTTTGAAAGAAAAGTTTTATTTTAACAGGAAGGGTGATATGTAGGAGGAGCTAAGGTGGGAGGAGTATGGAGAAGAGGAGTAAGGAGAGGAGGAGGAGAAGGAGAGGAGGAGCTAGGTGATGAGAGAGAAAGAGAGAGGGGGGCCAGACATGGAGGCAGATGTTCACATATCTCCGCCAGTCAAAGATAGTTGATATCTCTAGGTTGGGTATTAGGTTACACTTCTGATTGATATTGAGCATTACCAAATTTATAAAGCCATTCGTTAACATTAAAAAAATTGTATAAAAGCAAAAAGGAGAAGGGGGATAGGGGTTTTCTAGGTAGGGAAAATGGGGAAAGGGATGGTATCTGAAATGTAAATAAGATATCCAATAAAAAAAGAAAAAAATAACAAAAATAAAGGGCAGGAGAGTTGGTTTAACAGGTGCTTGCCACCAAGTCTGGTTGCCTGAGTTTGAGACCTGGAACCCACAGGACCCCACCTTTCTCTTGGTGAAAGGTGAGCTTCTGTAAGTTGTCCTCTAACCTATACACATGCTGTACGGTACCCAGTACCCCAAATAAGTAAGACACAGCACCCCAAATAAGTAAGACACAGGCTCTGCCCTCCAGAGCTCACAATGTGATTAACAGAGAGATGATATATATTTAAGGCATCTGTAAACGGAAGTTTCCAGTGTTCTTCATCCTATATTTTCTTTTTCTTTTTAAAAAGACTTATTTATATATTTCATGTATGTGAGTACACTGTCACTGTCTTCAAACACCCCATCAGATCCCATTACAGATGGTTGTAAACCACCATGTGGTTGCTGGGAATTGAACTCAGGACCTCTGGGAGAGCAGTCAGTGCTCTTAACCACTGAGCCATCTCTCCAGCCCCTAACTTTTTTTTTTTCATAACAAAATTTTGTCAGGCCAGGCATTGTGGTATGTGCTCATAGCTCTAGCACATGGGACGTTGAGGCAGGAGGATTAAGAGTGCAAAAATCAGTCTCTGCTTCACAGGGAGTTTGAAGCCAGCCTGGGCTACATGAGACCCCCATTTCAAAAAATCAAAACCAGCCAGATACAGTGGTACATACCTATCATCCCAGCACTCAGGAGGCAGAGGCAGGCAGATCTCTGTGAGTTCTAGGATAGCCTGATCTACACAGTGAATTCCAGGTCAGCTAGGAGTACACAAAAGCAAACTGAGGCAGCATGCACCTGTAATCCCAGCCCTGGGGAGAGACACACAGAAAGACAGGAGAGGCCCTGAGTGAAGCCTGCTAGCCAGACAGCCTGGCTCAGTTATTGAGCTCCGGGTTCAGTGAGAAACCCTGTCTCAAGAAAAAAAAAGTATCAAACGTTTGAAGGTGTCACTAGTGTTGACCTCTGGCCTTCCCAGACAGATGCACGTGGACACAGGCACGTATGCATGCATATGCACACGAACGCGCACACACACACATTTAAACACACTCAAAAATCTCACTCTTCAGTTTTGAGTAAAAGTTTACATCCACCGGAAATGCAGATTCCAGGCAGTGACCCTTGTGTCCCATGTCATATATGAAATGACAGGCAATTTTATTTTTACATAGGGCAAGACGTGCCCCAGCACACATGTAGAAGTCAGATGACAACCTGAGGGAGTCTGTTCCCTCCTTCAACCAAAAAGGTCCCAGGGATCAAACCCAGGCTGTCAGGCTTGGCAGCATGTCCCCTTTACCCGCTCAGCCATCTTGTCAGCTCTAGGGGCAACTTCAACCTCACACAGAATGTAGTAATATGTTGTTTCCATAGTGGCATTTGTTATGAAATCCCTTACAACCAAAAACCACTTTCTGGATTGTGAGAACGCCTCTGGAATATGTATGTGTAATATTGCCGCCACTGTACCTGGCTCTAATCCTATGTCTTCTAATACCCTTCATCTCCGATGCCAGCTCACTGAGTATTTTTTTTTAATCTTAAAAAATCTTATTTTTTAAAAAAAAAAATCTTATTTTTTAAAATACTAATGTTTGACACTAGGGGGCGCTGTCTCACTCAAAATACAACAAGCCTCAGTGCTCCAGTTTGTGCTACTAGGTTTCACCAGTCTCCTCACTGCTGGGTAATCATTCACTGTAGAGAGCTGTCCTATGCATTGTGTGATACTTGGCACCCCTGGCCTGTCCCCCTACCCCAAGCTGTGGTAACCCCAATCTTAGGCATAACTGGCTGTTCCCTGACAGGGCTCTGAGTAACCTATCATGGAGAATTGTTCCCCTAGGAGTCAAGCTGGCTTTTGTAGGGACAGGTTCTTTGAAGACTCCTCAAATGGTTCATGTTTGTCCTGCAAATGTGTAGTGGGTTGGCCTGATGCTGCTTGTATTCTAATGTTAATACTGGATCTTCAAGAAGTGGTCACACACACACACACACACACACACCATAGCAAAACATCAGTGTACTCAAGTAATACAATGTGAACCTTCCCCCTAATTTAATTGGTCCTTAAAAGGCTAGAGCCTGTGATTGGCCTGTGGAGGGGAATGGTGGGGCTGGAGGCTCAAGAGGAAGTTGCAGGTAGGGAGGGAGAGAGAGAGAGAAGAAGATGGAGAGAGGAGAAAGATGCCATGGGTTAGGAGTCAAGAAAGCATGGCCCTGAGGACTGGCCAATTGGAGTTAAGGGCAGTCCAGATGAAACATAGTAAGTAATAACTCAGGGTTATAACAGGAAATATACTTTAAAAGCATAAAGGGTAGATATCTTCCCAGGTTTAGTGCTAATAAAGACTTATTGTAAATATAAAGGTCTTTTATCCAGGAACTGAATGATCAAAGGGTAGGAGCCCCCGATTGAGATTAATGTTTACTTATGAATGGGTTGTTTTAACCACAGAAGCGGGTGAAGACTACAGCTCACTGAGAGAGCCCTGAAACCCACCAGGTTCACTAGGCCCCTCCTTCCCAAGATGAAACAGTACAGACTGCTCTCAGACAAGCCAAGCAGACCAATCCGGTGGAGAGGTTCAAACCAATCGAGGCACCTAAAAAGAATGCTCCCCAACCTGCCAGCAGGGTGTGCAGTTGCTCCAGGTTCCCAACACTTGTGAGCTGTCTCCAAGGATGGGGTAGGCCTTGGTGACACAGCTGTCTCTGAGTCATTTCTGCTCCTGTAAGAAACCCCCTCACCCATGTCCCAGTAATGTTATAAATTGGTTATAAACTCAAAGCTGCTAGAGGAACCGGAAGCATAGGCAAATTCACTCATAATTGACCTTATAAAAGTCCTTCAAGAGCCCTTGGGTAACCCTGAGGTCAAATATTTGGATTGGTGACTGGGTTGAAAGTCAATGTATCTTACCAGTGGGGTACCTCACCTGGGCTCCAACCGAATTTGTGAGAGTACACTTTTCACCACAGTTGCCTTTTCCTGTTTGAAGTGCATCAGTATTTCAGAGAGCGAATGACCGAAGAAGCATTGTACAAACTTGACGCCACAGTGCTTATCTGGATGCTTTTAAAAGTTGCTAATATCATGTGTTGTTTTATTTTAAAAAAAAATCTGTACAGTGCAAAAAAATTGCATATTAGTTAAAAACATGTTCACCCCTGATTTCTGCCTAATTATGTTAGTCAGCATCCCGGACGTTAGGAAACTGCAAGCACGCTACCTTTTTGTTAATACGGAAGTAATAGCCCCAGAGTTGCAAGAAACAGACAATGAACACACGCTTCAAATCTCTGGGGACGGTGCAATAAATGCTGAGGCATAAAGAAACGGCTGTATGCCTTTAAAGCCCAGTTTGCTAAAAGATTTTAACGCATGAGTGAATAGGGAAATTAAAATTGCTGAATGTCATCTGACAATAAACAATTGAAGGCTGAGATACATGTACATTTTGTTTAATTTTGGAGACAATCTCGTTCTGTAGCCTAGGCTGATCCATTTCTTACTAAGTAGAACAGGCTGGCTTCGAACTCTGAATCCTCATGCCTAGCCTTCCAAGCGCTGTGATTATAGGCCACGCATGCGTGTTGTTTTTGAGAGGTTTCATGTAGCCCAGGCTATTCACTGACCAGCTTGCTATGTAGCAAAGGATGACCTTGAACTAACTCTCCATCTCCATCTCATAGTGGTAGGATTACAAAAATGTGCCAACAGGCCAAGCTTCTGCGATCGATGTTTTTATTATTATTATTATTATTATTATTATTATTATTATCGTTATCGTTATCGTCATCGTCATCGTCATCGTCATCGTCATCGTCATCGTCATCGTCATCGTCACCATCATCCTCTTTTTTTTTTTGTTTTTGTTTTGTTTTGTTTTTTCGAGACAGGGTTTCTCTCTGTAGCCCTGGCTGTCCTGGAACTCACTTTGTAGACCAGGCTGGCCTCAAACTCAGAAATCCGCCTGTCTCTGCCTCCCAAATGCTGGGATTAAAGGCGTGCGCCACCACCGCCCGGCATCATCATCATCCTCTGTGTGTGTGTGTGTGTGTGTGTGTGTGTGTGTGTGTGTGTGTGTGATGTGGGGGGCGGGGTGTAAAATGTCTTGGCACTCTTCAGAAAGGATTTCCCTCCTACCTTATGTGCGTCTAACTTGGGTCACCAGTGAGCACTTCCTCTCCCCCCTCCCCCCTTCTCCCTCCCCCACCCCACCCTGTAACTGGATTTTTTAATATAACATTGGTAAATGAAGGTTTGTACCTTGTCCCCATTTCTGTTTCTAAATGAGAACTTCTGTTTCATTTACTTTTTATAAATTTTAACATTAAATTTCCTCGAGGCCAGAGAGATGGCTTGGTAAATAAAGAGCATTGAGGTCCCAAGTTCAATTCCCGGAACCCATATGTATGTAGCCCAGGAGGCTCATAACTGCCTGTAACTCAAGCTTCAGGGCTCTAACTCCCTCATACAGAAATCCATGTAGGTCAAGAACACCAAATGCACATAAAAATAAATAAATAAATAAATTTTCTGGCCTACTTTAGCCCTTCATTTCCAATAGAAAGATCTGCATTTTAAAACACTTTATGTCTATGAATTATTAGGGGAAACATAAGGGGAATTTTAATAATTTGCATGGATTTCACACACTTTTCATTTTCTTTCTTTTCTTTTCTTTTCTTTTTTTTTTTTTTTAGCGGCAAAATAAGCAAAATGTTTCAGCTTTCCTGGGACAGGAACAAAGCAAGTGTTATTCATGGGGGGTTGCTTAGAGAATCTACTCCCCACCCCAGTCGTTGTTTTAATTCCCCGGGGCCCCTCAGGAGCTCTCTCACCATCCTGCACTGGTCCTGCACTGAAGCAATGGGGGGGTGGGGGGGGGGTGGGGGGCCTGCGGCACTGCCAGTGATGGTGACATGCGCATGCGCGGGCCTCCCAGCTGCACAAGCAGGGATGGAACCTGCGTAGAAACAGGTGACGGTCAATATCCATGCTTTGCTGAAATAGAGCAACCCATATGCTGTGTTGTCGTAGAAGTCAACAGATCTTTAAGAAGGAAAGAAAACTATTTCAAATGTGAACACTGGAAAAAGTGCCGTAGCTGATGGGCAAGTCTTCAAAAACAACGGAATAAAGATTGAGAATATCTGAATACTGATTTCACCAAGATGTGTGGTATGTGTGGGTGCTTGTATGTGTGTCCTTGTGTGTATGGTGTGTGTGTGTGTGTGTGATGTGCTGTGTGTGTGGTATGTGTGTGTGTGATGTGCTGTGTGTGTGGTATGTGTGTGTGCTCAGGTGTGTGCTTGTGTGGTGTGTGTGTGTATGTGTGGTGTGTGTATGTGTGGTATCTGTATGTGTATATGTGGTGAGTGGATGTGCTTGTGTATGTGGGGTGCGTGTGGTTGTGTATGTGTGGTATTTGTGTGCTTGTGTATGTGTGTTTGTGTATATGCGGTGTATATGTGTGCTGTGGTGTTTGTGTATCTATAGTATGTGCTTGTATATGTGTGGGGTGTGTGTGTCTGTATAGTATGGGTGTGTCTGTGTGTGTGTGTGTACATGAGAGATCAGAGGTCACCCTCAGGACTCCTCCCACCACCTTGTTTTGTTTTCTTTGCTTTTTGTCATAGCATTTTCTGGGGCTAGGGAGTCAAGAGGTTAAGCATTTTTCTCTATAATTGACGGTGAGAAATCAAAGTCCTGAACCAACTTTGTTATCTTATTAACAGCAGCAGATGAAAGGGACAGCCTTCAACAGCCTTCCAGGGGCCCATAATAGACTTTTGATTATTTTTTTAAGACAGCGTCTCATGTAGTCCAGGTTGGTCTCAAACTCACCATGTAGCTAAGAATGCCTGGGAACTTTTGATCCTCCATTCCTGAATGCAGGCACTTCATACCGAACTTTGAATAGAACCCAGGGCCAGGCTAGGCAAACACTTTAGCATGACTAAGCTAGGACAGTCATTTTGATGGAGATGTCCTATAGATTTATAGACTGTGCTGGTAGCTGGGCTTTGGAGTCCACAGTCAGAAAATTTGGGTGCTGTTGCTTTTGTTGACTTTTTGAGACAAATTCCAAATGCACCGATAACTTCAGTGTCCTGCTTTTCCTAACTGTGAACAGGCTTCCCCCCCCCTCCCCGATTCACAAAGCCCCCAATTCACAAAGTGCTGCTGAGCACAGCCAGTCTAGATGAAGGTTTGGTCTGTTCACGGCTCAGCAAACTGGTTAAAGCAATCCGAACCCATTTCGTGTGTTTAGATGCTCTCTTTCCACCAGCCATGACAGTAGTGAAGCCTTCACTGTTCAGACTGCAGATTATAAGGAAAGCACTTCCTCAAGCAACATTGATTTTCCTGTTGTTATAGAAACAGGAATACTCTTCTGGTTGGCTATGCATCACTGTATGCAGATGTATATAACTATGTGTGTGGACACGTGTTGGAATGCATATATATCTGGGTACTTGTAAGGAAATTTACTAACTGGTTTGATAAGGAAACTAAAATATTGACTATTAAATATCTTCCAACCTGAAATTATTTTAATTTATTTTAATTTAGCTTTAAATTATTTATTTAAATTATTTTAATTTAGCTTAATATTACCCAGGATACTTCTCCTGCCTCAGCTTTCAAGAGAGAGCTGAGATTGTACAGTGAGCCACCACACTGGCTTGGGGGGTTAAAACACTCCCGGTCTATACCCGGGAAGCATTCAACATCACCCTCCCAGTTGGTCTTGACTGTCTCCAGGAATCTAGGAGAATATGTGTAAGTTTAAAACACACTCACATTAGTTGTATTTTACAAAATCCATATTTTAATGTGTACAGTTAAAAAAATACGGAGCGCTCATGCCCAAGTACTCTACCAACCTCCCCACCCCCGCCCCAAAAAAAACAAAAACAAAAACAAAAAAACAAGTCTTGCTCTACCTGATGCATGCAAACACAATATACAGGGCATAAATGCATTTACACCGCGAAGTAGCTGCTCAGAACATGAATCACATAATATAACTTCTCCCAATAGGGACAAACTTGGAAAGTTTAAGAAGGTTAACTATCTGTCTGATGGTTTAGTACCAGTCTTACCCAACTTTTTTTTTTTCTGACACAGGGTCTCTCATATATATATATATATATTTCTCCACCTCCTAAATGACGCTAGGATTACAGGCCGTGCATCACCGTGTTCTGCCTACGCGATAGCTGGGGGCTCGAACCCACGGCTTTTATACATGCAAGACAAGTCCTCTACCAACTTGGCTAGACCCTAGCCCCGTGCCTTAGGCTAAAGGGGATAGAACATTATTTTCACAGCAGTCCAAAGTCATTCACAGTGTCCACTCAGGAAACCTACAAAACACACGAAAAGTGGAGGAAAGCGGGCAATGAACTCATTTCATCCACGGGTCTGAAAGGGGAAGGAAATTAAGCCGAAAAGGGGACTGCCCTGAGGCTTAGCTGGCCATGGGGAAGGGCTCCGGCTGGAAGCCGAAGAGCCTCTGCCCGTAGGGCTCAGGGTCTACCTGGAGCCTAGCACCCGGGAATGGGAGATAGGGGTGATCGCGACCCCGCTGCTCGCAGCGCAGCCCCACCCAGTCCCGCTCGGCTTCGGCCAGGATGCGGGTGAGCGCGACGATGTAGCTGAGCGCCATCTGCAGGGTCTCGTACTTGGACAGCTTCTTGTCCTGGCCCCACTGCGGCACCACCCGGCGCAGCCGATCGAACGCCGTGTTCAGGCCCTGCATGCGACGCCGCTCGCGCGCGTTGGCCGCCAGGCGCCTGCGCGCCGCGCTCTCCAGACGCCCGGGCCCCGAGCACGGGGGCGCGCGCTCGGCTGCGCCCGCGCACGGGGGCGCGCCGCGCGCTCCCGCCGGAGGGCCGTGGGATTTGCAGGCCGACTTCATCCACGCTCTGCGGGGCTCCGGGGAGTGAATAAGACACGGACGGAGCGACTCACGAGCAATCAGTCTGTGGTCAGAGGACACTGTGTGGGACCCTGGCTTGTGTCCTGCTGGGTAGCCAGGCTGATGTCCCTTCCCTTGCCCAGATGCAGTGGAAGGGATGCTCAGGAAAAAGTCATTTCCCCACCCCCACCCCACCCCACCCCACCCCAAACACGAGAAGTTGAACAAGGAGGAAACTTTCTTGCAGCTTGCTGCGATTCGTTCTTGGGGGTGCGGGGCCGAAAGCCCTTCCAGTTCTCTGGGAAAGCCTGAGACTGCTCTTCGGGGTGCCGAAATCTTCGCAGATGCTCAGCTAGGTCAGGAGCGCTTGGATCGCTTGCAGAAGATGTTGAAGAGCGCCGGACAGGGTGGTGAGGGATGAGAATTTATAGCCCAGGGCTCAAGGAGGGAACAGGTGGTGGCAGGTGGGCGGGCGTCCCTCCGCTCCCATCTCAGCACCTTCCTACCCTGGGAACGGCAGGGGGGAGGGGGGCGACGCACAGCAAAATCCTGACATCACTGCCTTCGTCTGTTGAAGTTTCTCCAAAGCTATGTCCAACGCTAACTAACACACCATCTGGAGTGGCCTAGTCTGGCTGTCCCCAATAGAATAACAAGGTGGGGGTGGAGGGAGAGCCTGGTCCATCTTTTCCCATACCAGCGGGCAGCTTACATATCAAAAACAAAGGCCAGGTTTTTAAATGATTAAGTAGAAAACCATTTTGAAGGAAGATGTTGATTCTGACATCCATATTTGAAGTCTAGCAAGATTTTGCTTTGTTAAGAAAGTGGCAATTTTACATTCTAAAGCATTAACATTTTCATTTAATTTACTAAATAAATTCATACAAATTAGGAAGTCCAAATGCTGTTGCAGGTCTGGAATGTGACTCTGCAAGTAATTTCTGTGAGACAATTTAAAATGAATCCAAAGATGCTAACATGTCTGTTTTCAACTTGATACTATGTTCTGTGAGTTCCGAGGCCTTGGCACATTAATTCAGCGTCTCCATTTCATTTTCCTGTCCATTAATATAGGTGGGTCACACACTGAAATGATAACTAATCACTTCATCATTTGCCATTTAAACTCAATAAAACATCTTCATTCATTCACATGTGTGTGCAAAATAGAAACATCTAAATAATTTTGGGAAGTTGAAAAATACTTTTTAATGGATTTTCTTTTTTGCCCATCTCTTATACCACTAAAAAATATTTCATGCAACTCAGTGTTCTAGTATATCCTCTGTCCTCAAGAACAGTAACAAAACATGGTTTCCACCATTGGTAATTATTACATTTGCACGGAGAAATCTTTAATTTCCTTCTCTCATCTCAGCTTGTTTCTTGTTTTTCAGGGGAATCCAGAGGCAAAGAGACAGGCTGCAGTGGTTTCAGTTTGATATTTCAGAAAGGGCTGAGGAAGCTCTCTCTCTCCTTTCGAACCATAGGTATATCCTCAGACATTTTTGTTTCATTAAATCATCTACAAATTCATACAAATCAAGAGGCCTTTTAACTTGGACTGATTCCCCGCCCTCCCAGCGCTCCCCTCCCCCCGCCCCCGGTACCTCAGACTACAACCCCAACACTGTCACCCTGACTTCAAGCCCTGTCTTCCCATAAATAGTTTATTAATCCCCAGCTAAAGCACTGACAGGGAAATGAAGTTGAATAACGTGAAGACAATGGGAAGCAGTTGAACATTAATAATCTTCCGAGCGACAGATGTTGGACACAGACTTTTTGCACAGAGCCACTCAGCCCGTCAGTCCTCAGTCCTAACAGTCACGGTGGAAGCAGCAGTTCTGTGCTGGGAACAACTGTGTTCTTCAGTCATCGGGATGTCAAACGTACGCTTTTGAAGGTTTTCGCAGAAGTCTGCTTTCTTAGTGCTATTGTTCCTCGTATTAATTTAGCTTGCCCTCCTCCCCTGAAGAGTCCTCTCTATGAGGCACCGTGGATTATCTCCCTGCACAACAGCCCATGTGCTTCTTCTGCCCATTAGTGCCCAAAGTATTAATAAGGCGTATGGTTTTGCAAATTGTGTCTCCAGAATAGGTTAAGATTTTTGGCCCACTTACCAGAGAATCAAAAGCATTATCATACAGAGGACAGAGAAACACTGGGACACAAACTACATGTGACATGAAATTGATCCAAAGTTAGAGGACCTTAACTAAAAGGGTGTCAGGGACAAGGCGTGGGGGAAGCATCTAGTAATGTACTTCCCAAAGGCATCTTGGAAGACATTGAGAGTACTGCTGTCCCACACCTGGACAGTCCTGTGACACTTGTGACAGAAAATTGGCACAGGAAAGCTTCTGAGATCAATAGGAGAAGAGGAAATCTATCGATGTCAACATTGAATAATAGACTTGATTGAAGCCAGAATTCTCTTCAACACATTTATGAACATTCTTTGTATACGTTTGCAACCCCAGTGTCTAGGACAAGGCCCGGAAAATACTTAGTAGTCAGTAAATGACCCAGATGGAGTGACTGGGGCAATAATTAGATAAACTGATTTAATAATAAGTACATGTCTCTTGAATAATCCATAGTAATGATTTGCAATCCCCCCACACAGAGATAGACAGACAGACAGACAGACAGACAGACAGACAGACAGACACACACACACACACACACACACACCTACCTGCAGGGAACCCAAGCTATCTCTGAATTTTGTATTTTGTAAACAAGATTTTTTTTCTTCTGTGTGACAGGGTTTCATGATGCTCTTGCTGGCCTTGCTATACAGCCTAAGAATAACCTTGAACTTCTGATCCTCCTGCCTCACCTCCCAAATGCTGGGGTCACAGGCATGTGCCACCACAGAGGACTATGTGGTATTTCTTACATGCTGGGCAAGCACTCTCTTTACTGAGCGACATCTCAATCCTGGGGCTGATTCTTATTTCCAAACTTTTGGACGGGAAGGACATTATGTGTCAGCTAAGCTCCACAGGTCTGTATTGACAGCTTAAGGTAACCAGTTGAATTGGCGGTTACTGTTGCAGGCAGCCTTTGACTAACCAGTTGAATTGGTGGTTACTGTTGCAGGAGACCTTTGACTTGTATTCAGCCCCAGAGCCCAGCAGACCAAAGTGACATGGCGTCATTCAAATTCAATGAAATTAACTGGGTGAGGGATCTAACCAAGCAATGAATGGCTGCATATCGGTGCAGCAGCTAAACTTTGGTTAATTGATGCGGACAACTGATTCAAACAAGGCCATCGCATCTCTTGGCTAACTTCTGCTTTCCATCCACACAAACCACCTGATGAGCTGCCGGCAGAACGCTTCGAACCTGCTGTGGTTCAGAAGGCTGATTTATTATCTTTATATTGTAGGTGAGGAACATCTTTAATCCCAGCACTTAGAAAGCAATTGGGACCTCTGTGAGGTTGAGGCCAGCCTGGTCTACATAGAGTGTTCCAGGCCAGCCAGGGCTACATATTGAGACCCAGCCCTGAATTTGTTGTTATTTTATTATTATTGTGTGTGTTCATGTGTGTGTTCATGTGTGTGTGTGTGTGTGCATGTGTGTGTGTGTGTAAAATGTTCACACTAATGAAGAAGCTGGGGGAGGACATCTGGTGTCCTGTCTTTGTACAGGACTGTCCTCAGAGCCACCGTCTTCAGGAGTTCAGCCGTGCCTGCTCAACCAAGATCATCACAACTGGGTTTACTGAGAGTTGATGTTCCGTCTCAGAAGGAGGTCAATCGGATCATGGGACCCTTACCTGAGTATCTAACTACCCCTCCCAAACATATGTGCAGTTCTGTTCTTATTGAATGAGACCTCAGGGCCTCTGAGGATTATAGGAATCTCTGAGGATCTAAGAATATAGGTAACGAAGGACTATCAGAGGTGGCTTCACCTTCACAGCCATGGAGAGCCAGTAACCCTGTTGAGCCCAAACTTTCCAGTAAGGCTGCCCTAAGGTCACCCAAACTCCTGCCTACACACTCTAATCCGTCTCTCTGTAAGCCTAATAAAGTTATTGGTTCACTGGGGTGAACTTTGGTGGAATCATACCTTGGTTTGTCTTTAGGACCACAGGAGGAGGAGAGAGCAAGATGGCATTTCCATCTCCCCCAGGTGTAAACTTCAAGGACACCTGCTGTGATCACTCTCCACCATACTGGGTCTCTCACTGATCCTTGAGCCAGGCTGACAATCAACAAACCTCAGACAATGCCTCTGTCTCTGCCTGCAACAACCCTGAGACCACAAACAGTGCAGCTGCACTATGTGGGAGCTGGAGATTTGAACTCACATCCTCAAAGCTTGCACTATCTCCCCCAAAGAGTTCACATGGTGTAAAACTCCAGCACCCTCTGAGAGTATATGAAACCCAGAGAGTTTCCTTTGTTTGGCTGGCATGTCTGACTCCTTCTGGACTTCGTGCCATCATCCTACCCATGGTATCTATCTCTGTAACTCTTTAAGCTTTTTTTTTTTTTTTTTTAATAAAGCATTACTCTAGTTTTGTGGGGGTTGTTTATTTGCTTGTTTGTTTGTTTGTTTTTATGTGTGTAGGAAGGGCAGGGTTGGCATTCATTGTTTTGGGAGGGTTTTTTTTTGGGGGGGGTGGGGGGAGAGACAGGGTTTCTCTGTGTTGACCTGGCTATCTTAGAACTCTATAGATCAGGCTAGCCTCAAGCTCACAGAGCTCCTACCTCTGCCTCCTGAGTGCTGGGATTAAAGGCAGGCTACTCCAGGTTTTAAAGAGAAGTTTCTCCATCTCTGACATGTCTCAGTTTTTTTCTTCTTGTGCTCTCTCCCCTCCAGGCCTACCATGGCTCCTGTGGTCTTGAGGCCATCTTTCCTACTGTTAGTATTATATCTAAACTCCACCTCCACAGTTACCTGGCAACAGCCAGGTATGCTCCTCCCCACAGTTACCTGGCAACAGCCAGGTAGGCCTGGTCCACTATAAAAGGGGTTGCTTGCCCCCCCCCCTTGATCTCTTGCCTCTAGCTTCTCTCTGTCCCCCTCGCCCCTCCCCCTTCCTTCCCCCCTCTCTCCATGTGGTCATGGCCAGCCTCTACTTCTCTACTTCTCCTCCTCCTCCTCCTCCTCCTCCTCCTCCTCCTCCTCTACCTTCTCCTCCTTCTTCTTCTCCTTCTTCTCCTTCTTCTCCTTCTTCTCCTTCTTCTCCTCCTTCTCCTCCTTCTCCTCCTTCTTCTCCTCCTTCTTCTCCTCCTTCTCCTCCTTCTCCTCCTTCTCCTCCTTCTCCTCCTTCTCCTCCTTCTCCTCCTCCTCCTCCTCCTCCTTCTTTTCTTCTTCCTCCTCCTCCTCCTCCTTCTTCCTCTCTCTCTCTCTCTCTCTCTCTCTCTCTCTCTCTCTCTCTCTCTCATCTCTATCTCTATCTCTCTCTCTGCCTCTACTACCCTCCTGGCTCCCCTCCCCATGCCCTGAATAAACTCTATTCTATGCTATACCAGTGTGTGACTGGTCCCTGGTGGGGAGGGGAGGAAGAGATGCCTCTGCATGGGCCCGCTGAGACATCCCCTTCCCCACTACCTCTCCACACACCCACAGAACATAGTCTCTTTATCTCTTTATCTTTTTATAAACACGTCACCTACTACAGTTCATTTCCTGAAGGGAAATTTTGTGTCACCTCCTTTCCCAAACCAACCTGCCTGCTGTCTTTGTCATCCTTGTATAATGTGCGTAAATACCATCACCCCACACACACGCACACACCTTTCTGCCTGCCACCTTACGGCTCCCCCGGAAGTATGCTTGTCATCCCTCTATCCCTGCCAGTGCTTGCTTATGTCCATCCCACTAGCTGTTCCTGCAGCTTTAAATGCCATTTCCCAGCTCCCCAGCTAGGCAGACTAAATTTTTCCAAAGTGGCTTTTAAGAATTACACCTCAATCCTTTATTTCCTTTTCTTCTTTACACAGGGTGCCATTCAGCTCCGTCTGATGTTGTTTCCTTCCTTCTGTGTTTGGAAATTCAGGAACTTCTGTGTGGCTCCCAACTGTATCCTCAGCACCTAACCTGGTGGCTAGGACAAAGTAGATGCACAAGAAATATTGTTGGAAGCCGGATGTGGGGTGTTAGTATTCTGTCTAAACTCCACCTCCACAGTTACCTGGCAACAGCCAGGTATGCTCCTCCCCACCAGTGTTAGTTGTTAGAAGTCCGACTGCAGCAAACAGACCACTCCAGACCACACGGTTCCAAGGGGGGGAGGTTTATTCAGGAGATAGGGCAAAGGTGGGGGGAAGAAGATGGAAGAATAAGAGAGAAGATGAAGAAGAGAAGTAAAGGCCAGCCATGACCATGTGGAGAGAGAGGAAGAGAAGGGGGGAGGGGACAGAGAGGCAAGAGGGCAAGAGGGTAAGAGAGTAAGAGAGTGAGGAGGGGGCAAGCAGCCCCTTTTATAGTGGACCAGGCCTACCTGGCTGTTGCTAGGTAACTGTGGGGAGGAGCATACCTGGCTGTTGCCAGGTAACTGTGAAGGTAGAGTTTAGACAGAATACTAACATGGGGTACCACTCTGTAGCCCCAACCCTTGGGTGGCTGAAACAGCAGGATCTTGACCTTGAGAATAGCCTGGGTTACTTAGTTAAAGGTGTTTCACACAAAACAAACAAAGACTACAACAAATAGGGCCAGTGGGAAGGCTGGACAGGTAAAGTACTTAGCAGTAAGCTTCATGACAAGCTGAAGCCACACGGTGGAAGAAGATAACCAACTCCCACGTGCTGTCCTCTGACTGGCATGCAGATATACAAATAAATAAATAAAATACTGAATATTAGATGGAAAATGGGAATAAAAAGAAGCCAGAAAATGAGAGACCCAGAGAATGGTCCCGGTTCCCATAGCAACTCAATTCTTTTTCCTTCTGCTAATAGTGACTGGGGGGGGGGGGGGACTGTAGGGGGCAGGGCGGGGTGACTACTGTGTCCTCCAAAAGCCTGCTGCCTTTGTTCCTGCTCTGAAAAATGTGACATCCGCTGTTTTTCAGTGAGCAGGTGGCTCTCCTCCCCAAAGGGTCCTCTCATTACCAACCAGGTTTTAGGCAGCTCCTGAGTCAGCTAAGAGCCCAGGTTTCAGTGGCCCAGCCCAGCCACTGATGTCCACTCCCAGCCTGTGGGAGGGGGGTGTTTATGGGGGGCACCTGGGGGGGTGCTTTGTTCCGTCAGCAGTTTAAGCTCCTTGGCTGAAGTTATTTTAAATGTCTAGACACGCTGGTCTCTGGAGTCTGAAGTTGGGCTTCTAGAAGTTCGTCCTGGCCGTCCTGTGTAGTTCTTCAGAAGCTTTGCCTCAGCTCCCTCCAGCAAGGACAAATTAGAACAATACGATGCTGTCTTAGGAGACCAACTGGAAGCCTAAGTTATAGGATGCCTGAATGGCTCCCCTCTTCTACTCACTGGCAACAATGTACCAACCTGTTTAACTGTCTCACATGGATTTATTGACTCTCTAGGTACAAGGGTTGTAGGCACTAGAAGCCGAACTGAAAGCTTTAAACTGATGTCATCTGTACCTTCCTGTAAACTTATTTCCTATCCTTCCACTTAGATTGTAAGTTCTCTGGGGGAAGGGGCAGGGTTTACACACGATGGTCTCCCTAGAGTGTTCAGTGTTAGTTGTTTGGTTGGCTGCAGTTCTTACCCGAAGCTGATGTTGAGCTAAGGAGACCAACTTTGGCAGCATAAAACCTTCACGGTATGTATTCCACATGGCAAAGCCACTGTCATAACTGTAACCAGTTCAAAGAGCCAGCAATTGGCAGGGAGAACTTTCAACACATTCATTCACCAATTCATGTCAGAGTGAATCAAAATGTACCAAGATAGTTAGGGCTTCATCTCACTGATTAAAAAAAGAGGGGCCGGGCAGTGGTGGCGCACGCCTTTAATCCCAGCACTTGGGAGGCAGAGGCAGGCGGATTTCTGTGTTCGAGGCCAGCCTGGTCTACAGAATGAGTTCCAGGACAGCCAGGACTACACAGAGAAACCCTGTCTCGAAAAACAAAATAAAATAAAATAATTTAAAAAAAGGAGAGAGACAGAGAACGAGCAAGAAATGTAAATGAAGAAGTTAATGATGCTAGATTCTCATTTGTTTTAAACTATTTTTAAAAGAGTTTATTTTATCTTATATGTGCATCATATGCATAGCTGGTGCCTGAGTTGGCCAGACAAGGATAACGGAGCCTGTGGAAGTAGAGTTATAGGCATTGTGAGCCACCGTATGGGTGCCTGGTACTCTGCAAGAACTATTAACTGCTGGGCCATCTCCTCCAGTCCCTAAAAACCAACTTTTATATTTTATTTTATTTTATTTTATTTTATTTTATTTTATTTTATTTTATTTTATTTTATTTTATTTCTAGTCCAGGTTTCTCTGTGTAGCCATGGCTGGCCTGGAACTTGCTCTCTATAGAGAGCCAGGCAGGCCTTGAACTCAGAGACCCCTGCCTGCCTATGCCTTTGCTGGGATTAAAGGCATCTGCCAGTATCACCCGGCTTCAAGTCCCACTTTTTAAAAATTACATTGACGTATTTGTGTGTGTCTGGGTGTGCATGTCCTGGTACACACATGGAGGTCAGAGAACAACATTCAGGGTTTGTTTTTCCCCTCTACCATTTGGAACCAGGGCCTAGAACTCACGTCGTCAGGCTTGGTGTCAAGTGCCTCACTGAGCCAGCCAGAAGACACACAAAATGCTAAAATTTAATATTTTAAAAATCAGTGCTCCTCATTCAAGTCTTCTGACCCTGCATATTTAAACTTGAGTGTGTGTGTGTGTGTGTGTGCGTGTGTGTGTGCGTGTGTGTGTGTGTGTGTGTGTGTGTGTGTGTGTATTTGGAGGAAAAGTTTTTAAGACTTGGGGACTGGGGGAGGAACTCAGGTATCCAAGGCTGGCCCCAAGTTCCAGTATAGCTAAGGATGACCTTGAACTCCTTGCTTTCATCTCCTGAGTGCTGAGGTTATGTGGATTTCTGCTGGACACTGTAAACCCTCAATTTAATGATGTGATCTTTATGCCTTCCCCCTCATTAGGCTACTCCAGCCATGTCTACTGGATATTGTTAGCACTTGATTTGGTGGGATTTTGCTATCCATCTCCCTGTCCGTCTGTGTGTCTGCTCCTTGTTTTCTTTTACTTGGTTGTACATAAACCCTCTCATTTGAAACCAAATGTACAGCAATCACAGATCATTTCCCAGGCCATACAGAACACTGGGCAAGCTCTCTACCAACGAGCCCTTGCTGGATCTGTTTGTTTGTTTATTGGTTTTCCAAGACAGGGTTTCTCTGTGTAGCCCTGGCTGTCCTGGAACTCGTTCTACAAACCTGGCTGGCCTCCGACTCAGAGATCCACCTGCCTCCGCCTCCCCAGTGCTGGGATTAAAAGCATACAACATTACCACTTGGCTTTATTGTAATTTCCAATACTCAAGATTTAATAAAAGTCCGTGATGGGGCGGGGATGGGGGGGCACCCTCATAGAGCTAAAGGGGAGGGAGGATAGGGAGAATGGGATGGGGGGGTTGTGAAGGATTAACAAGGAAGGGAGATATCATTTAAGATGTAAACGAATGGAATGATTAATAATAATAATAATAATAATAATAATAATAGTTTGTGAATGATCCAGATACTGTGTTAAACCATTTCAATAAATTACCCTAGTGTAGCCTGTCAGCAGCTCAGAGCGGTGGGCTCCATCACTGTTTCTGTGTTATTTTATTTTGTTTTAGTGTGTATGTGTGCGAGTGTATGTGTGGTATACGGACACGTATGTGTGCAGTAATACTATAGGCATACTCAGCAGGCCAGAGGAAGACACTTGAGTGTCCTGCTCTGTCGATCTCTGCCTTATTCCTTTGAGACAAGGTCTCTCACTGAGCTCAGAACTTGTCTGGTGGCCAGCAAGCCCACCTATCCTCCTTAGCGGCACGGCTAGATTCCAACTAACTTCTAACAGCCTCAACGTCAGCTAGTCCGTGGGACTGACTACCAAGACATCACTCTCCACCAGAACAATGGGAGGATGCTCTGAGCTCCTCCCTGCCCATTAGGAGAAGCAAGTCTGTGCAAATAACCATAAAATTAAACCCACCCAAGGAGGGCCACTGATTGACAATTGGTATAGCTTGCCAGATGCTACCCAGTCTAAGTACTGACTCAGCCTCTCCTGGCCATGCTGTCCGCCCTTGGCTTTGCACCGTGCGTTCCCAGCAGGGAAGGCTTCTCACTAATGCTTGCTGCAGAAACTCCAATTGAAGGCCTGGCAGGTTTCCCATATGTTGCATGAGCGAGGGCAGCCATGCCCCCTCCCCCGGGGTGGAGTCACCCTCTTATCTAGTTCTGGAGCCTGAAGCCACCCCCAGGAGATTAGAGACGCTCCCACCTTCTAATTAACAAGGTGGCCTCCCGCCGCAGAAAGGAATGAGGGCGGAAGGAGAGAATGCCTGATTAAACCGGGAGCCCAGAAATCAGGCTCGGAGATCACTGATGCATACTTAAGACATCGCTAATGGGTCGGGGCGGTTCTATGCCTGAGACCCAGAGTTCCGATTCTTCTCAGCCCCTTCCTACTTCAAGTCTTATCGCCCTAGATGCTCTCCACACAATATTAAAACGCTACGCATTGAACAATTCCTCCTACAGATCCTTGTGCTCAAATAGCAAAATCTCAGCGACTATTGGAAGATGCTCTTTTTTTTTTTTCCTCTCGGGGGACAACCTGAAAAGATTTAAATACTCCCGACCCCTCCCCTGCACCCGCGAGCAAGCTTCTGGATTTGGAGCACGGTGTTTGCTTCCGAACTCAGTTGCGAATCTAAATATTTGTGCTTTCGTCGGTTTACGTAGAAACAAAATCATAGTCTTGAGGCAGGAGCTTCCCGAAGAGTTCAGCCTCTCCAGTTACCAGAGGCCAGTGTTTGGGCTTTGGAAAGGAGGATCTGAGTTAGCAGACAGTTGTAATGACTGGAAATTGAAGGGAATTAAAGTGATGGAAGTCAGAGCACAACCCCACCTCTCTGGCGCCAACTTTTGACATTCTAATTAGGATACATGCTTATGCAAATCAGGCTTGTCACTTTTCCCAACTCAGCCTAGCGCCTATGATTGTTCCTGAGATCGGTCCAGTGAGGCTGTTTGGTGACATGATTAAAACTCTCCCAGGATTTGAGGGCAAACTGGAAGGTAGTCTCCAGAGATGCCCTCGTTTGTGTGCAGCCCGGCACAGCTGGGCTTTTGTCCTGCTAGCCGCCAGGACGCTTTGAATTTCTCCCATCAAGCAAAATAGAATGTGACACTGAAGTGTTCTCAAGCTTCGGTCCTCCAGAGTGGAGTGGGCAGACACCGTGTGCGTCAGGAAGTGGGTTTGTGGCGTTAGCCCAGGCAAGGAGCACAGAACGTTTCACTTTGAGAATATAGGAAACAAAGCTGGTTATAAGTGGATAACTATAGACACTGTGATAGACACACAGCTGGGAGGGGGGCATGTTTGAAATAAAATTAAAAATGAATAGGCTGGAGAGATGGCTCAATGGTTAAGAACATGTACTGTTCTTACAGGGGACCGGAGTTCAACTCCCAGCACCCACATCAAGCAGCTTACAAGTGTTTATAACTCCAGCAGCCAAGGGATGCCCCTAACTTCAGGCACATGAACATATACAGACATATATGTACATGTAAATAATAAGAATATTTTTTAAATGAAGCATACACTACTGAGAGAACATCGGTCATGGTACCAAAAAATCAACTTAAACTCTTCTTTATGATTTATTTATATTTATTTATTTTATGGGCACTGGGGTTTTGCCTGTATGTATGTTTGTCTGTATGAGGGTGTTGAATCTCCTGGAACTGGCATTCCAGACAGTTTTGTGAGCTGCCATGTGGGTGCTGGGAATTGAACCCCAGGTCCTCTGGAAGAGCGGGCAGTGCTCCTAACCACTGAGCCATCTCTCCAGCACCCAAAAGTCATCTTTTTAAGACATCAACATGCAAAAACATCACAGCTCTCACTTCAGTGATGATAAGGGATATCGTGGCCCAGGAATACAGATTCAGGTTATCTCAAATTCCAACCTGGCTAACAACTTTGTGAAAGTTTTTGTTTGTTTGTTGTTGTTGTTGTTGTTTTTGTTGTTTGTTTGTCTGTTTGGTTTGGTTTGGTTTGGTTTGGTTTGGTTTGGTTTTTCGAGACAGGGTTTCTCTGTGTAGCCCTGGCTGTCATGGAACTCACTCTGTAGACCAGGCTGGCCTCAAACTCAGAAATCCGCCTGCCTCTGCCTCCCAAGTGCTGGGATTAAGGCGTGCGCCACCACTGCCCGTGCGCCACCACTGCCCGGCGAAAGTTGTTTTTTTTTGAGGGTTTTTTTTTTTTTCCTGTTGTTGCTTTGTATATTTTGTTTTTCTTTCTAAAAATATTCATTTATTCCATTTATATGAGTACACTGTAGCTGTCTTCAGACACACCAGAAGAGGGCATCAGATCCCATTACAGATGGTTGTGAGCCACCATATGATTGCTGGGAATTGAACTCAGGACCTTTGGAAGAGCAAGTCAGTGCTCTTAGCCACTAAGCCATCTCTCCAGCCTCCAAATCTGTTCTTAACAGGCCAGGACATCTCCACTTTTGAGAGCAGCGAGTGTTCTTAACTACTGTGCCATCTCTCCAGCTCCCTTCATGACAATTTTATAGTAACAGAACAAAATGACTCATACATAGACCAAGATGTCTTTAAAATACACCGATGGCAACAGCAGGTGAGTCACAGCCAGTCAAGGTCACCTGCGCTGTAGCCTCGGATGCCTGCTGACTGTCTTAGCTTCTGAGTTGGTGGAAGCTATGGCTCTGTTTACATGTTCTTAAAAGATTACCTCCTGGTCATTAGGACACTAGTGTTGGCTTGCAGACTATTCTGTTAGACTCCTCCCATCGACCCAGCAACAGTGATCTCATCACCTGCCCCCATTGTTACCTTCTTTGCCTTTGCCAACTGCACCGTCCCTAGGTATGGGTGGCATGACAGCGTAGAAGAGGACTGCTCACTACCCCAGCGACTCCCCCTCTTTTCTTTCCCTCTCTCTCCCTTCTCATTCTCTCTCACCCCCTTTCCCTTTCTCTGTTCCCTGCCGGCCTCTCTCTTTCCTTCTATCCTTCTCTTGTCCCCGCTTTCTCCACCCTCCTGGCTCTGTCTGCCTCCACCCCTTCTCAAGGTCCTCCCTTCCCTTCCCCCACAATACCCCCCCCCACACACACACATACACACTTAAACCAGGTCTGTCTCATGGTGTGAGTTCTCAGGGGGACATCTCAGCACGGGCCCACCAGGTACCCCTTCCCCCCCACCCCCACCACATTATATTCTGTAACAATTAGGCCATGCATAGATGTGGGCAACTTGGCTCAGAATCTTTAACATTCCAAGTGTCCTTAACACAGGGTCTTATTTTGCCTGTTTATTTATTTGCAGTTTATTTCTCTTCTGGGCATTTTGGTTCACAGGGTTTGTTGTTTGGTTGGTTGTTTGGTTCTGCTGTTGACTGTTGTTTTGGGTTTATCTAGGCCAAGATGGACTGAAACTTGAACGGTGCCTGCATTTGCCTCCTCAGTACTGAGGCTACAGGTATGTGTCATCTTGTCCAACTCCTTTGTCTATCTTGTCCCCACCCAACCCTCTGCCAGTACTGGGGATTGTATCTAAGGCCTCATACTTGCTAGGCCCTGTGGTTGCCAGGTTGGGCACAAGAGCCTACAACCCTCTGGCCTTGGCCTCCAGAGTTGCTGGCATTATATAACCCTGCACCACCAAACCTGGCTGCTCATCTTCTTAGAGGAAAAAAATCATAAAGAATCTGGTCTTTAACAAGAGACCTAAACATGGTGGGTGCAGGCCTGTATTCCTTGCTATTTGGGAGACTGACTCCAGGAGTTCTGGGCCAACCTGAGCAACAGAACAAGACTCTTTCTTGTTTTTTAAAAAAATAATAATAATAAGCATGTTTAATGCCAGCATTCCAGAGACAAAGGCAGGCAGATCTCTGAGCTGGAGGCCAGCCTGGTCTACAGAGCGATTTCCAGGTCAGCCAAGGCTACATGAAGAAACCATGTCTCCAAAAAACAGGAAGAAAGAAAGAAACACACATACACACAAATATTTTTAAAAAGCAGTACAATCCCTTTTGATATATATTTATATATTTTTTCCCCATAAAACAAAGAGTTGGATCTGGAGCAGTGGCTCAGTGGTTGAGTACTTGTTACTCTTGCATACAGAGAACCTAGGTTCAATTCTGAGCACCCATATGATGGCCCAGGCAGTCACATGATTGATATACATTCATACATGTAAAATAAATCTAAAAGAAAAATATAAAAATAAAAAAATAAAAAAAAAGAAGAAGAAAAGAAGAGCACTAGGCAGGTCTGGGCCATTCCCCTTCTGAGAACCTGCTGCCATGGGTAGGAATGGGATGGGGGCCAGTGCTTTTTATAGAAAATTTCGGTTAGAAATTTTTAAGCGTAGGGAGCCCTGTGGTTATAGCAGTCAACAGAGGAGAGCTACCCGCAGGCCTTGGAGATCACCTGTCCTCCATGGTGCTGCAGGATGCTCCCTCCTTCACCTAGAAGTGCCCCTCTCTGGTCTGACAGCAACAGATGAACTTGTATAAAGCTGCCCCAGGCAGGCTGAGCCCAGTGCTTCCTAGCTCTGTTAGGAAACTGGAACAGAATCAGTGTGGGCTAATTAATTGGTCTTCAGGTAGTAACTACATCAAAGACATCTTGGGTACCCTGGGAAAGCTGCGAGAGTCAACCAGCTCAAGATTAATGAAGGGCTCTGAGGTCAGGCTTCGGAACACAGAACCATCTGCCGGCTCGCTGGGGCCGCTGCCTGCAGAAAAGCAGTTTTAGAAGAACAGGTGCTGGCTTTTAACTTAGCCCTTCTTTTCTTTTATGCTGAAATCATGACTTTAGCTGGGCAGAGCCTCCAGTTGCCTGATGAAATTCACAAAACTGCCCAGCATACCTTAAAATAACCTGGCCCAGCGGTATTACAATAACCTCAACTGGCTACTGCCCAAAGTCATAGACCACGCATCCATCCCTAGCCATGGCCACTCTGGCCTCCCCAGAGTGTTAAACAGCAACAGGAGACAGTGAGTCCCAGGCCCCTTCCCAGAAGACTAAAAGCTAAGGAGTATTGTCACCCTCCAAATGATACAAGGCTGCAGAACACAACATGTGGCCCATCTCCTCTGTATAATATGGATGAGAGTTCACAAAGTCCTTGGAAGCTGATGTTTACATGTTTCTGGTCCCTTGTAAGTGTCTCCTGGCTTGGTGGGCTGAGTATTTTCAGTGCTGGTGAACCATGTGTTTAGTGATGAAGACAGTTCAAAGACATCTTTGCTCCATTAAAAGCAAAACAAGGGCCCGGTGGGGGTATGCACTGCTCTAATCCCAGCAGAGGCAGAGGCCAGTACATCTCTGTGAGTTCAAGGCCAGCCTGTCTATAGAGCTAGTTGCAGGACAGCCAAGGCTAAACAAAGAAACCCTATCTCAAACTAACAATTAAAACAAAACAGGAGCCATTGAGGTGGCTCAAAGACTACACACCCACTTCCAACCCCCACCCCACCCCACTTTCCCCAAACAATTCCAACAACTAGGGACCAAGCATTTAAATATACAAGCCTATGGGAGAGCCATTCCGGTTCTAACCAGCACACACCTTACACACACAAACCAACATTGCCTCTTGTTCATGTGTGTGTGCAAACGAGTGTGTGTGTGTGTGTGTGTGTGTGTGTGTGTGTGTGTGTGTGGCTGTGCTCAGTTCCCAGCACTGAGGCTGCCCGGGCTCTCAATGTACGGCGCTCAGCTAGTGGTGGACCTCGCCCAACACTATCTACACTTTGCTAATTTTGCAGGCGTGGAGTTCTGGGGTTATGAAGGCTTCTGCTAAGATTTCTAAAGAGAGCCCTCTTGTGTGACAGGTCAGGATCTCTGAAGGCAGCTCCTGGGGAGGGTCGTGAGGAGTGATGCTAGAAACCCCAGGAAGTGGGCTATGTCCACTATTGGAGATGACTACTTAGCTGCAAATCAGTGAGTGGACCAGCCCAGGAGAGAGTGGCCACATGGGCTGCACACAGCAAAACCATAGATGTGGGCTCCTTTCAAGCTCAAATCATGCCACTATTTACACATATGCCCGATGCTGGCCATGGGGCCATTGGATTTAATGTTTGCTCAGCTGTGTTTCAGTCTTGCTTTGGTTATTATCTTGGAGGCAGTTTTTTCAGACTGATTATACAAGCCGGCCCTGATGTAGTACGAGTCTACTTAATACTTTCTTGACTTTATGATGGTGTGCAAATAATACACATCTGGCAGAAAACAGGCTTCAGATTTTGAATTTGGATCTTTCCTCCGGAATAGCAGTGTGTGGTTCTACACTCACATGAGGTTGGCAGCCTTAGCAGATGGAAGTGCCCTCCCTGTCGGTCACAGGCTCTCACTCGACAATGGACACACTACAAGCACTGTCTTCCTAAATGTGATGTTTGGCAGGGTGGGCGTGGGGTTGGCTACTTTTCTGTTGCTGTGAGAAAGCACCGTGATCACAAACGACCCACCGAAGGAAGGGGTTTGGGGGGGGAACTTAACAATCTGAAAACATCCATCACCATGGGTAGGTATGGCTGCCATCAGCAGGCGTGGTAGCAGGAACCGGAAGCTGAGAGACATCTTTAACCGGAAGCAGGAAGCAGAGAGCAACCCGAAACTGGGGCGAGTCCTTGAGCTCTCAAAGTCGGTGTTCAGTATTGTACTTTTTCCAGCAAGGCTAGGGACTCGTAACCTCTCCAGACAGGGCCGTCAGCTGGGGACCAAGTGTTCGAATGCCTGAGCATATGGGGACATCTCTCATTTAACTCATCCTTTTAAGTCATCTAGTGTAAGTCACACCTATTATCAGTATATAAGCTTTTCATCTTATGGTGAATGTGCAGGGACAGATCACGAGTTGAGGGTGTCTGTATCATTTTACGTTCCCACTGCCGTCAGCAAGGTAGAGAAACGGTTGCTGCTTTGCTGCTACCGCTTCTAAAGAATTTAGTCATTTTGATAGGTATAGTGATATAGCATTGTAGGGTTTTTTTTTTTGTTGTTGTTTGTTTAAATAATTGACAAGCTGGAGAGATGGCTCAGCTGTCAAAAGAAAAATGACTGCCGCGCTTGCAGAGCACCTGAGTTTGGTTCCTAGCACCCGTGTCGGGCAGCTCACAAAACTGCCTGTAATTCCAGGGTGGGGGGATCACCAATTCTGGCCTTTGAAGGCACTCGGCATCCTGTGTACATACCCCTACACAGTCTTTCACAAATACACAACGTTTGGTTTCTGACCAGGGACTAAGGTGCATATTTTACAAATCAAAGCAGACCTGGCCTCCAGGTTCTCCCAGCATCCCTCAGTCCCTACCTTGCCAGCCCTGTCCCCAACCCTGAACTTTCCAGCCCAGGGGCGGGGCTGCCCTTCCCCCAGAGGCTCTTTCCTATATAATCCAGGCATTTTGATCTTTCCTTCTCTACCTCTCTCCGAATGACACTCGTTCTCTCTCTTCTCTCTTAACCCCTCTGCTCTCTCTCCCTTCCTATGGCAGCTTCCAGGGCCTCTTTCCTAGGGGCCAGTGAACTTGTCCATCCGAGAGCAGCTTCCCAATAAACCCGCCGATAATACAATGTAATCTGGCTTGGATTGGCTCATTTCACCGGCAGAAGAATAACTTACCATGCATAATTTTTATTACTTAGTTATTCTGTATTTGTGTGCTCTGGTACCATAGTGTGCACATACAGAATTCAGAGAACAAATGGCAGTCGTCAGCTCTGTCCTTATATCAGGTGGGTCCTGGGGACCAAACTCAGGTGGTTAGGTTTGGTGGCAAGCACCTACATCTGCTAAGCTACCTCACATTTATTTATTTATTTATTTTACCTGTATTTATTTTAATTTTTGAGATGAGGTCTCATGTATTGGAAGCTGGCCTCAGACTTATCATGTAGCCAAAGATGATCTTAAGCATCTGTTCTTCCTGCTTCTGCCTCTCGAATGCTAGGATGCTGCTTGTTTCTTGGGTGGTTGAAATTTACCTCAGAGCCCTGTACATACTGGGCATTCTAGCAATGGACTACACCCCTAACTAAAATAATCTTTATTATAACACTTAAAAACTATAAACCTGTGGTGGTGCACGCCTTTAATCCCAGCACTCAGGAGGCAGAGGCAGGTGAATCTCTGTGAGTTTGAGGCCAGCCTGGCCAACAGAGACAGCCAGAGCTACATAGTGAGACCCTGTCTCAAATGAATAAATAAAATAAAAATAAACCATAAACCTGAAAAAAAGTCATAAGCCTGGGACTGATTCTAATGAAAGTTGTATTGAAAGACCCCCCAAAAGGGGACCCTCACCCAAGTCCAGACCTGCACGAACCCAAGGACACACGAGAGACCTTCTTGATGCAATTGCAGAGGAGGCTTAATGACGAGGGCCCTCGGGCCAGAACATACCTCACGCAGGAGATAGAGCTTCCAACCCAGAACCCAGGAAACTTGGGATATTTATGGGTAGGGGTTGGGGAGAGCTGGAAAATTTGGCATGGTTACATATGATTGGTTGCACTTTCACGCGGCTACACATGATTGGTTGTTTTACAAATTTTGAACATAGCACTGGGAAGACCAAGGGAGGGAGGGGTAACCAAGAACAGTGGAACATTTCAGAGGAATCCAGCCCAAATGATCTAGAGTCATGTGAAAATCACTCTGCACACTCATTCTTCTCAAAAATGTGGTTTTTACCATGTTATTGTGTCCTATCCTGCCATTTCAGATTAACTATCTTTACTTTTTCCAGCTATAGCCCCACCTAGGTGGCAGCATCTTTATCTGTAGTCAGGAATGTGTCTTCCTGCCTTGGGCCTCTCCCACCCATAGGTGGGCCTATTGTTTGAGGCTTGATTCAGGTAATAATGTCCTCCCATCCGGAATGTGCTCTGGGGAAGTGAAGGCCTGAAATCTTATTTTCAGTTCCTCGTTCTGGAATCTGCACTTTTCTGCTCAGGTCTAAGGGCAAAGAATCTACACATATTTTATTAAATGGCCTTATAATTTTTCACTCTACAGTATAAGACTTGTACACTCAAAATTGTAAAATGTTGCCAACGTAAATGGAAAAAAAGACCAAGATGGAAGACTAAGCCATGTTCTTGAACTCAGAGACAAAATATTGGTAAGATCTTGGCACCCCCCAAGCGCCTCTGTAAGTTTCATGTAATCTAAATCAAATTCCCAACAGGACTCCAAAGGACTTTCGCCCTAAAGTGCAAGCTGGCTACATGGTGAAATCTCACAGGATAGTGCCTTCATCTGCTGAGCCATCTTGTCAGAGCTGTATATCTGTTTAATTTTAATTAATTTACTCATTTTAATTATATCTCACAGGATGTATATTGTAGAGTCACAGTAACTCTACGGTGTGCTGCTATAAGAAGAGGAAACAGGCTGGTGGGACCGAGGAGGCGGTCCACAAGAGCCTCACCAGGACAGCCAATGACTAAAGAGGACAGTGCTCCAGCCAGTTAGTGGGCAAGCAGTTCTTTAGAGGATGTGGAGCCAGAGGCACTGGTTACTTGTATTTAAAAAAAAAAAAAGAAAGAAAGAAAATGTGCCTATGGGCTGGAGAGATGGCTCAGCAGTTAAGAGCACTGACTGCTCTGCCAGAAGTTCTGAGTTCAATTCCCAGCAACCACATGGTGGCTCACAACCATCTGTAATGGGATCTGATGCCCTCTTCTGGTGTGTCTGAAGAGAGCAATCAATGGTGGTGTACTCATATACATTAAATAAATAAATAAATAAACAAACTTTTTTTTTGATGTGTCTAGCAGTGAAAATTCCCCTCTCACTGCACCATGCATAAACATTCCTTTGAGTTAGACAGGTTTGGTTTTTTTTTTTTTTTTTTTTTTTTAAATCAAGTGTGTAAAAGAAAACCAGAAAATTTTCATATTATGTGTATCTCTGTTCACACATTTATGCTGTGGTGTGTGCACATGCGTGTAGAGGCCAGAAATGAATGTAGAGTGTCTTCCTCCTATTTCTTCTCAACCAGGGATTGAACCTGGCCCTCGAATTGCTATGCGAGTGCCATGCACTGAGCGCCTTCCTCAGGCCTCTTTGCATTTTGCTATTATGATTATTTTTTAAGACAGGGTCTTATGCACCCCACACTGACCTCTAACCACTACACAGGCAAGAGTGAGTTTACCTCCCTGATCCTCCTGCCTCAGCTTCCAGAGGGCTGGATTAACAGGTGTGCACCACCACATTCTGTGGGGTACTAGAGATATAAAACACAGGGTATCATGCATGCTAAGTAGGTATTCTATCAACTGAGCTCCTTAGCCAGTCCTTTCACCTACAATAGAAAGCCGTTTATAAGTGTCTGTATTAAAGCTGTTAAAGTCATTGCTTGATAACTACACTCTAAGGTGTAGGGCGCACAGTAAATAGTGTGGAGGTCTAAAAAGACAGATACAAGTGTGGTTCCACCAGACTCTTCAGGATTTATTTTTATTTAGCTATGTGTCTGTATGAGTATATGCATACACTGGTTGCTCAGGTCTGTGCAGAGGCCAAAAGACATCAGATCCCTCAGATCTGGAGTTGCAAGTATTTGTGGGATTCCCAGCTTGTTCCATGGGTGCTAGGACCCCAAATTCCATTCCTCGTGACTTCACAAGAACCATTCTTAACCACTGGACCATCCCACCAGCCCCCTATTCATACAAAATGTACACCTAGCCCAAAATTGGAAGCCAGGGAAACCATCACAAATGGAAGAATGCATAAACAAATTGTAGTGCAGGACCAAACACGTTCCCCCTAACAGAGCCTAGCCAGACCACTCCACCATATATTGATATGTGGAGTCTATTCCTGCTGGAGAGCATCACTGTGATTAATTAGGATTGCCAAGGGAACTCCTTGATATTGCATAAAATAAAGTTTATTTTGGTCCCCCTTTTATAAAAATGTTACGGTTTTTTTTCCCCCTGTGGCCTCAGCAGCCCAAAAACGTCCTGCATACAGTTTGCATGTTTAATTAGTGATCCTTCTGCGTCGGCAGTTAACACCATGACGATTAATAAAAGAACCCCTTTAAAGCTCTATTTAGCTAGCAGAAGTGCACAACCAGGTATAATTAATTCATCATGAATAAATCATGGCTGATTAAGTCATCGGTTTGTTACTAACACGTTACCCGACAGCTCCCACCTGAGCACAGCTAATTTTCCTAAGCCAGACCACGCTGGAAGCTGACACTAAACCAACTCCCGGAAAGTGCACTGTTAAGCAGCAGGTATATTGATGCGGTCAGGGAGCTTCTGAATTTAGATGCCATTGAGCCACAGAGGTGATTGTCAAGGGAGCAATGGAAGTGGCCGATACATCTGGAAGCCCCAGTGCAGGGCAGGTCTCAAACTAACCCATCGCCTAGAGAGCTCGTTAAAACTCAAAGTACTGGCCCCAGACCGCAGCGCTCCAGACACAGGTGATCTGGAATAGGGCCTGTGATTTTGCTCTTCTAGCACGTTCCCACCTGGTGCTGATGCTGACGCTGACAAGGGATCGCTCTCAGGGAGTGCCCTCCCCTTTCTCTTGTGATAGGGATGACCTACAATTTCTGGGATTCCCAAGTCCTTTCTATAGATTTTTAACAGGTTTTGGTGTGGTTTTTGGCATTTGAAATGGGGTCTCCGGAAGCTCGTGCTGACTTCAAATTCATTGACTGGATAGCTGCAACCAGCCTTAAAATTCCGATCCTCCTGCCTCTGCCTCATGAGTGCTGGGATTACAGGTATGTACCGCTGTGCCTGGTGGAACGGTGGTGAATTTCCACAGTCCTGGCTCTCACTCTCCACCTTCTTTGAGGCTGAGACTCGCTAGGTGTTTGCCACTCTGCTATATATACCAAGCTAGTTGGCCTGTGAGTTTTGAGGTTGGTGGGGAGCGGGTGGGGAATGAGGATGGAGGAATAGGGGTGGGTGTGAGGGGGATTCTTTCATCTTGATAAATGAATACCGAGATTCCAGCCATTTATCACCATGTCCAGCTTTTATGTGGACTACAGTGATCCAAACTGGCAAGGGCTTTACCCATCGGACCATCATCCCCCAGCCCACCTAACACATCCTTTCTTCTATTCATTTTCTGAGTTCCTCCTAAATTTGAGTGCGTAAAAAAGTGCAAAAAAAAAAAAAAAAAAAAAAAAGAAGAAAATGATTTTTTATTACATTAATTTGTTCGTTTTGGGTATGCATGTATAGGTGTGGGTGTGGGCATGCTATAGCACCTATGTGTACGTGGGTCAGAGGACAACATGTAGGAACTGGTTCTCTGCTTCTACAGTGTGGGTCCCAGGATTCGAACTCAGGCTGTCAGCCTTGACAGCAAGCATTTCAACCACTCAGCAAGCCCCCAACACTGAAATTACATTGTCCCCCCAAGATGAACTGTTTCATTTTGCTGTCCTCACAGCCCATACAAACCCATGTACCCCAGCGTTGTAGCACAGCCTCTGACAGTTTTCAATCTACCCGTCTTTCTTAGTGTTACTACATCTGGAGATGCTTTCCTGCATGTTGCTCAGGACCATACCCTGAGCCAAGTAGTTGCCATCTCCAGGAGTTCAGCCGTGCCCACTTGCCAAAGATCATCTGAGCTGAGCCTGCTGACTGTTTACATCTCCTCACAGAGGGATGGGAGACCACAGGGCCTCACCTGAGAATCCAGCTATTCCCTACCACCAGTGGTATGGGTATGCAATTCTGCCCTAATTGCACATAGCCTCACAAGAGGCTGGAGGTCACAGGCTTGCAAAGATTAGAGGAGTGGGGCTCCATCTGTGCCGCTACAGGAAAGTCAGCATCGCTGCTGCGTAAAAGCCCTCCTGGCGCCACATTTTGGAAGAGCACACCCGCACCGCACTGCTGTAAGGAAGCCTTCACTTATTCTCTGTAAATAAGCCTGATAACTCAATGGTGCCCTGGGGGAACTTCGGTGGCAGTGTACCTTGGTTGGTCTTTGGAACCTCAGGGGGCCAGGGGAGAAATGTTTTTGGCAACACAACATTTCTACACAGCTATTTATTCTTCGAAAAGGCTTTGAAATACCCTAAGGTACCCACGCCTGAATTGAAATGGCATCATCTGGCTCCTTATCAAAGCATCTCTCACTTTGATTGGCAGTCATAATCAAAACAAGGGGCAGGCTCCGTGTCTGCTGTGGGGACTGAAGATGCACACACAGGCAGGCGCCAGAGCCCACCATCAGGAAAGGATTCTGGAGACACTACCGCATCTCCATCAAATGTCTTCCCATTTCTGTTCTTCTCAGGAGGACTGAACCAAGCTCTGTGCATTTGCTGTTTGGTTGGGTTGGGTTCGGTTCTTGCTATAGAGAAGACACGGCGTTGAGCAGCGGCTGCAAACCCAGCATAAACATCTCTAGGCTGTCAGCGTGCCCTCCAAGACAATAGCAGCGCCGCCCTTCATGTCAACTCGCCCATCAGGTCGCAGGGAAATGTCCAGCTCCCCTCCTCGGCGGGAACACTGAAAGGCTAAGGAGAACACAACCTGGTGCCAATCAAGGGCCTTTCCCCTGGGATTTACCACTCAGTGCAGAATTTATTGTGATAAACCCAGGACTCCCAGGCCAGTTTCCAGGATAAACCCCTCCCCGGGTCCATGGCCCCTCCCACCTCCACCCCATTCTCCTGCAGCCCCAGAGGTCCACACACAGTTGCGCACACACTGCCGGACCCTTTCCTTCCTGGGCCTCTGAGAAGACCCCAACTTCAGCTCTGATATGAATAGAAGGAGTTTGTTTCCTCATAGCATATTAAAGCAGCTGTATATACCAGGCCACAAAAGAGACACAGCCCTAGTCTTCCAGGGGCTCAGAAAGTCATTATGCTCACCCAGGAGAGGGAAAAGGGATTGTCCCTCTCAAAAGTTACATAGTAAGCTAATTATACCCATCAGCTATTTACTAAGCACTTACTATATCTGTGTTTGGGGAGGCAGGGATGAAAAGGGTTGGGAGTCCGGGTCATTGAAGGGGAAATGTTACAGGGAAACTTCACATGAACAATAATATCTTAGTACTTTTTTGGTTTAGTTTGCCTTTTTTCAAGACAGGGTTTCATTATGTACCTCTGGTTGTTCTGGATCACACTCTGTAGATCAAACTGGCCAAGAACTCAGAGATCCGCCTGCCTCTGCCTCTTTAACGTGAGGCACCACCACTGTGGAGAGCTTTTGGGGCTGCTTGGTAGTAATCTGACATTGGCCATGGACAAGGAAATGGGCTTCAGACAGGAATCTGACATTGGGCCATGACTAGGAAGTGCAGGCAGAAATCTAATTTTAGGCTAAAACAGGGAAATAGTTTTAGTCAGGAATCTAAATCTTACGCTACAAAGAAGTAGGCTTCAGGCATAAATATGACTGTGGGCTAGGACAGAGAAGTAGACTCAGATATTTTGGTCATCCTGACAAGCCTTTAGAAACAGTGATCACAGGAGTGATCACAGGACTTTGCTTATTGCCTAGCTTGTTCCTTGACTATTTGCATTTATTGTACTACTAGCTCCTCAACCTAGAACTGACCTAAACATTTGCATGTAATTAAAATGGTATAAAAGCTCATTGGGAAAAAATAAACCTGCCTCAGCCTCAGAACTGGCTAGAGTCATGCTACAATGTTGTCTAATTGTCTTTTTTCTTCTTTTTTTAAAGTTTTTTGTTTGTTTGTTTGTTTGTTTGTTTGTTTTTGAGACAGGGTTTCTCTGTATAGCCTTAGCTGTCCTGAAACTCACTCTGTAGACCAGGCTGGCCTCAAACTCAGAAATCCACCTGCCTCTACCTCCCAACTGCTGGGATTAAAGGCGAGCACCACCACTGCCCAGCTGTCTTTTTTCTTTTTAATCCTCACTCCTGTGCTGGAGAACCTATTGACTGACTGGGCTGGCCTGGTCACACTACCCACCTTTTATTACATTTTTAAGGAGCTAGTGCATATGAAAATAGATACAAGCCTAAAATTAGGCAAATAAGAAATTTGAGCTGGGTATAATATTGCATAATTCCCAGGGCTCAGGAGGTAAATTTGAGGTCAGCCTGGTCTACATAGCGAGACCTAGTCCCAAAAAGTTAAGGGATGAGGCTATGACTCTATGGTTGAACATTTGCAAAGCCTTAAATTTAATACCCAAGCATCCAGTGAGAGAGAGAGTTGGTGGAGGAAGACTCATCCTACCTCGCATCTCTTTCTTCCCGAGCTGCTGGGACCAATAGCTGCTGAGAACAGTGTGTGCAGATCCTGAAAAGACAGAGAAGCTCTGAGAATAAGCAAAGAAAATAGAAGTGGTGTGTCCCTAATTGTGTACGTGATAAATCACTTAGCCATTTTGACTAATCCTTAGATGATCTAATCCTTTGTCAGCTAGTAGGCCACAGCAGAGTGTGGAGTGAGGAAGTGAACATGGGAATTTATGAATGGATCCTCCCAAAATCCCTGGAATCCTTCACAAAGGTTTTTGAGGCTGATTTTTAAGAATTTATGAGGAAGGAGAAAGGGGAGAAGAAAGCTGTAACTTTATTTATAACTGGCTGAAAATTCTCTAGGTGATTGTTTTCTTTTCTTTTCTTTTCTTTTCTTTTTTAAAGATTTTATTTTTATTTATTTATGAGTTCACTGTAGCTGTCTTCACACATACCAGAAGAGGGCATCAGATCCCATTACAGGTGGTTGTGAGCCACCATGTGGTTGCTGGGAATTGAACTCAGGACCTCTGGAAGAGCAGTCAGTGCTCTTAACCACTGAGCCATCTCTCCAGCCCCCCAGGTGATTGTTTTCAAAAGGCTCTTTTCTCATTCACCAGACAAGCTTACTGAGTGTTATGGGGTATCTAAGTATGGTAACCAACATTTTGATTTTCCCAAGACTGGGTGCTAAAAGCTCATGTCCCAGAACCCCTCAATCCTATTCCACTCTAGCTAGTCCGAAGACCTTTGTCGTCTAGAAAACATTAAACATAAAAAAAAGTGCACCGCTTGTCAGTTACAGTCTGGAGAAACAGCTATGTGTATACATGCTGCCCAGAACCCTCTACCAGGGTGTGCTGGCTTGTTTTATGTCAACTTGGCACAAGCTAAAGTCATTAGGAAGGCAAGAACCTCTCATGAGAAAATGCCTCTATTAGATCTGGCTGTAAGGCACTTTCTTAATTAGTAATTGATGAGAGAGGACACAGCCCATTTTTGGTGGTGCCATCTTTGGGCTGGTGGTCCTGGGTTCTATAAGAAGGCAGGGAGAGCAAGCCATGGGGAGCAAGCCAGTAAGCAACGCCCCTCCATGACCTCTGCATCAGCTCCTGCCTCCAGGTTCCTGTCCTGGTTTAATCCAATGATGGACTACAATGTGGAAGTGTAAGCTGAATCAACCCTTTCCTCCCCAACTTGCTTTTGGTCATGGTGTCTCATCACAGCAACAGAAACCCTAACTAAAGCCCCTGGGGAGAGACTCGGTGGTTTTTGTGGATGCTGTGGGCATTTCCCTGAGCCTAAGCAATACTTTGCTGGGCTTTCTGTTCACATGTTTTGTTTTCTCAGAGAACTCAGTGACGAGCCAGAGCCATCTCAGCTCCTAGTACTTGGAGCTTCTACCTTAAGCCCTGAACTCCATTTTCCCCAGAAGTCCCCTGCATCAAGCATTCCCACCCTCGTGTGCACAGGCCACTGTTCTCCGAACAGAAGATGAGGGACTGACATCCCTGCCCATCTTTGCTGTCTTTCCCCTGCTTCCAGCTGGTACAAGGTCTGCAAATGTCAGCTCAGGGCTCTGCGTGCAGTGTAAACGATAAAGGTCTGTGGATGTAGCCCTGCAGTAGAGTGCTTGCCTAGCCTAAAGGTGGTGCTTTCCCCGGAAGGAGGAGGAGGAGAAGAAGAAAGAGGCAGAGACTGAACATAGTTAATGCTTACTGGGCGTTTACTATGTGCCAGGCATTGTATTTTGTCGTGAACATGTGCTGTGATGACCTAACCCACTGAGGTATTATTCACATCACATAGAGGAGGAACTGAGACTTTTAGGGGTTGTCACCTGTCCAGGTGAAAGGGGCTAGGAAGGAGGGGCTGTCAATCATCAGGTTTCAACCTACTGCAATGCCTCCTTTATTATTATTATTATTATTATTATTATTATCATCATTATCATTTACTTTTATTTATTTATTTATTCTCTCATACATTACATCCCAACCACAGGTTCCCCTCCCTCCCCTCCCCCACAACTACCTCCCATCTCCTTCACATCTACATTTCTGGTTCCCTTCAGAAAACAGCAGGCCTCTCAGGGATATCACCTGAACATGATAACATAACAAATTACAGTAAGACTAGGCACAAACCCTCAAGGCTGGATGAGGCAACCCAGCAGGAGGAAAAGGGTCCCAAGAACAGATAAAAGAGTCAGAGACAGCCCCAACACTCCTCACCCCCGTTTGGATTTGCATAAGAACACCAACCTACACAGCCATGACAATATGCAGAGGACCTAGCTCAGACCCATACAAGCTCCCTGATGGTTGCTTGAGTAGCTGTGAACCCTGGTTAGCTGGCTCTGTGGGCTGGGTTCTCATGGTATCCTCCAACACTCTGGCTCTACAGTCCTTCCTCTCCCTCTTTAAGGATCTTTCCACAGAAAATTTCAGTTAAGGGCGAGAGGGAGAGAAAGATGGAAACCCAAAGGCAGCCCAAGCTGCAGGGCACAACAGCATGACAGCACTGTAACCCCAGCACTTGGAAGGTAGAGGCAGGAACAGCAGGGGGCCAAAGGCATCCTTGCTTAGGTGCCAGGTTAGAGATCAACCCAGGATACATGAAACCCTCTTTCAGAGAACAAATGTCGAGGATATGAAATGTCAGAGGAAGGCCATTTGCTTTAGTTTCTTTCCTGTTGCTGGGATAAAATACCAGGAAGAAACAACAGTAAGGAGGGAGGGGTTTACTCTAACTCCCAGTTCAAGGTGCAGCCCTTCATGGTTGGGAAGTGGAGACAGCAGGAACTTGAAGCAGCTGCTCACATCACATCCACAGTGGAAAGGAGCAACAAAAGCAGCTGCTGCTTGGCCCCTCTCTCCATCTATCCAGGCCAGGGAATGGCCCACAATTAAGACGGGCCTTCCCACTTGAGTTCATCAAGAGAACTCCTCAGAGCCCTGCTCAGAGGCCCAGAACCACAGCACCAAGGTGTGTAGCCAGCTGTTTGTATTCCTCCTATTCCCAGATTAAATCTCCCCGATCTTAGGTAAAGAGTACCTGTTACAGGGTCTTCAGCCACACCAACCCACGGTGCAAAGTATCTGGAGTAGAAGTCATACGGGGCCGTCTGCCCCCCAGGCTCTCCTTTGAGGGTGAGGATGAGGCCTCTCACCTTCCCTGTCTTCTCAATTCCAGGCAGAGGCTCTGTGTTCACCTTCAGGCTCTCTAGGAAGGACCTTGAGCACAAAAGGATGGGTAAGGAATAAGCATCTCCACACCACCCCTACACACAATGGGGAAGAGGCTGGATGGAGCCCAGGTGGCTGAGCAGAGGGACAGGAGAGCCTGCCCTGACACTACCCATGGGAAAGAATGTGGTTGGGCCAAGCATGGCGGTGGATGCCACTAATCCCAGCACTCTGGTGGCAGAGGATTGGCAAACTTTGAGAGTTTGAGGCTAGCCTGATTTACAGAGTTCCAGGCCAGCCTGAGCTACAAAGAAGAAGAAGAAAAAGGAAGGTGAGCCATGCTTTGGAGACAGCACAGCTTGACCAAAGCAGAGCTGGAAATCTGGGTGCTGGTGTGTAAATGGTTAAACGTGGTATTTACCTGTCATAAGAATCGCTGAGCCGGACCAGGAGTTTTCGGGTATCTGGAGAGTACCGGATGTCTTGGACCAGGGTGTCACCTACGGCTGCCTGTGAGGGCCAACAGGATGATTTAATGAGTGTAGGTACTTGCTGCCGAGCTTCTTAACCTGAATTCAGTCACCCAAATCCAAATGCAAGTTGCCCTCTGACATCCAACCCTATTCTATGGCTTGCCTAGCATGCATGGAGCCATAGTACCACATAGTCCAGGCAGGATGCCTAGTTCGTAGTTGAGCTGGGGAGATGGCTCAGTTGGTAAAGTGCCTGCTTTGCAAGCATGAGGATCTGAGTTCGATTCCCACAATCCATATTTGTAAAACTAGGCATGTTGGGACGACACAGGCAGGAGGTTCCCTGGGGCTTTGCTGACTGGGTAATCTAGCCTAATCAGTGAGCTCCAGAACCATGAAAGACCCTGCTTAAAAGGTTGGAGCTGGAGAGGTGAGTGAGATGCCTGTTGTTCAAGCATGAGGACCTGAGTTTGAATCCCCAGCACCCACATAAAAAGCCAGGTGTGGCCACATGCACATACCTGTAAACCCTGGTGAGAGGAGAGGTGACACAGGAGACTTTCTGGGGGCTGTATCCTTTTTATCTATTCATTTATATATATTTGTCTCTGTGTGTATTTGTGTTGTATACAGTTGTGTATGTGCAGATGGATGTGTATGTGTGTGGGCTCAAGTGTGGAGGTCAGAGGACAAGTTGTAGGAATTCGCTCTCTCCTCTTGGTACCAGGCCCAGGCTCTGAGCAGGAGAGTGATATGGTCCACTGCATGGTGGACCTTCGTGGTCTTTAAGGACTGAGATGCTTCAGTTCACATGACTGAGGCCCCTCTGCCTTGGTAGTGATGTCCTGTTGAGTAGCTGTTTTCTCCCAATTAAAATATTCCCTCCCGGAGACAGGAACAAAGGCCCCACAGACTCAAGAAGCTAAGGAAACCTAAAAAGTCCAGGAACGTCATAAAGTTACAAAGCTCATCCCCAAGACTATAAAAGCATCAGCAGTCGATCTGGAGGAGACTCTTGCTGAGGCTTGGCCTGTTGTTATGCATCCTAATACTAAACTCTCTACCCAAAGGTCTAGGCTTATGAGTGACTTCTCATGTCTACAAGCTCTTACTGTGCAAACCTTGTTCCTTGGTTTAAAACTATTGGTTAAATAAAATTGGCTACAGCCAATTACTGGAGGGATTAGAGGTAGGTGGGTGTGGCGTGATCTGGTTGGAGGAGGAGAGACTGGGAGGAAGGAAGAGGAGGAGGAGAAGCAGCCAGAGGGGAGATGGCCATAAGCACATGGCCAGGAGTAACAGCAAGTGTCTGGGATACACCACTGGGGAGGTGGCCAGGCCTGCAGTTAGAAATCTGGATTAGGGGTAACTCCCAGTAATTGTCAAAGCCAAATAAAATAACCATAGTCTGAGTTTCATTTTGTAAGGGTCCAGAAATCGCCGAAGGAAGACCCCTAGACTAAGATAGCATGCAAAGACAAAGAGCGTTTATTCTGCAGGAATAACCAGCATGCGGGCATCAACCATTTTCTAGAATGGCAACCCTAGACAAAGGCACGCAGGCCTTCTTATACAGAACTGGGAGAACTCTCTAGAAGGATTAGGTAATCTAAAATTTCATTGGTAGGTTTTTTTGGGGTTGGGGGGCAGGTCACAGATGGTCAGTGGTCTGTATTCCTATGTCATGAATGTTCATGAACTTGTGAAGGAATTTGTAAAGACTAGCACAAAAATCCCCGGCTCTCCTTGTGCTTGCCTGGTCACACCATCCCACCCCGGGATGATTTCTCCTTCCATCGGGAATGAATAGAATCCACTCTTTCACTGCTCAAGGAGGCTGAGGATGGATGGGGTGAATAGTCCGAATGGGAGTGAAGTTACTTCAAATTATTCATTACAACTGGCTATTATTTGTGTATATGCCTCTGTGGGAAAACATGGTTTAGCCATGTGCAGCTTGTCCTTGTGATTGTACCCTTTAGTCATGTGACTCTTCCCTCTCTCTGTCTCTCTGTCAAGACAGGGTTTCTCTGTGTAGCCCTGGCTGTCCTAGAACTCACTCTGTAGACCAGGCTGGCCTTAAACTCATAGAGATCCACCTGCCTCTCTGCCTCCCAAAGGCTGGGACTAAAGGCGTGCGCCCCTCCCCCAAGGTGATTCTTAACCCTCAGAGTATAAATTGTCTGATGCTCTGAATAAAGTTGGCTGTTGCATGAGACTTCAGTCTGCCTCAGTTTTATCCCCCCCCGTGCCTCCACTCCTTCACCCCCTCACACACACACACACACACACGCACACGCACACGCACGCGCACGCACACGCGCACGCGCACGCACACGCGCACGCACACGCACACACACACACACAGTCTCCCAGGTTCACGCTGCCAATTTGAGCCATAAACAACATCACACCAGAGCTTTCTGCTCAAACATGAACAAATGACCAAACCACACAGGCCCTAAGTGGATTCCTTTCACCCACCTTTATCAAGTCTTCAACTTCGTGCACGTCCTAGAAGGGAACAGAGATGGATAAAGTCAGTGCTCCACAGGAGAGCGATGGGCTAAACGCAGTCTGCAGCGTTACTGCTCATGTTATCATTCTGTGAGAGAAAGGAGGAGCTAACCTGGGGGAAGGTCGGGTAGAGAGGAAAGTCCAGGACAATCCCGTCTTCTGCTCTTCTGGCCTTTAGTTCCCCGCTCATCGTGACAAAGGTCAGGGTGCTGTTTGTGTTCTCTGGACAGAGGAGGGGTCAAAGGTCAGGAAAATAAGCTTAGTAGAGGGAACTCCCCACCCCGCTGGCACACAGATTCAATGCAAGTAGCCTAAGACTGAGCCATAGACCCACCCAACGGTAAATGTCTCTTTTATTTATTTATTTATTTATTTATTTATTTTTCTTTTTTGGTTTTTCAAGACAGGGTTTCTCTGTATAGCCTTGGCTGTCCTGGAACTCACTCTGTAGACCAGGCTGGCCTCGAACTCAGAAATCCGCCTGCCTCTGCCTCCCAAGTGCTGGGATTAAAGGCGTGCGCCACCACCGCCCGGCTCTTTTATTTATTTTAATTTCTTTTTCAAGACAAGATCTAAACTATGAAGTCCCCACTAGCCTGGAACTCCCAACTTCGGTCAGGCTGGTTTTGAACTCACAAAGATCCACCTGCTTCTACCTCTGGAGTGCTGGTGGTGCTTACATGCAAGCCTGACATGTCTGAGAAGATGGAGGCAGAAAGTCAAGAGTGGAGGATGTTCCACAGCTACACAGAGAATCCAGGGCAAGCCTGGGCTACATAAATACCTATGTCAAAAAACATACAGGAGCCAAGTGTGGTGGCACACACCTTTAATCCCGGCTCTGAAAGGAGAAGCAGAAAGTCTTTACTAGTGGCTAGCCTGGTCTACAGATTGAGTTCTAAGACAGTCAAAACTATCTATCTCAGGAAAAAAATGACAAACCAATACCAAACAAACCCTATATATACACACATGCATAGATATAAGCACACAAAAAAATTCACATTACTTATTTTGCGAAACAGCACAGCCGCCGAGGCCAGCGTGGCGTGGCCACACAAGGGGACTTCGCTCGCTGGCGTAAACCATCTTAGTCCAAAGCGAGAACCTTCCAAGGAGGAAAAGCCAAAGGGAAGCAAATCAAACCCAGGCAGGCTTTTCAGCCTTCAGATTTTCCCAAATCTCTTCGCAAACTGTGGTCAAACAACCAGTGCAGACTAGACCCACGGGCTCCCTGCAGTTAGGTCTGGAGCAGAAATTGTAGGTTCATCAACATCCTCTTAGTCCACTTGGGTTGCTGTAGAAGAACCCCACGGGTTGGGTGACCCTTCAAAAGAAATTCTCTGTTACAGACTTGGAGGTCCACCTTCTAGGGGCTGGCTCCCGCTAAGAGCCTTCTCACTACATCAGCGCAAGGGCCGAGGCACAGCCACAAGAGGGCGCCCAACAACCATGTCAGAGCCATCCCGCTCCTGAGAACCCTAACGCACCCTCAAAGATGGCATTGCTGTCCTCTCCTATCAGACCCAGCTACCCACATGCTGCCCTGGGGACCCATTTTCCAACAGCTGTTTGTAGGTGGTGGGAGACATCTTAAAATATAAATTTAGACTTAACTTCAATATACCTTCTAGATGACAAGACCCACGAGTGCTGTTGGCATGCAGATAACACACAAACATCTCCCTTAAGCCTCTCTCAGCGCCGCCCAGGAATAAATGAAAAAGCATGCATTTACTCTGTGTGAAGCTGTCAGTCGGCTGCAGTTTCCTGATGAAAGCCGTTTCCGAGAGGTTCATTTCCCTCGCAATTTGCTGATGGGCGTCTTCCTGGAGTGTCTAATTAGGAACAAACAGTTGAGACTTTGGAAACACAGGCCAGACTCCCTGGCCTGGCAACCTCCCTTAGTGAATATAGCAGTTTACTCTCAACTTCTGAAGTTCAAGTGTGGAGGAATTTGAGGTAAGTCCACAAAGACAGCTTTTCAGATTCTGTACAAGTGAAAACCCACAGCATCAGGACAGGTTCCTATGTACGCCAGTGTATTATCAAGTAAAAAATCTCATGCTTTTTTAAAAAAGATTTATTTACTATATGTGTGTGTGTGTGTGTGGGTGTGGGTGTGTGTGTGTATGTGTGTGTGTGTGTACACTGTAGCTATCTTCAGACACACCAGAAGAGGGCATCAGATCCCATTACAGATGGTTGTGAGCCACCATGTGGTTGCTGGGAATTGAACTCAGGATCTCTGGAAGAGCAGTGAGTGCTCTTAACCACTGAGCCATCTTTTCATCTTTCCAACCTCTTTTTTTTTTTTTCTCTCTCTCTTTGTCCAAGTCCAGAGAATCAACCCCAGGGCTTCACGCATGCTGGCCAAGTTCTGTCACTGGGTGATGGTCATTTATCTATTTATTTCTTTGTTTTCCTTTGTAGACAAGTTATAAGATGCTCGGGTGGGTCTCCAGTTTGTAATTTTTTTATGCCGCAGGGCTGGATCTTATGGAGGCATTCTCTCTCTCTCTCTCTCTCTCTCTCTCTCTCTCTCTCTCTCTCGGGCATTGGTGTTTTGATTGCAGGTATGTCTATGTCAGATCCCCTGGAACAGGAGTTGCAGACAGTTGAGAGCTGCCATGTGGGTGCTGGGAATAGAACACTGGTCCTCTGGAAGAAGAGACCGTGCTCCTAACTGCTGAGCCATCTTCTCCAGCCCATTCAACTTATGATTCTTCTACCTCTTGAGTGGCTGGGATTGGGGGCTGTGCCTTCAGGCTTGCTTTATGGTTTTTTGAGATAGGATCTCACTGTAAGACCCAAACGGTTCTGGGACTCATTATGTAGCCCAGGCTATCCTCAGATGCACTAATTCATATTCTTCTTCCTCAGTAGGTAGGCCAGGATATCCCCATATGTACTCATAATTCTCTTCCTCAGTCTCCTAAGTGCTGAGATTTCATTTATGTGCCGTCATCCCCACCTAATGTTTTTCTCAAACTTACATTTTTTTTTTTATTTTTTTGTGCCCTGGTGTTTTGCCTGTACGTATGTCTGAGTGAGGATGTTGGATCCCCTGGAACTGGAGTGACAGACAATTACAAGCTGTCAGGTGGGGGCCGAGAATTGAACCTGGGTCCTTTGGAAGAACAGCCAGCTCTCTTAAATTTTGAGCCATCTCTCCAGCTCCTAATGTTAATTTAAAAAAAAAAAAAAGATAATACATTTATGGGAGGGAGGCTGGGTGTGTGTGCTTGAATACCACCACGCCCATGTGGAGGTCAGAAGGGAGGCCATCAGATTTAGCAGCAAGTAGTTTTACCCAAGGGAACCATCTTACCAGCCCCACTGTTCTTCCTTATGAAGTTAAACACACCAGTCCTTACAAAGTGTTTCCCTAGGTGGACACATAATGGCACTTCTATGCCAACCGGTTAATTTAATATTCCAGGGCACCTCATTGGCTGAGCCATGTTGCTGACCCTTCAAGCAGGCAAGCAAGCCAGCTGAGAAGGGTGGTGCTTGCCTTCAGTCCCACTGCTAGGGAGATGGAGACAGAAAGGTTAGGTTAAAGTTTTACTTTCCAGAGCTGAAGGGATGGCTCCACGGTTAACAGTGCTGCTGTTTATCCAGAGGACCCAAAAGTGTTCCCAGCACCGGTGGAAGTTGTCTCAAAGTCACTGACTCTCTCTTCTGGCATCCATAGGCATCGGCACACAAGTGGCATAACCCACAGGCACATATACACATAAAGGAAAAAAATACAGTTCTAGAATTTTCTATAAGCAGCTGAATTAATTAAATTTGGTTTTTTTTTTTTTTTTTTTGTTTTTTTTTTTTTTTTTTTTTTTTTTTTTTTAGAACGAGGGAAAGGAGTCTTTTGAGTCCAGTGTTTACTGATGTTCATGCTCTGGAGATAAAAAGGGTTTAGAGAACCATGCAAATTTTTAATACCTGGTGAAAACTGAAAATTAAAACTCTTCAAATCTCGCCAGGCGGTGGTGGCTCACGCCTTTAATTCCAGCACTTGGGAGGCAGAAGCAGGCGGATTTCTGAGTTCGAGGCCAGCCTGGTCTACAGAGTGAGTTCCAGGACAGCCAGGGCTACACAGAGAAACCCTGTCTTGAAAAACCAAAAAACAACAAAACAAAACAAAACAAAACAAAACAAACCTCTTCAAATCTCAAGACTACTACAGGGCTGCATAGAGAGAGCTTGTCCTTGCCGCCCACCCCGCCCCCTCAGCTGCCACACACGTGTTTCTGACGTGGAGACAGGAGAGGATGCTCACTGAGGCAGAAGTGTGGCGTAGCCAGTCACTCTTCAGCCACAGTCTGGAAGCATGGACCATCGTCTTTCTTTAATTGTTTATTAATTAAATGCATTAATTATTAATTTTAAATTAAATATGTACTTAGTGAGAGAGAAGGGGGAAGGAAAGAGTAGGCATAGGTACAGAGGTCAAAGGACAATTTTCTAGTGAACGTCAAAACAGAAGGCAGGGCCACTCTTGTTTCTGCCGCCCCACCGCTCGTGGTCCAGGTTGACTGGCCTGCAAGCTTCCAGATGATTCTCTGGTCTTCCGCTCCCCTATTACTGTGAGGATGCTGGGATTACAAGCGTCTTCCATGTAGACATTGGGAATTGGACCCTGGTGAACTGATTACACGTGGCTTCCCGGCTTCACCTATCCCCGTTTTCTCCTTTCATGCAAAGATTCCCACGCGTGCAACTCTACTGTCCAACGTCCACACAGCTTGGTCCTGGAAACCTGACTGGGGAGGTGAGGGAATGAAGAAATGGCAGGCGCACATACAGAAGAGCTGGGATGGGTGGGCTGCGCTCGATCTGACTGAGGACACCTCTTACTCAACCCGGAAGCTCCGCATGATCATCCTGTACAGCAGGGGAGGGAGGGGCCAGCTAGTGTGAGCGTCATGGCTCTGTAGGAACAGTCTAAAATGTGACCAAACCAGAGGAGGAAGCTGCAGTCCCCACACTCTGTCAGCATCCGCACACAGACCAGGAGGAAGCTTTGCCACTCCCTTGAGCCCCACCCAAAGACCTCTTTGTCCGAGCACGGTGGTCCCTCACCTGGCTCTGCGCACATCACACGATGCCGGCTCACATCACATGATGCCAGCTCACACAGGACTTCCTAGACTTCATCCACCGCCCACAGTGCTGTCCAGTTAGGGTGGGTCTTTCCAATACAAGTACCCTCATCTGAGACCTCCCTCACAGAAGAAGTGTCACGAGATGTGTCACCAAGGCCACTCTAGTGCTTGTCAAGGTGACCGTGGATATTATAAAGCATCATAGGAAGACCCCTGCTTCCTACTATCCAGGAAATGATACAACATTCGCCCAGAAGGCCTAGGAATATTTAATTATTATTCTAATTATTATATTTAGCAACTATTCTAATAAAAACCTCACTAGCAAGCATTGTAATCTAAGAATCATATTTTTTTTTATTTAAGTTCAACTAACACATTTATGTGGGGGCCATGGCACACGTGTGATGCCAGGGGACAACTTGGCAGGAGGAGGCTGTCTGCTTCCACTTGGTGGCTCCCAGGAATTGAACTCTGGTCTTCAGGTTTGGTGCCAACGACCTTTACCTGCTAAGGGAGCTGCAAAAGAGCTATTTACAAAAGGAAGATTTCTGGCAAACTAACTTTTCCAGAGACTAGAGACCAACGCCTTGCTTCTCCTTAACTCTTTATAGGTGCCTTATTTTCTTGATCCTAAAGAGATTTTTAATATATTTTGAAGATTATTTTAAGAGAGAGAATGAATGTCTGTGTGTCTGGCAATACACTTAGTGTAGAGACTTTGGAGATTAGGAGAGAGAGAGAGAGAGAGAGAGAGAGAGAGAGAGAGAGAGAGAGAGAGAGAGAGAGAGAGAGAGAGAGAGAGAGAGAGAGACAGAGAGAGACAGAGAGAGAGAGACAGAGAGAAACAGAGAGACCAGAGAGAGACAGAGAGACCAAAGAGAGTTATCATGTATGCATGTGCTCCTGTGTATGTGTACCTGTGTGTGTGTGTGTGTGTGTGTGTGTGTGTATGTGTGTGTTTGTATACATGACAATGCCCTCAGAGGTCAGAAGAGAATGTCAGATCTCTGGGAGCTGGAGTCACAAGCAGTTGTAAGTGTCCCACATGGGTGTTAGGAATGGAACTTAAACCCTCTACAAGAGCAGTAGCCAATCTTAAACAAAGCCTTCAGTAGGAAAGAGAACTTGTAAATGTCTGGGGGATAGGGCAGGCTAAAGCCAGGGAGGACAGCACGCAGCTGTAACCCGGGCACTGAGGAGGCTAAGACAGATGGAGTTTGAACAGAGCTCCAGCCACACAGGGAGTTTAAGGGCAGCCCGGGTTGCAAATCTCAACCTTGCCTCAGACCTTCTCCCAACCCCTAAAATAAGACTCAAAGGTGGCTTCAGCCATATATGGCCATAAAACTAAACTCTGGCAACTAGAAGAAACCCTTTCCCCTATGTTTTTATGTTTATTTGCTTATTTATTTTTGATTTTGTAAGATGGATCTCTTCACATAGCCCAGGCTGGCCTAGGACCTGCTGTATATATAGCCCAGGCTGGCCTCAGACTCATGATCTCCTGCCTTCTCCTTTGGAACACCAGAGTTACAGGCATGAGCCCCCCACTCCCAGCTGCTGCTGGGTCCCCTGCCTGGGAGACTCTGTGGGTCTGACTCAATCTAGGTCCAGCCATTCCTCTCCTAACCTGAAGTCATGGCCATCAGCAACGTGACACAGGACACAAGGCAAAGTGGCAAACACACAGGACCATCTCACTTCTTTTACAGACGTCAAGGGCTCTACACACATCTGGAATTTCAGACATGGCCCTAGAGAATGGAGTACTCACGCTCTCCAGCAGGCAGACTGCAGCAGGATTGCCCCGGAAAGCTGTCGCTGTGAAGGCATCTGCTATGAAGATCGGGAGCTTCATTTTCCTCGCTGGCTGTGTGGGAGCTCCCTGGCCTGCTGCGAGCCTGCTTCGAGCCTGCTTCACTTCTAGCTGTTGAAAAAAAAAAAAAAAAAAAAAAAAGTTAAAGTTTTACTGGTACACGCACGCAGTTAACATTTCCCAGACTGGAAGCCAAACAGTTGTGCCGATATGATTACCTTTAGAGATGTCAAGATGTCAATCCTCTAACATTTTTCAGCATTTGTGTTGAATGACCTTTGACCTTTGCAGAGTATCTCAGTGCTGGGCACGTAAGCACTTGCTTGGCGTGCACAAAGCCCCAGATCTATTCCCCACTGGCCCTTAAACAGTGACCAGTGGGCACACATCTGTGATCCCTGTACCTCGAAGCAGCAGCAGGAGAAACAGAAAAGCCATCCTGGGCTACACAGGGCCAGCCTGGGGTACACGAGACCCCGTCTCAAAGCAATAACGTCTACTGTGCTTATTAATCTGACAGGTAAAAAGTAATTATCAGCAGGAAACATCACAACACTCTCTTCTTAATTTTTTTTTTTTTTTAAACACTGGGTCCTAGTATGCCATCTTCATTAGACTGGATCTTAAGGCCGGCCTTGAACTCACAGATCTGCTTGCCTCTGCCTCCTCAGTCCTGGGAATAAAGTCCCGTGCCACCACAACCATTTTACCTTTTCTCCTTTCCAATTCACAGCTACTAGAGCAGCCCCTGGCACACAATATCTATGAAAATGATTTAAGAAGTAATTACTGGGTGCACGTCCGCACGTCCGACTGGAGCGTGGAGGACAAACAGGAGGATTTGTTGTCAAGTGTCACGTGCCAGGACGCTGCCCCATCAACAGCAGAGTTGCTTTTTCTCACGAGTTTCAGGTTGTTAATGCGGTTGTTTGGAGATTTCATTGTAAATCGCCATTGTTCTATCAGACAGCACGAGTCAGCACAGAAAGAACAAAGGCTTCTATTCTGACGTGTGGTTTCCTTTTGCATGGCTGGAAGGGAGCCCAGGCCTCCCACGTGACTGGTAAATGTTCTAGCTAATCTTGTTTACCTGTTACGTGGGACCGGCATCTCGCCATGTTGACCCTGTTGGCCTTGTCCTCTCTGTGGAACCTACACAGGCCCTCAGCTTGCAGTCCTCCTCCCTCAGCCTCCTGAAAAGCTGGGATTACAGGCTTCTGTCCCCACACCTGGCAGTGGGTCTCACAAGCTTAACATGGAAGCATGTGAGCCAGGCTAGTGGCACTGGCCTGTGGTACCAGGAACCTGGAGACTGTAATAGGAGGGCCACCATGAGTTCAAGGCCAGCCTCGGGATATGTAAAAGTATCTTTTATTCACCTGATGTAATTGTCATCTCTGAGGCTCACTGCCCACGTCTGCTAACCCCAGGCCTAGTCCTAGAAGCTTCTAGCCTCTGTACAATGTAATCTAGGCCTAGAATGTTTTCAGCCTCTGAGACTTGCTTCTGAATAAGTTCACGCTTTTCTTGTTCTTTCTGAACTCTGGCTGGCTGGTTCAACTCAGCTGTTCTGGCTCAAACTCCTTCCCACCTGACTGATTCAATCTGGCTTCTTTCTCAAGTCTCTGATTTTTTTTTTTTTTTCTCTATTTGGTGTCAAACTAATCTGGCTCCTTCTTTCTCTGGCTTGTTCTGTCTTTACCTGTGTCTAGCTTGTGCTCTCTCTCTAAAACTCTCCCAGTAAAACTGCCTCTCTCTCCCTCCCTTAGCTGTTCCCCACTAACTCCACTGTATTTCTGGAGTGTACTCTCTTCCTCCTGTACTGTTTGTCTCTCCCTTAAGTAGCTTCCCTTAAGAGCTTTTTCTCTCCTCTTGAGAGTTGGGCAATCCTATTCTGTCAAATCTTTCTCTGATTTGTCACTTTTTCTGTCACTCAAATGGGCATCGCTTTCAAACAGGGGCACTTCCTTCTACAAACGTTGCCTTCATTGTTTGGGATTAAATGTGTGTACTAAGGGCACGACTGAATTCCAGCCAGAGGGATTACAGGTGTGCGCTGAGTCTGAGCCATACCCTAACTAGAAACAGTTCAAATATCCTGCAACAGGGATACCTTCATCTCAAAGAAAACTATGTTTGGTGCTTGACTGAACTTTGGCTTTATTGGTTCCATCCATCAGCTTTTGTTAAACGGTCCCTGAGAGGGAAAATACATGAACCCCAATAGTCAGGAGTTACAGCTGCAAGCTTCTGAAATGTCAGTTAAATAGTCTTTTGAAATTACATGTATGTATGGTGTGCGTGTGTGTGTGTGTGTGTGTGTGTGTGTCTGTCTGTGTGTGGTGTGTGTGTGTGTGTGTGTTTGTGGTGTGTGTGTCTGCTGTCTGTGTGTGATGTGTGTGCATGTGTGTGTGGTGTGTGTGTGTGCATGTGTATGGTGTGTGTGGGTGGGTGTGTGTGTGTATGTGGTGTATGTGTGTGTGTGTGGTATGTGTGTGTATGTGGTGTGTGTGTGTGTGTGTGGTGTATGTGTGTGTGTGTGGTATGTGTGTGTATGTGGTGTGTGTGTGAAGGTTTAAGCTCAGGGACTCAGGCATGCTTGGCATATGTTTTATAACACAGATGTATCCCCTCCTAGCCCCTGAACCCCTAGTGTTTTGAAGAGATGTTTTAAGCTCTACCACGGCTTTTGTTTGTTTGTTTGTTGAGACAGGGTCTCAAGTAGCTCAGGCTAGCTGATAATTTGCCCAGTTGAAGCTAGCCTTGAACTTCTGGTCCTCCTGCCCCTCCCTCCCAAGTGCCTGAGAGTCCAGGCACATGCTGTTACATCAGGTTCAGGGCTATCTTGCTAACTGGAGGAGAAATCCTCCTCCAAAGGCATCCACGGGGAGTCAGAAACATGGATTTCTCCAAATTCAAAGTTCAGTTAAATCACACTTTATTAGACAAGAGAAGACTTTTGGCATTGCCATTCTAAGCCACACAGGAGGGAAAGATTTCAGCTCACACACTCTTGGTGTGTGTTTTTATCATCACATCACCAAATCACACATACATACTGTTGTAATTTCCTGGGGCTGTCCTGATTGTTGCTTCTAAGTGAGTTCAAAATACAAAGGACTTGTTTCCTAAACACTAAGCTTCCTCTGAGTCTTTCCACATGAGCTGCCTCCCTTTGCTGTCTTCACAGTCCCGTGAATCCAATTCCACACAGCCGTTAGTGAAGCCTCCGGAACAGTCTACAGTCTGCCCTCCTAGTATTAGGTCTGCATTTCCACAGAGTTATTGGCTCTATTAAAAAGATTGTGAGTCTGGCCATGATGGTACACACCATTAACCTAGCGCTTGAGAGGCAGAGGTAGGCAGGTGTCAAGTTGGAGGTTAGCCTGGTCAACATAGAGAGTTTCTTCCCAGCCAGGGCTATAGAGTAAGACTCTGTCTTTAACACATACACACACACACACACACACACACACACACACACACACACACTTGTAAAATTTATCAGAAACCACTCATTTAATAGTGGCACATGTCTTTAATCCAACACGCTAGAGGCAGAGGCAGGCAGATCTCTGTGAGTTAGAGGGGAGCCTGGTCCACAGAGTTCCAGGACAACCAGGGCTACACAGAGAAACCCTGACTCAGCGAATAAATCTTCTATAAGGCCCCCACACCTAAATTTCTTCTCATTCCTTATCAATGCATCTCTCACTTTGATTGGCAGTCATAATCAAAACAAGGGGCAGGCTCCGTGTCTGCTGTGGGGACTGAAGATGCACACACAGGCAGGCGCCAGAGCCCACCATCAGGAAATGATTCTGGAGACACTACCGCATCTCCATCAAATGTCTTCCCATTTCTGTTCTTCTCAGGAGGACTGAACCAAGCTCTGTGCATTTGCTGTTTGGTTGGGTTGGGTTCGGTTCTTGCTATAGAGAAGACACAGCGTTGAGCAGCGGCTGCAAACCCAGCATAAACATCTCTAGGCGGTCAGCGTGCCCTCCAAGACAATAGCAGCGCCGCCCTTCATGTCAACTCGCCCATCAGGTCGCAGGGAAATGTCCAGCTCCCCTCCTCAGCGGGAACACTGAAAGGCTAAAGAGAACACAACCTGGTGCCAATCAAGGGCCTTTCCCCTGGGATTTACCACTCAGTGCAGAATTTATTGTGACAAACCGAGGACTCCTCCCAGGCCAGTTTCCAGGATAAACCCCTCCTCGGGTCCATGGCCCCTCCCACCTCCACCCCATTCTCCTGCAGCCCCAGAGGTCCACACACAGTTGCGCACACACTGCTGGACCCTTTCCTTCCTTCTGGGGCCTCAGCTACTCACTACAGTGTGCCACCTAAAGTTTCCTCCAGGAAGACTCACGGATGTGTGAAGAGATGAAGGTGGAGAAAGCAAGTCTAAGATTTAGAGGGGGTCCTCGCCCACCCCCACTCCCCCACCGCATCCCTCCACCTCCCTCCATCACTCACCTCTTCCACCCCCCTCACCTCTTTCACTCCCACCTCTTTCACATCCTCACCTCTACCACCCGTTGCCTCTTCTCAGCTCAGAAAAGTCAGAGGGAGTTTGGTTTTTTTGAGGTAAGCTAAAGCAACCATAAGGCCGGGTGCACGAGAGAGGCACAGCCTCAACCATCTGGAAGCTCCACGCTCCCCAGTCATCAGACTCATGGAGCACAGAGAATAAACACCTGTTCTCCCAATTAAGGCCACGGAGACTTAGTCCTCCCCCCTTCAGTGAGATTGTGTCCCTGGGGATCAGAGCCCTAAGCTAATGTGGCTTCCTCCAGCTGGAGTTCCTTTCCTGTGCACCCGAATCTTCCGTCTCTCCTGTAGAGCTGGGCCTTCAGGAGGCCGAGACATGCTCTAGCCATCCTGAAGTCCACAGCAGGGCTCTGTCTCAAGAAGACGGTAGTGCGGGATGGGGGGACGCCATGACTCTGTGGCATCCCATTTGCCTAGCGTTTGAAGGCCCCGAGCTCAATACCCAAGCACTAGAGAGGAAAGAAAGGGCAGGGAAGAGCTTTCTTACCTCGCATTTCCTTCTTTCCCAGCTCCTCAGACCAGTAGGGGCCAAGAAGAGTATGGGTGGACCCTGAAAGACGTGACAAGCTCTAAGAGCAGGTGTGATGTCTCTGAATGTATCCACAATTACAACCAGTCATCCAGTTTGACTAAACCTTAGATCCGATGTCAAGGCGGCCACAGCACAGTGGAGTGAGGTAACGTGGTTTATGAATGAGCTTTTCCTAAGGACCTGTCAAATCTGTCTCGCTCTCTCTGAACCTGCACTGATGACAGGATTATTTTTTTGTTTGTTTCTTTGTGTTTTCTCTTTTGAGACAGTCTTAGGTAGTACAGGCTATCCTGCAACTAGCTGAGGCTAATCTTGAACTTCTTTTCCCTGTGCCATAGCCTCCCAAGTGTACCACCATGCCAGGCAGGACAGTGGCTTTCAATGCTTATCCGCCAGCTCACTGTCAAATCAAGGCCTTCATGGGAAGGTGTCTACATCTTTCAGGGAACATGCGTCCATCCTCCTGCTGTGTAAATGGCAGGAAAAGAGGAAACTGAAATAACAGGCCAGGGCTTTGGGGACCCAAAGCACATTCTTTTTAATTGGAGGAGTTTTTTTTTTTATATATATATATATTTATTTATTTGTGTTTTGGTTTCTGTAGTACTAGGATCCAATGTGGTACTCATGTCCTCTACAAACTAGATTTCCTTGGGTTTTTTTTTTTGTTGTTGTTGTTGGTGGTGGTGGTTTTTGGGTTATTTAGTTTTGTTTTTAATGTAACTTAATCTAGAGCTAGAACTAGATCAGAGATTGCATATAAAAATGAAGAATTCCAGCACACGGGAGGTAGAGGCAGATGGATCAGAAACAGGTGTATGTGTGTGTGTGTGGGGGGTGGGGGTGGCTGCACACATGCATGCCCGTGTACTACCCAGAATCCTCTCCTACGGGGAGAAGCTCCCGAGTCTTCAGCTGTGCTTATGTGCTGAGCTTTGGGCTCCTGTGTTTGGTTCCTCACCAAGGACTCAGTGAGCCATCCTGGCTCTCGGCATCTGGAGCCTCTGCCCGTCTCCTTTCAACCCTGACTCTGCTTCCCTGGCAGGCCCCTCCATGGAGCACCTCACCCTTGGCTACCTGGACCACTGTCCTCAAGGAGAAGGAAAATAGGAGGTACCCATTTCTCCCCATCTTTGATGTCTTCCCCCTGCTTCAGGATAGCACAAGGGCTGCAAAGGTTGCCCCAGGGATCTAGGCACATTGTTAGTAAAGGTCCCTCGAAGGATACTTTGTAGCCCTTCCCCTTGTCTCGGTGAGCAGAAAGCATAGGGAATAACTTAGCAGCTAGGACTCCACTTGGCCTGAGCTATGCACACACCTCTCTCTGGACAATGTACCTAGAAATCTATTAACAGATTGTGAATCCCCTCCCCAGCTCCTCAGAGCTGCAGGTGTACCTGCTATAAACAATGGGAATAAGTTAAATAAACTACGCCCCTTAGGATCCCCTTGATAACATCCTATTTCTATCCAAATAAATCCTGGAGCACAATCTGAGAACCACGCCATGGTCAATGAGCCAGTCCAACCTAGACTAGTTTTGGGCACACATACAATAAGGCAAACTGTCCGCAAAATGAATTTTTAGGGAGTATCCCCCATTTGCCATCTTATGCCTATGCATAACTGGGTGTGTATATGATTAAAATCAGATGCACCACTGCAAGCAATACGCTCGGGAAGAATGGCCTTACATAACCCATACTTGCCAATCAAAACAAAATCTCCCCAAATTATGTTCTTAGAAACCAAACTCCTCTTTTTTCTGAACCCCATAAAAGATGATGTCAGGGACTGGAGAGATGGCTCAGCAGTTAAGAGCATTTAGTGCTCTTATGGAAGACTGAGTTCTGGTCCTAGCACCTATACTGAACAGTTCACAACCCCTGGACACTCCAGCTTCAAGTGTCACAGCGCTCTCTACTGGCCTCTGGGAGTACTGCACATGCAAGAGCACAGACAGGCAAACATACATACATATTCCAAAAAATAATTGGACCCCTCAGTGGTATTTACTCATATAGCTCACTATCTTGACAGTGTGCCCTTTTCTTATCTGTACTATTGCTTTAAAGAGACCTCCCTCACTATTTTGCTTTTATTTCAATTCTTTGAGTAAGACTACAAGCACCCGGTTATACCCAGCCCAGACTCTGACCACAAGTAACTTCAAGGGAAGAGTGAGTACCTGTTACAGGGTCTTCAGCCACACCAAACCACGGTGCAAAGTATCTGGAGTAGAAGTCATACGGGGCCGTCTGCCCCCCAGGCTCTCCTTTGAGGGTGAGGATGAGGCCTCTCACCTTCCCTGTCTTCTCAATTCCAGGCAGAGGCTCTGTGTTCACCTTCAGGCTCTCTAGGAAGGACCTTGAGCACAAAAGGATGGGTAAGGAATAAGCATCTCCACACCACCCCTACACACAATGGGGAAGAGGCTGGATGGAGCCCAGGTGGCTGAGCAGAGGGACAGGAGAGCCTGCCCTGACATCTACCCATGGGAAAGAATGTGGCTGGGCCAAGCATGGTGGCGGATGCCACTAATCCTAGCACTCTGGTGGCAGAGGATTGGCAAACTTTGAGAGTTTGAGGCTAGCCTGATTTACAGAGTTCCAGGCCAGCCTGAGCTACAAAGAAGAAGGAAAAGGAAGGTGAGCCATGCTTTGGAGACAGCATAGCCTGACCAAAGCAGAGCTGGAAATCTGGGTGCTGGCGTGTAAATGGTTAAACGTGGTATTTACCTGTCATAAGAGTCGCTGAGCCGGACCAGGAGGTTTTTGGTATCTGGAGAGTACCGGATGTCCTGGACTATAGTGTCACCTATGGCTGCCTGTGAAGCAAACCAAAACTCCTTAGAGGGGCCAACCCTTCCTCGGTTGTTGGATGTTTGTCTAGCATGCCAGAAGCCCCAGCACTACATTAACTGGGCATGAGAGAGAGGCAGAGAGGTCAGGGGCTCGGGGTCAGCCTCGGCTAGTAGCAAATGAGAAGCCAAGCTGGGATGCCTGAGATTCCGCTTCAAAACAAATAACAGAACAAAACAGCCGGGTGCACTCCTTTGATGCCAGCACACGGGAGGCAGAGGCAGCAGGCTCTTTGTGAACTCGAGGCCTATATTGTGTATATAGTGAGATCAAGGCCAACCAGGGATACACAGTGACATCCTCAACAACAGCAACACACCTCCTCAGAGGCGTGCTTTGGACTCCATGTATGAGGAACAATCTCTTAGGAAGTATGTGTTGTGAACCAGGTCCCCCATTGTCCCCAGGTCATGTGAGGCTCCTTCAGTTTCAGGACACAAGATATGGCTTAAAGACAGCTAGCTTCCTGGCCAATAGAAGGGCCACTCAGGGGACCATGTAGCTTCCCCTCTGCCAGCCCCGAAGCAGGCCCTGTTCATCAGTGCTCAGCGTGTGTCCCAACACAGCCCCATCAGTCAGGTCCACAGGACCCCAGCTCTCCCCACTTCCTATTCCCTCCTTCTTCCCTCTCTACTCCCCCCTCCCTCCCCTCTCTTCCCCCTCTTTCGATTTCTCTCTGCCTCTCTCAAGTCTGAGTCAATCTAGAATCAAGTCTGAACCCGTGTGTCAATTGTCTTTCAAGGTGGGAGACCCTCACCCACCTCATTGAGGTGGAAAAAGTCAATGAAATAGCTGCATTCGAACCCACAACCAGGACACAACAGATCTGCTCCATATGCCAGGACCCAGGGCTGGGCCTGTAATTAGAAAATGTCTTACCATGCTCTGCTCAGCAAGCACACTATCTTGTTGATCGGAAATTCAACCGTTCATGGTCCAAAGGGATGCCTGATATCTTCCTCACCTTCTCCTTCCACGCCCCCCCAGACTATCTTACTTCTGTCTCACCATAGAGATTCCGTTGTTCATAGTTAAATGAGTCAGGTATAATTGTATAACTTGTAATCCTAGTACTTGAGAGGCAAAAGAGGCAAGGTCAAGGCTAGCCTGGGCTACACCGTGAGGAAAGAAAGATTACAACCCAATGAAAGCGATCAACCTTACTAAATAAACACAATACTACATTCTGTGACCTGGAAGCGCCTAGGTTTCCACAGCAACGCGTCCACTGGGCGGGGCTATTTTACGGGATCACGTCATGCCTGAGCTTCCAAACACAAACAACCACACCACATCACACGGGCTCAAGCAAATTCCTTTCACCAACCTTTATCAAGTCTTCAACTTCGTGCACGTCCTAGAAGGGAACAGAGATGGATAAAGTCAGTGCTCGACAGGAGAGCGATGGGCTAAACGCAGTCTGTGGCGTTACTGCTCATGTTATCATTCTGTGAGAGAAAGGAGGAGCTAACCTGGGGGAAGGTCGGGTAGAGAGGAAAGTCCAGGACAATCCTGTCTTCTGCTCTTCTGGCCTTTAGTTCCCCGCTCATCGTGACAAAGGTCAGGGTGCTGTTTGTGTTCTCTGGACAGAGGAGGGGTCAGCAATCAGGAAAGCAAATGTGATTGTGTTTTCTGGCGGTTCATTGCTGTTTGTTTGGAGGTAGTGGTGGTCATATAATGTAGTGTGTGTGTGTGTGTGTGTGTGTGTGTGTGTGTGTGTGTGTGTGTGTGTGTGTGTGAAATGAACCCAGAGGGTCACAAATGCAAGTACCTCCCACTAAGCTATCACCCCAGTTCTCCTAGGACTTTAATCTTTGACTGGTGTCTCTCTGACCAGTGGGCTAGCCTTGAGTCCCCGCTGTGGCTCAGGAAGTCTGTGAAGTTTTAATCTCTCTTCTCAGCCTCCTGAATGACTGGGAATTCAGGACAATTTCACTAACCTAAACTTGTCCTCAATCTTCTACTCTACCCCCACACACAAAATCCTTTTCTTATCATGATCAGATTTTATGACCAGAAAGTAAGATGTCCCCGCCCCCAATACTTGGTCCTCGGCTAGTTGTACTGTTTTGGGGAGAGAGGCATAGTTAACTGGGTCACTGGTGAAAGGTCTCACATGGGGTTTTTTAAGAGGGGCCGATAAGACAGATTGTTTGGGAGTTGGGAGTTGATTAAAAGAGTTGTTAACACTGTAAGCAGACAGACAGACAACAGGGTGTGTCCTGAGCAGACTTAAGGCTCCAGCACCAAAGACATGGTGGGGTTCCAAAGAAAGAAAATCAGTGTCAATGTGACAGAAGTGGGGGGTCTCCTCTCTACCTTTCTGAGTTTTGGGGTGGTTTCATAGCACAAGTCTTCCCAGGAAGGAGCCAGGCAAGGGGTATGGAGCAGGAAGCATGACCATCAGGACCCCACTTTGGTATAAAACCACTCCCCCAGGTGAGAGCTCCTGACACAGGAAGTCTGCTACTTAGGAAAGCTCAGTGTCTCAGTAGGGTGCCTGTCAGTGTCTTGAGAGGGAAAGACTTCTGCACCATACTGTGGTCTGAGCAGTGGCCACACTCTAACACCCCATCCTTACAAAGGGCCACGGGCCAGCATCCGGGCCAAGGTTATTGCTTCCTCTCTAATTTCAGTGTTGCTTGTACAAGCTCTTAAAACCATGGACCATGCCACCATTGGCCACCACCTTATATGTTATTGGGGGTGATGGGGGGACAAAGTCAGCAGGAACTGTCATACAATAGAATGAAGTCATTGGGGAGCTAAACAGTCAGTGTTGTACAAGGTGAACATGGGTTATCTCCAGAGCAGCACAGACAGAGCACAGTAGCCTTGGGAATGACAACTGTAGCCCAGGGGGAAGAGTTGAGTCCTTGGGATCCGAAGCCACAGCTCCCCCAAGGCCCTTAGCACCTCCAGGCTATTACCAGCTCTGCCAACCGTATTCCAGGATTTACAGAAGGAGCTGCGTTCCATAAAACAGAGGCTCCACGTATCAGAGCCTCAGGGAGAGCCTTGGATCAGTCCAGCCTTCAATAATAACCAAAAAAAAAAAAAAAAAAAAAAAAAGTTTTTTGTTGCTGTTTGAGGAGCTGGGTGTAGTGGCTCACAGCTATAATTTAAGCACCAGGAGACAGAGGTCGAAAGACTGAAAGTCCCAAGTACCTAACAAGTTCCAGGCCAAACAGAGTTAGGTAGGAAGAACCTGTCCTTTAGAAAAGGTGGGGGATGTGGCTCAGTTGGTAGAGTGCTTGCCTAACATGCATGGAGCTGGGGGTTCAATCCCCAGCACTGCATAAGAGGCTTGTGTTTCTGAAAGCCTGTAATACCAAGACTTGGGCGTGAAGGCACTAAGAGCAGAAGTTCAAGGTGTATAAGGGGTTCAAGGTCAGCCTGGAATAGGAGACCCAATCTCAAAAAAAAAAAAAAAAAAAAAAAAGGTATGACTTTAAGATCTATTAAGGCCTAGGTAACTGATGCCTGCCTGTCTAACCAGCCATTTTGAACTGTTACTAATGTTACAAGGAAACTTTCTCATGTGTTGTTGCTAGGAAACTGTCATGCCTGAGTTGATTGCATAGTCTGTTATGCTCTGTGCTTTGGTGTTCTTGGAAGCCAGGCACAATAGAAGTCACTTAGAACTGCTTTGTAGAGTTAACCACAATAAGCGTGGACCCAAACCAACCAGCTGCCAGTACTCCCTGCACCTGTGTATGACAAGCTGCCCCCCCCCCCCCCATGGACCCCAACGTAAGAGAGATACCAATAGAAGAAGCCATTTGGAATAAGACTTCCATTTTGAGTAGTGGTCTAGTAAAGTTTAAGTTTCCAAGACCTCCCAGTAGAATACTATGTGGAGAACAGTATGCCTTCGTTTCCCAGACGTTACACTATAAGCCAAGTCCATTCTAGCCACGAAAATCCCTCTGCCACATGTAAAGAAATTAAGTTTTTAAAAAGAAATTCACGTTAGTAAGTCGTGGTGGTGCATGCTAAATTGTACTGCTTGGGAAGTGGAATTGTAATGCCTGTAGGAGCCAGAATTTCAAGGCCACGGTCACCTACACAGGAAACTCAATGCCAGCCTTAGCCAAATGAGACCCTGTCACAAAACAAACAACAATAAATAAACAAATAAGAGAAGTCCACCTTACTTCTTTTGTGAAACAGCACAGCCGCAGACGCCAGGGTGGCGTGGCCACACAAGGGGAACTCAGCCTCTGGCGTAAACCACCTCAGCCCAAAACGGGAACCTTAGGAGGAGGAGAGGTCAAAGAAGAGCAAGATCAAACCGACACAGTCAGGTTAGAAACACTTCGGCATCTCCCCCCTAAATCATTAGTGCGGCTAACAGGAAAAAACTTCCTTAGAGGGGTGATCACGAGGTAGAGAAACATTCTGCTCCCTCCTGGGAAAGGTCCCAAGGAGTTTGATCCCCAGAATCCAACATGGTGGAAGAAGAGCCCCAACTCCTACAAGCTGTCCTCCAACCTCACACACATTCTGTGGCGTGTGCATAGGTACACACACACACACACACATACACACACAAAATCAGTGTAAACCGAAAACTTTAAATGTATATTTACTTTGTGTGAAGTCATCCGTTGGTTGCAATTTTCGGATGAAAGCGGTTTCAGAGAGGTTCATTTCCCTTGCAATGTTCTGATGGGTATCTTCATCCAATGTCTTAAATAGAAAAAAAAAAAAATAGTTATTGGGAGTCTGGAACACAGATCCGACTTAACATAGCAGCTTATCAGCATCAAGAGCCAAATGCTTAGACTAGGTATCGCAGTGCTCACCTTTAATCCCAGCATGTGGGAGGCACAGGCAGGCAGATCTTTGTGAGTTAGAGACCAGCCTGGTCTACAGAGTGAGCTCCGGGACAGCTAACTCTACACATGAGACCATGTATTAAGAAAGAGAGAAGAAGAGAGAGAGGGAGAGGGAGAGGGAGGGGAGGGGGAGGGGGAGGAGGGGGAGGGGAAGGAGGGGGAGGGGGAGGAGGGGGAGGAGGGGGAGGGGGAGGAGGGGGAGGAGGGGGAGGGGGAGGAGGGGGAGGGGAAGGAGGGGGAGGGGGAGGAGGGGGAGGAGGGGGAGGAGGGGGAGGAGGGGGAGGGGGAGGAGGGGGAGGAGGGGGAGGGGAGGGGGAGGAGAGGGAGGGGGAGGAGAGGGAGGGGGAGGAGAGGGAGGGGGAGGAGAGAGAGAGAGGAGAGAGAGGAGAGAGAGGAGAGAGAGGAGAGAGAGGAGAGAGAGGAGAGAGAGGAGAGAGAGGAGAGGGGAGAGAGGGGAGAGAGGGGAGAGAGGGGAGAGAGGGGAGGGGGGAGGGGGAGGGGGAGGGGGAGGGGGAGGGGGAGAGGGAGAGGGAGAGGGGGAGGGAGGGGAGAGGGGGAGGGAGGGGGGAGGGGGAGGGGGGAGAGAGAGGGAGGAGGGGGAGGGGGGAGAGAGAGGGAGGAGAGAGAGGGAGGAGGGGGAGGGGGGAGAGAGAGGGAGGAGAGAAGGAGAGAGGAGAGAGGGAGGAGAGAGAGAGAGAGGAGAGAGGGAGGAGAGAAGGAGAGAGGAAGAGAGGGAGGAGAGAGGGAGGAGAGAGGGAGAGAGGGAGGAGAGAGAGAGAGGGAGAGAGGGAGGAGAGAGGGAGAGAGGGAGAGGGAGAGAGGGAGAGGGAGAGAGGGAGAGGGAGAGGGAGAGGGAGAGAGAGAGAGAGAGAGGCTTGTGGTAATTTGAATGTAATTGGTCCCCACAGGCCCATAGGGAGTGGTACTATTAGGAGGTGTGGCCTTGTTGGAGGAAGTGTGTCACTACGGGGGCAGGCTTTGAGATCGCCTATGCTCAAGCTATGCCCAGTGTAACTCAGTCTCCTGCTGCCTTTGGATCAAGATGTAGAACTCTCAGCTCCTTTTCCAGTACCATGTCTGCCTGTATGCCACCATGTCCTGCCATGATGATAATGGACTCTGAAACTGTAAGCCAGCCCCAATTAAAAAGGGCTTTCCTTATAAAGGTTGTTGTGGTCATGGTAGCTCTTCACAGCAATAGAAACCCTAACTAAGACACAGCTTAAAAGGAAATTCAGGTTATTTGGTAAATAATTAAAGACTCTGTGTGTGTGTGTGTGTGTGTGTGTGTGTGTGTGTGTGTGTTTTGTCTGATTTTCTTTTCAGATTTTTTTGGTTTCTTATTATTCTGTGGGTTGCACTAGAATTGCTTACAGGAACATGATACATCCCGTATCCCAGTACTTGGAAGATGAAGGCAGGAGGATCGTGAGTTCTCAGTCATTCTCAGCCATATAGCAAATTTAAGGCTGGCCTGGGCTACATGAGACCTTGTCTCCAAATCAAAATGATTGATAGATAAGATAGATAGAAAGGGCTGGAGAGATAGCTTAGCAGTTAAGAACATGGTCTGCTCTTCCAAAGGTCCTGAGTTCAATTCCCAGCAACCACATGGTGGCTCACAACCATCTGTACATGGGATCCGATGTCCTCTCTGGTGTGTCTGAAGACAGCAACAGTATACTCACATAAATAAAATAAATATATGAAAAAAGATAGATAGATAGATAGATAGATAGATAGATAGATAGATATCTTGAAGATAGATAAGTGATTGATAAATAGATCAGCACATGATTGATAGTAGAAAGATGATTGACAGATATTGTTAGATAGTAGATAATAGGTAGTAGATAGATAATAGATGATTGATATATAGTAGATAGATAATAGATGACAGATGGATAGATAGATAGACAGATAGATGGTGGATAGACAGAATATTAGCTTTTCATTTTGAGTGGCTCAAAACCCAGGCTTTAACCTAACACTCTATATACTGCCTGGCCATCACAAGCTCCTCATTATCCCACCAACACTTTCCAGAAAGGAAAGTCACAGCAAGCAGAGAAACATGGACCACCGTGAGGCTTCTAAGGGAACACCAGGGAGCACTGAGTAGGAACCATCGCTGGAGGAGTCAGATGCAGTCATAGGCCCTTCCCCTGACCTGCTCAGATTGTTCTGTCAAGCAAGACATCAGGGGAAATCCTAGTGCACATTAAATAACCCAAGAAGTCCTGTTGTGTAAGCCATGGCCCTGTGTGCAAGGGAGCCAAGACACCCACAGGAAGCAACAGTGACCCATGTCCCTGAGCAGACCATCGAGACAGGCAGGGTTGGTTTGTTTGGGGGTCGGGGATGCTGGAGGCTGAATCCAGGTGTCACCCATGTTCCACATGCATGTCTTCTGCATTAAGCTTTATCTGTAGCCCCGAGATACAAAGATTTTAACAAGAAGTACTATGGGCTTTAAATATGCTCACAACCAGCCAGGTGTGGTAGTGTCTGCCTTTGATTCCAGCACTTGGGAGGCAGAAACAGGCAGAATTCTGTGAGTTTAAGGCCCGCCTGATCTACAAAATGAGTCCAGGACAGTTGCAGGGAATCTAGTGCCCCCTTCTAGCCCCTGCCAGCATCAGGAATATACATGGTACACACACATACATGCAGGCAAACATTCATATACATGAAAGAAAAATAAATCTTTAAATATATCTATTTACTGATAAGGTCTTATGCTGGGTCTGGATATAAGGTCAGGTTTTGGTGAGGCAGACAGGAGAATGTGAGCAGAGTTTTGCATTGTGTAAGTATCTTAGGCAGGACACAGCCTCGCTTCTGTTCTCCTAAAATCAGGGAATATAATATAGCACATATAGGTAAAGTCCTTGAGGTTCACCTATGGCATGAACTCTCAGGAAGACAGACATCAGGCACACACACACACACACACACACACATGCACACACATGCACACACAAATTTTCATCACAATATTTACTTTTCCATTTTATATTTCAAGATTCTTTTGCACATAAGTACAACCCTGATCAGAGGGTGTGACTTAGTGGTAGAACACAGTTTGGTGTGTACAACCCACCCTCTAAATAACCAGACACGGCTGTCTGTTTTGTTTTGTTTGAGACAGGGTCCCATGTAGCCTCAGCTGGCTGAGCTATGTAGCTAGAATGACCCCAAACTTCTGGTCCTCCTTCATTCACCTCCAAAGTTCTGGGATGGATCCCAGACATGGATCCCGGACATGCATCCCCATGCCCCGCAGCCTTCTGGCTTCAACGTCCACTTCTCTTCGGCATCCTCAAGGAGATCCAGTTCCCAATACTAAAAGCACAGTGATGTCTGCTGTTTGGAGCACCAAAGTCTGACAGTGTGAGACAAGAAGAAGCTAGCTGACATCTTAGGACCCGTAGGATTATTAAGCCAGAAAACCAGAATAAAGTTTTATTTTATACTCCCACCTTGTGGTAACATATAGACATGGCAGCCTTCGTGTGACAACTTGTTTTCTGGGTCATTGTCCCTCTACTGTATTGCCCTTCAGAGAAGCCAGAGCACCTGGTACAGTAAGTGCTAAAAACACTCAGGAAAATGTTGGGAACCTTCCCCTGCAACGAAACTCCTAAAGGAGGCACCGGCTACACCATCGTATGTTCCTAACAGTTTTTATGGATGGGGTGTGTAGTTTAGTGGTAGGGTAAGGCTGGAGACATGGCTCAGTGGTACAGCTCTTGCCTAGCACGGCTAAGGCCCAACCTCCAATTTAAAAAAAAAAAAAATCAAACTCTATCACATAACCCAAAGTTTATACTTACTATTTTATTTTAGCCTTCACACATACTGGGCAAGAGCTATCTCACCAAGCCACGCCCCCAATCTTCATAATCTTTATGTCCTGTCCAATCTACTTCACGGTAAACCCACAGAATTAGTGACTGCTGGTTAATAAGAACTCTATTATTATTACTTTTATTATTGTTATTACTATTATTGTTATTAGCTGTGTAGAGTTGTGTATGTCTACGTGTAGGTATGTGTGCATAAGTTTAGGTACCCAGGGAGGCCAGAGGTACTGGATCCCCTAAGCTGAAGTTACAGATGCCTGTCAGCCGTGAGGGTGTTAGGAATTGAACCCAGGTCCTCTAGAAAAGCAGCAGCAAGTGCTCTTAACCACTGAGCCACCTCTCCAACCCCAAGAACTCTGGGAGATTTTTTTATATATGTATTTTTTTTAAAGAGTTTATTATTATTTACCTGTCTGAGTGTTTTGCCTGCATGTATGTCTACACATCAGATGCACACGTGCCTAGTGCCTGCTAAGTCCAGAAGAGGACACTGGATCACGTAGATCTGTAGTTACAGATGACTGTGGGCCACCACGGGCTGCTGGGAACTGAACCTGAGTATTCTACAAGAGCAGTCTTACTGGCTGAGCCATCTCTCCAGCTTCTAGCAGGATTTTTTTTTTTTTTTTTTTTTTTTTTTTTTTTTTTTTCGAGACAGGGTTTCTCTGTGTAGCCCTGGCTGTCCTGGAACTCACTCTGTAGACCAGGCTGGCCTCGAACTCAGAAATCCGCCTGCCTCTGCCTCCCAAGTGCTGGGATTAAAGGCATGCGCCACCACTACCCGGCTCTAGCAGGAATTCTTAGGAGAAAGAATTGCCACAGTTCAGTTGACTGTAACTTCTTCATATTGTTCTACATAAGACTACCTGGTGCCTCCCACTTGCTGGGCTCTGTATGTTAGAACAAGTCCAGTAGGTTAAGAGCTCAGAGTCACTGCTGACTGAATTAAAACTGAGATGAATATGGCCATCTGGGAGATGTGGTATGCATCCATGAGAGGGGGGATGGGTGAGAAACTGAGTCAGCCACTTAGGAGAAGTGACCCCAGGAAACCACATTAACTGTCTTTGATCTGGAAGACGAGGACAGTAATGAAACCCCCACTCCTGGAGTGGCAGTTCAAATGAATGTGATATGTGAGCACCATTATCTGGTTCAGTCCTCCACAGCCAGCGCTCCAGTGCTGAAGACCGTGTGCTAGAAGTCAGCTGGGGCACACAGGAAGCAGAATTCCCATGTCAGCATCTCTTCCCTCGCATTACGTTCCCCCCTCAAATTCAAGTAACATGGACACACACACACACACACACACTGTTTTCGAGACAGGCAGCAAACCCTGTCAGTTTCTGGTGTGATGGATTACAAGTGTGAGTCACTGGATCCCAGTCCTGGGTCTGGCTGGTTTCTTGCCAATGACAAGTTAGTATTTATAATCCCTTTTTATTTCTGTATATTTTCCAAGAGGTATCTGAGGACATCATCAAATTGTTGCTGTAGTTGTTTGAGATAAGGCCTTGTTATGTAGCTCTGGTTGGCCTGGAACTACTTTATTGTAGACCAGGCTGGCCTCCAACTCGGAGATCCACCTGCTTCTGCCTCCCAAGAGCTGGAATTAAAGGCCTATGCCACCACACCCAGCTTTGAACATCTGTTTTTTAAGTTTTTTTTTTACTACCTGTTTCATCTTTTATTTAACCCATAATCTGTCTTTGCCTTTATCTCACATGAGATATTACATTTTGCCAAATTTTCAAGAGGTAGAGGTCCTGAAAATAAAAAAGAAAATGATAGAAGCTCTTGGGTTTTTATTGTTCAGAATTGCTCCTTTTCTTTACACAACTTTTGCTATGTTTTGTTTTGTTTTGGAGACACGTCCCATGTAGCCCAGGATGGCTTGGAACTTGCTATGTAGCTGGGGTGACTTTTAACTCCTGATTACAGGGAGGGAGAAAAGAGAGAGAGGAGAGACAGAGAGACAGACAGAGAGAGAGAGACAGACAGACAGACAGACAGAGACAGAGAGACAGACAGACACACACACACACACACACACACACACACACACACACACACATCCTTTAACTCCAGTGCTCAGCCCTACCTCTCCTGGTTTATTGGGTGTTAGGGTAAAATGTTAAGGCCTAGATGGAATGTTAAGGCCTAGGTAACTGTTACCTGGACAGTCTGCCATTATTAAGAAACTTTCTCACATGTCTCTACTGTTACTAGGAAACGCTCTAATGCCAAGATTGATTACATATTCTGTTATGTTCTGTTCCCTTGGAAACATCATGATAAAAGTCAATAGAATTGTTTTGTATGGTGACCCACAATAAGCTTGGACCTGAACCAACCACTCAACACCTGTGTATACGCTTTTAATGCATAAGCTGCCCCTGGGATGGACCGCAACGTAAGAGAGACACCAGCACCATTGTAAGAAACTATTTGTAATGAGACTTCCATTTTGAGTAGTGGTCTGGTAAAGTTTAAGTTCCCAAGACTTCCCTGGGAACTGACATCCTACTTGGCAAAAAGAGACATGTACATGGGTAACTGACATCCTGGTTGGCAAGTTAAGACATGAATGTTAGTAAAGTCCCATCCTGGTAGACAAGTTAGAACATGAATATTAGACAAGGCAAGTCCCCTGCCACAACTGAATACCTCAACCAATGGGCGCAAGATAACTGTACAACAAAGATTTGTTCCTAAGGAAATCAATCCCCTATCCCTAAATCCTGATTGGGGAAATAACCTGGCACAGATGTTTGTGGATTTGGGCTCAAGAACCCTGTAGGATCTTAACTCAGGGTCATGGTTCAGTTCCTGAATCCAGACCATGGACCTGGTCAACCACCAGTCCTGGGGTATGTGCTCAATAAATTATCCCTTTCTGACTGAGATCAGTGTTCGGCGTATGGTTTGTGAGGTGATTCCTGGACCCCAACATGTGAGGCTAGAGATCGGCCCAGGGCTTCAAGCACACCAGTGAGCCACATTCCCAACCCCTGGAGCAGCCATTTATCAAGTCTTTAAAAAGCTCAAAGTACAAAGTTTAGCCTAAGCCTATTCACCAAGCTCTTCAGATAATCTCATCCCAGTCAAATCATTTTTCAGTTAAGTTTATTGACTGATAGTATACATAAAACATACAAATTATACGCATCCATGGGCACCATGCAATGTTTTGATTTGATCACATTTTAAATAAATTAAAAAAAAAAAAAAGACAAAACACCACAACCAAAATTCACTTAAGCCCTACACTTAAAATTTCATGGCTTTTTTCTTTGGTGAAATCCAATATTGTTTAAGGAGATAACCCAGTAGCAGTGTCCTTGCCTAGCAGGTAAAAGGCCCCAAGCTCCAGCCACAGCACAAAACAAAAGCAAGCCAACAAAACCCAACACTGTTCCCTCTGGCAGTCCTCGATGCCCCGCCACCTGAAGGTCTGTTAGTCTCTGTGGTCACTAATGAAGAATGGTCAAAATTCCTCTGCCAAGACCTAGCTGGCTCGAGGTGTGGCTAGCTCCAGAATAGGTCCGGTGCAGGACTGCGGCTCTGCTCTGCCCTGTGCACACTGGAATGCTGCATCCTTGGCTAGTCATGGTCATCCGGTCATCATATCCTCCTCCCACTCCTACCTAGAGGGATCTCGGACTATACTGAAAGTTTCATCTCCTAGGATTTGAAAAAATGTGAGTTCTGGGCATGGCCAGGCACACATCAATCCCAGCTCAAAGAGACAAAGGCAAGAGGAGCTCTGTGAGTTCAAGACCAGCCTGTTCTACATATGAGACTCTGATGCAAACAAACAAACAAATAAAAACAGCAAAACAACAAAAAAAAGAAAAATTATAAGTAACATGAAATATATATATTGGTTTTCCAAGGCAGGGTTCCTCTGTGTAGTCCTGGCTGTCCTGAAACTCACTCTGTAGACCAGGCTGGCCTCGAACTCAGAAATCTGCCTGCCTCTGCCTCCCAAGTGCTAGGATTAAAGGTGTGAGCCACCACTGCCCAGCTTCATAAGACACATTTTAATAGGTAAATGGATAAAGATAGAGAGGGCTGGAGAGATGGCTCAGGAGATTAAAGTACTGGATGCTCTTCCAGAGGCCCCAAGTTCAATTCCCACCACACACATGGAGGCTCACAAGCGTCTGTAACTGCAGTCCTGTGGAATCTGGAATCTGATCTCCTTTTCCGATGTGAAGATGTGCATGTAGACAAGACACCCATAGACATCAAACAAAGAATCCCAGCACTCAGGAGGCAGAGGCAGGTGATCTCTTGAGTTTGGGGCCAGTCTGGTTTACAGAGAGAATACCAGAACAGCCAGGGCCATACAAAGAAAATCTCTCTCTCTCTCTCTCTCTCTCTCTCTCTCTCTCTCTCTCTCTCTCTCTCTCTAGTTTTTTTTCGAGACAGGGTTTCTCTGTGTAGCCCTGGCTGTCCTGGAACTCACACTGTAGACCAGGCTGGCTTCAGACTCAGAAATCCACCTGCCTCTGCCTCCCAAGTGCTGGGATTAAAGGTGTGTGCCACCACTGCTAGGTGAAACTCTGTCTCAAAAAACAAAAACATTAAAAATAAAAGCAAACAAAAAAAACAGATGGGACAGATCCTTTAACTCCTGTGTTTATTGGTGTTCTAGAGATTATCAAAGTTAGGTAACAACACAATTATTGTCATCTGTTGAATACTAAATATTTAATTCACCCAAAACTCAGATTATATGAGTACATAGACTATGTCTCAAATATATGTCTCTATATATGTATTATGTATGTACGTGTGTGCGTGTGCGCGCATGCGCGCGTGTGTGAATGACATGGAGACCTGGGACAGATATAGTAAGATTTTTAACAGACAGATACAGTCGATTCCACAGTTGCTTAACAGGAAGTTTCGCTTGCCAGATTGATCCTAAAGACGTTTCCAAATTTGGAACCGGGACTCAGTTGCTAATTATTCTCTCACTGCTAATCTTTCCAAGCTCTTGCATGACTAGATAAAGCCTGGTAATTGCTTTACCCTCCACATCTGGCAGAAGGCGAAGGCTGGCTGCAGGTTACATAATGAATGCACAGCTGAGATAGGATTACTGCCATCCCTCTAGCCCCAGAGAATCAACTCCTTTATGCCAACTGCTCTGAATGGAAGGGTAATACTGATTTAATTTTTGAGACATTTCTCATTAATAGTCCAGGCTGGCCTACAGCCTGCTATGTAGCCCAGGCCTGCCTCAGATTCATGATCCTGCTGCTTCAGCTGCATCCTCTTTTTTATTTGGTGCCAGATTCTCTCTCCCTCTCCCTCTCCCTCTCCCTCTCCCTCTCCCTCTCCCTCTCCCTCTCCCTCTCCCTCTCCCTCTCCCTCTCCCTCTCCCTCTCCCTCTCCCTCTCCCTCTCCCTCTCCCTCTCCCTCTCCCTCTCCCTCTCCCTCTCCCTCTCCCTCTCCCTCTCCCCTCCCCCTCCCCCTCCCCCTCCCCCTCCCCCTCCCCCTCCCCCTCCCCCTCCCCCTCCCCCTCCCCTCCCCCCCTCTCCCTCTCCCCTCCCCCCTCCCCTCCCCCCCCTCTCCCTCTCCCCTCCCCCCTCCCCTCTCCTCTCCCACTCCCTCTCCCACTCCCCCTCTCTCCCCTCTCTGTGTACACACACCTGTGTGTTTTGTGCCCTTGCACAGAGGTCAGAGGACACTTGCAGGCACTCTGTTCTTTCCTTCCACCATGTGGAACCTGGAGATCTAATCGGGTCGTTAGACTTGGCAGCAGGCTCCCTTACTCATTGAGCCATCTCACTGGTCCCATGGTGCATGTGTGGAGCCAAAGGATGGTTTGCAAAAGTCAGCTCTCTCCACTCACCATGTGAGTCATGGGGATTGAACTCAGGTCCTTGGGCTTGGCAGCAAGCACCCTTACCTCCTGAGTCATCTTGCAGGACACTGAAGAGAATGTCTACATTCCCAGGGTATAAATAAGGCTGAAGTCAGGTGTGATAATGAACCCTGCAATCCCAGACTCAGAAGGATGAGACAGGTGGAATCTGAGGGGAGCCTGGGCTCCACAGGGAGTCATAGCCAGCCATAGCCAGTCAGAGTAACACAGTGGAGACCACCTCACCTACTTCTGATAAGAAGCCCCAGGAGTTGCCAAATGATGCCTACACCAGAACTGTGACTTTTTTTTTTTTAAGAATTATTTATTTTTTGTATATGAGTACACTGTAGCTGTCTTTAGACACACCAGAAAAGGGCATCAGATCCTATTACAGATGGTTGTGAGCCACCATGTAGTTTCTAGGAATTGAACTCAGAACCTCTGGACTGAGCCATCTCTTCAGTTCCCGAACTTCTGTAATTTTATGCTTAGATTTTGATGCTAACTAAACAAAAACCTAATTCTGAAAGGGAACACCAGTCATTCTTTTATAAAATATTTGATTATTTATTACTTTTTTGTGATATTGTTCTCTATATAGCTCAGGTTGGCCTAGGACCTGCTGTGTATATAGCCCAGGCTGGCCTCAGACTCATGGTCTCCTGCCTTCTCCTTTGGAACACCAGAGTTACAGGCATGAGCCCCCTACTCCCAGCTGCTGCTGGGTCCCCTGCCTGGGAATCTCTGTGGGTCTGACTCAATCTAGGTCCAGCCATTCCTCTCCTAACCTGAAGTCATGGCCATCAGCAATGTGACACAGGACACAAGGCAAAGTGGCAAACACGCAGGACCATCTCACTTCTTTTACAGATGTCAAGGGCTCTACACACATCTGGAATTTCAGACATGGCCCTAGAGAATGGAGTACTCACTCTCTCCAGCAGGCAGACTGCAGCAGGATTGCCCCGGAAAGCTGTCGCTGTGAAGGCATCTGCTATGAAGATCGGGAGCTTCATTTTCCTCGCTGGCTGTGTGGGAGCTCCCTGGCCTGCTGCGAGCCCGCTTCACTTCCTGTTGTTAAGTAGGGGAAAAAAAGTTAATGTTTTACTCCATGTATAAATATAGTTAATAGTTACAAACGATTCTCATGATCTTCTGCCTTCTCCTTTGGAACACCAGAGTTACAGGCGTGAACCCCCGACTCCCAGCTGCTGCAGTTACAAAGTCAAACGATTACTCCAACATACTTTGTGGCTCAAGATGTGTGCACCCCTACTTTTCAAAGCCTCTGCATTTAATTTGTTTTAAAATACTCGCTGAATGAAACAGTTTTAACCTTTGGCTATTCACCCCTCAACTCCAACAGAACTCCCCAACGTAACCACCCTCTTTCCTAGAGAAGTTGAGACTAGCTGTGGCAGGGACTTTAATGAAATTCATGAGACATCTGAGAGGTACATGTCATGCAGTCTTCCCACGCAGACATGGTGTGTGTGTGTGTGTGTGTGTGTAGAGGATTAAAAGCATGGCGTGTGTGTTTGTGTGTGTGTGTGTGTGTGTGTGTTGAGGATTAAAACTAGGGACTCAGCCAGATGTGTCATGCATGCCTTTAATCCCAGCACTGGGAAGGCAGAGACAGGCAGATCCGCTGTGAGCTTGAGGCCAGCCTGGTCTACAAAGTGAGTTCCAGGACAACCAGGGTTACACAGAGAAACCCAGTATTGAACCCCCCAAAAGAACAAAAACAAACAAACAACAAAAACCCTCCCAAAGAAACAGGGACTCTATCATATTAAACAAAAGTTTACAATTCCCAAAGTTCCCGATTTTCTTCTAAGAGTTGTGGGGGACAGTTTCCTCACCAGGCTGCACCCCCTGGCTGGAGATGCTTGGGGTCACGTAAGTCCCCTGCCTCATAGTGTACTGCCGTACCCAGCTCTGGCTTTGAATGTGTTTTAAAATAAATTCATTACTGAAGAATACAATTCTGCCCTTCGGTGCTTGCTTTTTACAGATTTCTAGAAATGCTGTATTGATTGCTTCTCAAACCAACAAGAGAGTTCTTCTAAAGGCTTAGGTCTCAAAGGATCTTCCTAATAAGCTGTCTTTCACTATTCAATAAGAGGTCACCAGCCCTCCACCCACAGCATACCCAGTGTCAGCTTCTCTTCCTCAAAGCCCTTGGGTTGTGTTTTGGCTCAGGGATGATCAGGGTCCCTGCCTGTCAGGACAATTTCATTCCCTTTGTCTTAAGATTTCCTACAGCCAGATGGTGACAAGTCTCAACTAGAGAAAGATGGCTACAAGGATTCCAGGCAGAGAGTTTCGCTCTCTGATTAACAGAAACAGAGCTGAGAGAATAGGCCGCCCGTCCTTTCCCTTTTCTGAATTTGATGCTAGGAATGCAGCAGCCTAGTCCCTGCACGCTGCACCGCGATGAACAGGGAGATGGAAAGGTCAGAGACTAGTGTTGAGAGCCGCACTGGTCCCACGTTAGGGCGGCCAAAAATGTCGCGGCCGGAGCAAAATGTTGAAGCCTGGGCTGCCCCGCGTTTGGCGGCCACTGTATCCTGGTCCAAGCTGCCGCTCCAGTCCGAGGGTCGGGGGTTCAGCAAGAGAGAGAGTGAGGGCTGTCTCGAGGAATGGAGACCAGACAGAGTGTGTTTCAATCCCGTTTATTCTTCAGTCTCTCTTCCTCTAAGTGTCTCAAGTCCTAAGTTCCTAGTCCCTAGTGCCTCCAAGTTCCAAGTTATTTCTTCCAAGTTCTCTTCCAAGTGCCTGCTACCTAATGCCTAATTCCTACTCCAAGTTGTACTCTCTGAAGTGTCTCCTAAAAGTGTCTATTTCCTCTAAGTGTCTGATTCTCTCTGTCTCCTCTGTCTGCTGTGTCTGATTCTCTGTTCTCCAAATTGTTCTGTCTAGAGCCAAGTGTCTTCTACCTAATGTCAAGTAATCTGTTGCTTTCTCTGTCTGCCTCTAGCCTTTTATATGTCTCACTTCTAAGCCACGACTTCAGGTCACACCTTTAATCATGCCCTTAGGTCTTGTCTCTAAATCTGATCTCGAGGTCACTCTTAAATCACACACCTTTAATCTCACACACCTTTAATCTCACACACCTTTAATCTCACACACCTTTAATCTCACACACCCAAGGTATCTAAACCAAGATTATCGGAGTGTGCTCAGCTGTTGTAGGCTATTGTAATCCAAATCTCACGTCAGGGTATATGGCTCAAGATGGCTGCAAAGCTGATAGCCGCTTTCTGCTAAAAGTCGGCCCTCAACAGACTAGCTGGGGGGGGAGGGGGGTTGGGGAGAGAAGAAGGGTGTGCTCTCTGATGCTGGAGTTAACCTGCTGGATGCCCTGCAAGTGCTCCTACCTCTAAACTTCTCGCCTAATACAGAGCAAAAGTCTCAACGTTGAAGCCATTGTTAACACAGAAACAGCCAGAATAATGATTCTCCAAAGTTATCCACATTTTAACTCCCAAGAACCCGTAAGTATGTTTTGTTACTAGCGAGAGGGAATTCGGTTCAATCAATTGATTATTTTGAATTAGCAAACCCCAGGTTAAAAAAACATAAATGTGTGTATATTAACATAATATATAATGTTTTATGTACATACTACATTATACATAATACATGCATAATATACATATGCATGCTCACTCTGGGAAGCGGATAGATCTCTGTGAATCTGAGGCCACCCTGGTCTATATAGCAAGTTCTAGAGAGAACCTGTCTTAAAAAGAAGAGTTTCACATCATGCACCACAGATTTTTTTTTTCTTAATTAAATCATTTGAAGTGGGAAGACCCACCTCCACATCTCTTACAAGGTCCACCTTTAATCTGGGCCACACTTCTGCTGGCAGCCTATGGAAGGGACATGGAAGAAGGAAGCTAGTTTTCCTTGCCTGCTTGTTCTTACTCTACCTAGCAAGTCCACCCTTCACTAGCATTAGAACCGGCTTCTTCAGGATTCTGCCACATATACTGAAGACCAGTTGAGACTTCCAGCCTCATGGACTGAACAACTTCTGGATTCTTGGACCCTCCATTTTTAGCCAGCCATTGTTGGATTAGCTGAAGCACAGCCTGTAAGCCATTCTGATAAATACCCTTTATGTATATTATTCATAATATTCAATGATATAATAATTGAATATGTATATATAATATGTATACATACATATTATACAATTATTATATGTATATATAATAATTGAATTAATATAATATGTATTATATTATATAATAGTATAATACATATGTATTATGTATATGGAATATATACATATGTATTATATATATATGTGTGTGTATGTATATATATATTCCAAATTAAAGAGGTTTGAAGATGCTATTTTTCTGGGTTCAAGATGGAGGAAAGCACCAGAAACTAAGAAACATGAGTAAATTTTAAGAGGTAGAAAAGGGGCTGGAGAGATGGCTCAGTGGTTAAGAGCACTGATTGCTCTCCCAAAGATGCTGAGTCCAATTCCCAGCAACCACATGGTGGCTCACAACCATCTGTAATGAGATCTGATTCCCTCTTCTGGTGTGTCTGTAGACAGCTACAGTGTACTCACATAAAATAAATAGATCTTTAAAAAAAAAAAAAAAAAAAAAAAAGATAGAAAAGGCCAAAGGCAAACCCTCCCCTCCCATCCCCCAAACCTCCAGAAAGAACAGATCTGCGTTAGTCAGCTCCAGATGCTGTAATGAAATACCACAGACAGTCTTAAACACAGGTCACTGCTAGCTATAGAGTGAGTTTGGAGTCAGCCTGGTCTACATGAGAGCCTGCCTCAAAAAACCAACCTGAACTTAGTAACTTGTGTCTGCAATACTAGCACCTAAGAGCTGGAGAAGGCTCACCATATGTTCAAGGCCAACCAGCTCTACATAATGAGTTCCAGGGTAGCCTGAACTACAGAATGATACCCTGTCTGAAAAAACAACAAAACTGAGAAAGACGGGAGGGAGGAGAGAGGAGGGGGAGGAAGAAGAAGAAGAAGAAGAAGAGGAGGAGGAGGAGGAGGAGGAGGAGGAGGAGGAAGAGGAGGAGGAGACCAGGATCATTCTGGAACAATCTGACAGCTCCTAAAAGGATAAGATATGTCCACAATGAATTATGGCTTGGCTTCTCTGCTATTCTCCTTTCAGATCCCAGTAGCAAAGGGATTTTCTATTAACCTAATTTGGTTCACATAGTAAGAACAGCTTTTTTTCTCCAGAATTGTTTGTCAAAAACAGTCAACCAACTGTTTGATAACATGATTTCTGCCTGGGCTGTAGGCAAGTTACTGAGGCAAACAATTGGCTCTAAGCAAACGTTTGTAAGAAACAGCATGACATGAGACGTTGTGATGTGTCTATTTTCAAGGTTTGTTTTAATGTGTGTGCATGTGTGCATCTATAAAAGACAAAAAGAGGATGCTGGATCCCCTGGAGCTGGAGTCACAGGGGTTTCTGAGCTGCCTGGCGTGGGTACAGAGACCTGACCCAAAGCGCTCTGCCAGAATGGATGACATACATCTTTGATCCCAGCACAGAGGAGGCAGAGACAGGTACATCTCTGTGAGCTTGAGGCTGGCTTGGTTTATGTAGAAAGTTCTAGCACAGCCAGGGCTACCTAGTGAAACCCTGTCTCAGAACAATAACAACAATAAACAACAGAACAACAAAACAAAACAAAAACAGCAAGTGCTTTTAACTCCTGAGCCGTTTTTTCCAACCCTGAAAGGGGGTTACCACTGAAAGAAGAAAGAAGAAAAGCTCTGGTGTATTCCTGGGAAACAACTCTAAATCTATTCTAAAGAGCCACAAGCATTAGCACCGGAGAAGGCCTTAAAGTGGTTACTTTAGCCCCCTAGAGACTTTCTGCAAACATAAAGTCAGGAGAGTGCCTGTTAACTTCTCATCGTTACAAAGTAACTAAGCAGAACAACTTTAGCTTGGAAGGTTTCTATTGACTCCTTCTCAGAGGGTTCAGGCACCATGGGTCAAAGGCATGGTGGAGAAGAACAGCTCAGGGTGTGACAGCCAGGGAGAGAGAAAGCATGCTCGCTCACTAGCTAGTCAGTGGTGGTGCATGCCTTTAATCCCAGCAATTGGAAAGTAGAGGTAGTTGGATCTCTGTGAGTTCAAAACCAACCTGGTCTAAGTAAGTTCCAGGATGGCCAAGGCTACACAGAGAAACCTTGTCTGGAAAAATGGGGGTGGGTGGGTGGTAATGGGGGTGGGTGGGTGGGTATTAAGGTCGAGGAAACAAATAACCCAATTAAAAACAGGGTACAGGGAGTTGGGGAGATAGCTCGGTGATTAAGAGCACTGACTGCTCTGCCAGAGGTCCTGAGTTCAATTCCCAGCAACTACATGGTGGCTCACAACCATCTGTGATGGGATCTAATGCTCTCTTCCTGTGTGTCTGAAGACAGCTACCATGTACTCATATAAATAAAATAAATAAATCTTTTAAAAAATATTTTTTAAAAATGGGGTACAGAACTAAACAGTTCTCAAAAGAGGAAACACAAGTGTCTGAGAAACACTTAAAGAAACATCCTTAGTCATCGGGGAAATGCCAATTAAAACTTCTTTGAGATTTCAAATCTTATACAGGTCAAAATGGCTAAGAGGTAAGACAAATGACAGCCCATGCTGATGAGGATGGGGAGTAAGAGGAACACTCATCCATTGCTGTGGGAGTACAGACTCGGACAGTCACCATGGAAAACAGTGAGGCAGTTCCTCAGGAAGCTGGGAATAGATCTATCTCCAGATCCAGCTTGACCACTCTTGGGCATCTATCTATAGGGCTCTACACCCCGCTACAGAGACGCTTGCTCATCCAGGTCCATTGCTGCCCTAGTCATCATAGCCAGAAATTGGAAACAGCCTAGTTCCGTCGACTGATGAACAGAGGATAAACAGTGGTACATTTATACAATGGAATATTATTCAGCTGGTTTTTTAAGCAGTCATGGAATTCAAAGATAATTGGGCAGAGCCAGGAAAAAATTACCCCGAGTGAGGTAACCCAGACCCAAAAAGACAAATATATGTGTTTTCTTATATGCAGGCATTAGCTTTTAAGCTTCTGACAGGCATACTACAATCTGTATAATCACAGAGGTTAGGTATAGAGGAGGAAAGTAGGGGAAAGGGCAGGGTCTCCCAGAGACTTTATAGTTATGAAAGACAGGGAGAGATCAGAACAGGAGTGGTAAGTGGAGAGAGTTAGGAAACAGTTAACATTAAGGGCCATTTGGAAACTTACTACAACAGAAGCTTCTTGAAATATATACAGATATGAAAGAACTCTAAATGGACTCATGGAATAACAGGGGAGACAAAGCCTCAACCAGACGTCTTTTGCCACTAAGTCAGACCTCCAGGGCCAGGAATGGGCTACACCTAGTTGGATTGTTGGCCAAAGGGGACCCACAGAACACCCCCCCCCAACTACTCAGGGCATTGCTCTCCACAAACGGATGGTAAGGCCCTACTGTGGAAGACGACACTTACATTCTCTTGAAGTTGAACTGGTGCCCAGCCAGAGCCCAACCCCCACTAACTAGTGTTTGTGACACTGGCAGGTATGCACTCTCCATGCTACCAGAGGGGAAAGGTAACCACCAAACCAGCTGGAAATCATTCTATCCACAGTGGTGACTTGCCTGCATGATACATGGGCACAGTGGTGGCACACATGCCGTGGGAGCAACCAACCACTATCTGATTGGACTCACGACCCACTCGGTGAGATGGAAGCCATTCCCAACACTGTCCAGATGGCCAGAGACCTTAGACTAGATAAGTCACGGACTTAGAGGAAAGCCAAATACTATTGCTCTGCTAAAGGAACCTCGCGATGAAATGACTCCAGGTGACGTTCTCCTATACCCATAGATCAGTGTCTCATTCAGTCATCAGCAGAGAAGTTCCCTGCTGCAGGAGATTGGAGACAAATACAGAGGCCCACAGTGGACAATGTGTACAGAGTGAGAGACTTTGAAACACTCAGTCCTGGATGGGATGTCCCCATCAAACCCTAAAGGTGTGGCTTAAAAATGTGGCAGCTCGAGCTGCCCCACGTTTGGGGGCCAAAATGTCTCTGACCGTTCTGTCATTGTTCGAACACATACTGCCAAAGCCTTGGGGGCTAAGTTGTTAGAGACTGCACTGCCCCAAGCTGCTCAGTTTGTGGGTCGGAGTTCAGCAAGAGAGAGAGTGAGGACAGACGCGAGGAATGCAGACCAGACAGAGTGTGATTCAATCCCGTTTATTCTTCAGTCTCTCTTCTTCTGTCCAAGTCCCAAGTCTTGAGTTCCTAGTCCCTAGTTCCTAGTCCCTAGTGCCTCCAAGTTCCAAGCTTCTTCTTCCAAGTGCTAAGTGCCTAATGTCTAATGATCTTCCAAGTGCCTAATAACTAACTCCAAGTTGTACTCTAAGTTGTACTCTCTAACCTAATTCCTAGTTCCAAGTTGTACTGAACTCTTCTGTCTGCCTCTTGCCTTTTATAAGTCTCACTTCTAAGCCATGCCTCTAAGTCAGGCCTTTAAGTCATGCCCTTAGGTCTCCTCTCTAAATCTGATCTCTAAATCACGCCCTTAAGCCTCGGCTCTAAATCACACCTTTAAGTCTCACACACCCAAGGGAAGATCCTGGGTATCTAAAGCAAGATGTTATCAGAGTGTGCTCAGCTGTTGTAGGCTATTGTAATCAAGTCTCTTGTCAGGGTATATGGCTCAAGATGGCTGCAAGGATGATAGCCGCCTTCTGTTGGCTCCCCACAAAACCCCTCCCCTTAGAGCTTCAAAAGGAGATAGAAAGGTGATAAGAGCCAGAGGGGACGGAGGGCACCTAGGAAAGAGCGTCTTCTAGACACAGTAAGATTGGCATGCGTATGGACTCACAGAGAGTTCACACAAGCACAAGGGTCTCTACAGGACCCAGCCAGATGGGGGTTGCAGTGCCAAGAGAAAAGGTGAACACAAGCTCCCATCCCTAACTGAGAAGGTATTTCCAAATAATAACCACTTGCAAAGAAAAACGTAGTTTTCCCCAACAAAGTCTCCAACCACATTTGTGGGCATGCCCCATGTCCAGCAGTAGATGGTCAACAGAAACCAAACTCAATGGAGTTTCTGAAGATTTTTTTTTTTTTTTTTATTTGTCTGATATTGCTTTGTGGTTTTTTTTGTTGTTGTTGTTGTTGTTTTTTTTTTTTTAACCTTACTGGTCTTTTGCTTGTAAATAATGATCTCTGATTTTGTGTTTTTATGGTGTGTGTGTGCATGCACACACAAGTACATATATGTTTGTGCTTCTTTGTTTTATGAGGGGTTTTTTTTTTGTTCTTATTGTTTTGTTTTTTCCTGTTTTTTTTTTTTTTTTTTTTTTTTTTTTTTTTTTTTTTTTTTTTTAAATAAAGAGAGAAAGAAGGTATGGATGGGGTAGGGAGGTGGGGAAGACCTGGGAAATAAGGGAAGGAAACCAAGATCAGGCTAGAAAAAAGAAATTTATTTTCAATTCAAAAGGGGTGTGGGGAATAGGGAGGATTATTAAAACAAAACAAACAGACAACAAACACCTAAGCTTCAGAAGCTAAGACAAAGTTTCCACCATTTGTCTGACTGATGCTGTTGAAAGTATTTCCCATCATGCTCTCTGATCTCTGCAGCAGAGGCTGGAGGACACAGTGGTTCCAAAACGTTTGCTTTTGTTTGTTTTGTGTTGAGATAGGGTCTTATTGTATAGTTTTGCCTGGCCTGGAACTCACTGTATAGACTAGGCTGGATTGGAACTCACAGATCTACCTACCTCTGCCTCCCAAGTACTGGGGATTAAAGGCCTAGGCCCACCTTGACTGCAAGCCTCTCCCTCCACAACAACCATGCCATCAGCAGAGAGAAGAAATGAATTAAGGGGAAACAGTCAGAGAGGGAATCAGCAGAAAGGAGAGCCGAGTTGGGGGGAAATAGTCTGATATTGACCGTATTTGGAATCTGACTGCAAATAATCGAATGTACTCATGATCACTACCTGAAAGCTTGAGTCAGGCTGTGGCACTTCCTAGGGAGTCTGCTGAGGTGCATGGTGAAGAAACCTGACAAGACTGAGCAGTGTCTCAGATATCCTCAGCATCTTAGTCCACATAAAGAGATTCATGGAGAGAGAAGCACTAAGAGATTCATGGAGGAGGACAGACTAAGGCAACAGGGGCAGAGGAGGACTGAGAGAAAGAGAGAACAAACAAATCATAGTGACTATGGAATAGATTTAATTTTTTAAAATTTTATCTAAATGGACACTTTGCCTGCATGTATGTCTGTGTACCAAATTTGTGCCTGGTGCCTAAAGAGACAGAAGAAGGTATCAGTTCCCTTGTTACTAGAGTTACAAATTATCTTGTGAGCCACCACGTAGGTGCTGGGAATTGAACCCAGGTCTGCTGAGAAAGCAGAGAGAAGTCTTGCCCATTAAGCCATCTTTCTAGCCCACTACATAATAGGTTTTTAAGACTAAAGTTATTACTAGAAACAAAGGACATGTTATAATAAAAGGATCAATACGTGATTGTACTGGCTGGTTTTATGTCAACTTGACACAGGCTGGAGTTGTCACAGAGAAAGGAGTCTCCCTTGAGGAAACTCCTCCATGAGATCCAGCTGTAAGGTATTTTCTCAATTAGTGATTAAGGGTGGGAGGATCCATTGTGGGTGGTGCCATCCCTGAACTGATGGTCCTGGGTTCTAGCAAGTTGAGTAGGCAAGGGGAAGCAAGCCAGTAAGTAACATCCATGGCCTCTGCATCAGCTCCTGCTTCCTGCCCTGTGTGAGTTCCGGTCCTGACTTCCTTTGGTGATGAACAGCAATGTGGAAGTGTAAGCTGAATAAACCCTTTCCACCCCAACTTGCTTCTTGGTCATGATGTTTGTGCAGGAATAGTAACCCTGACTAAGACAAATTGGTACCAGCATAGTAGGGTATTCCTGTGACAACCTGACCACAGTTTTGGGGAGGACTGTGGAAGGACTTTAGAACTTTGAGCTAGAAGAACAATTGGGATGTTAAGAGCTCTGTGGGATGTTCTGTAGGAGCTTGGAAGATAATGTTGAGAACAGTGCAGAAGATGGAGGCCTGAATTGTGAAATTGCAAAGGGAAGATTGAAGACTCTTTTCAGGGCCATTACTGTTTTGATTGTTGCCCCAGCCATCAGGGCATTGAACAGGGGTCTGGGGAGGTCACCTGAAAGAGAGAAGGGGGGAAACAGGCGAACGCAAAGAACCACGATTTATCTATAGGCTGATCAAATCACCATTTTTACTTTTTCACACAAGGGTTAAATACACAAAAAGGCAGGATGAGGGGAAGAGGATGACGCAGGAGCATAGGTGTTCAGGGGGAGTACAGATATCTTCCAGAACAGAGTGTCAGCTGGGTAAAGGTTCAGGGGACAGGTCACTATGACTCTGCCTATGATTCACTTGTCCTTATCTAAGTTGGTACTATCCACCAAGGCTACCCAAGGTCTATGACTATCCACAAGACCTATGACTACTTGTTCTCATCCAGGCTGGTAAATTTCCACCAAAGCTGCCTGTTTACAACGTCTTATAGCTATCTGTTTCAGTGTTTTTCCACAGAGACCTAAGACTTTGTGTTAGCAAGCTGACTTAGGCCTATTGCTGATTTTAGGCCTTCAATGTATAAGCAAGGCTGCCCCTGACAGAATGTGAAGATTCTGTGGTTTTGGTTAGCTGGGGCTGGAGAATCAGCTGTGAACTACTAAAGCGAAACCTTTGCATTACTGGGACTATTAATGCTGGTTAACTGGAACTAAGAAATTAGTGGTGATTAAGAAGAGACCAGTGGGCTGAAGAGATGGCTCAGAGGTTAAGAGCACTGACTGCTCTTCCAGAGGTCCTGAGTTCAATTCCCAGCAAACACATGGTGGCTCACAAACATCTGTAATGGGATCCGATGCACTCTTCTAGTGTATGTCTGAGAACAGCTGCAGTGTACTCATATAAATAAAAAAATAAAAAAAAAAAAAAAGAGAGAGACCAGCATCACTGAGGTGAAATCTTCTGGGAAGGTGTTTTCTGAGAGCATAAAGACGCTGTGTTCCAGAGATAGCCAAGGTTGTACCTCTTGCTGCGGCTGGACTTGGTAATGTGTAAGAGTCACCCAGGTGGTACTGGTTTGAAAGCATGAAGGGGTCATGGAGAGCAGCTGAGGCTTGGCACTGTAAGAGGTCATGGAAGGCCATTGGTGAAGGTACAGCCTCAGTTGCAATTGATGGCACAGAATTGAAGGGGTCATGCAAAGGAGTGTTTTGGAGATGCCAGTACCATGAGATGACCACCAAGAACAGAAGCAGCAGTGGAGTACAGGCAGCTGGAGCCTAGAAGACAAGGTGTGTGTGTGATACAAAGGCCAGCGCTGGAGAAGTGACCCAAGCCCTTAGAGGAGCCCAGAAGATTGTGAGTGGATCCCAGACATTGGACAGTTAGAGTCTGACTTTGGTTTTGATGTGACTGTGCCCCATATTTCTCCCTCTTGAAGGAAAAAAAGTATTTTAGTGGAGCCCACGGTTAAGAAACTTTGAATTGTAAAAAGACTTTGAATTTTAAGAGATTATATATTTTTAAAGGATTAAAAGTTTAATATGTAAGAATTTGTAGACACTGTGGGACTTTTAAAGTTATTTAGATCTTGGGGATGAATAAGTAAGTAAGGGTTGAGGCTTAATAGTGATGGGTTTGTGTGTCAAATTGACAAGGGGTGAATTGTCCTGGCTGGTTTTGTGTGTCAACTTGATACAAGCTGTAGGCAGGCCTGGAGGACCTTTTCTTGAGTAATGATTGATGTGGGGGGGGGGGCGGTAGGGGGGTCCCAGCCCACTGTGGGTGGTGCCACCCCGGGCAGGTAGTTCTGGGTGGTTCAAGAAAGCAGAGGTCACTAAGGCAGTGGGTACTGGAGAGTATCACAGAGAAAGGAGCCCCCCTTGAAGAAATGCCTCCATGAGATCCATCTGTAAGGTATTTTCTCAATTAGTGATGGAGGAGGGAAGGCCAGCCTGTTGTGGGTGGTGCCATCCCTGGGCTGGTGATCCTGGGTTCTATAAGAAAGCAAGCTGAGCAAGCCAGGGGGAGCAAGCCAGTAAGTAACATCCCTCCATGGCCTCTGCATCAGCTCCTGCTTCCTGACCTGCTTGAGTTCCAGTCCTGACTTCCTTTGGTGAATACTTATTAACAGAGCATAAAATGCAAAACCGACACATCTAAAGAAAATGGACGAGCCAAGAATAATAACTGGAGATTTTGATGCCTACTTTCTTGTTTATTTTGTTGTTGTTTTAAGATTCATTTTTATTTATGTATATGTGTCAATGTCTGTTAACTGTTTAGTTTTTTTGTTCTTGTTTTGTTTTTGTTTTTGTTTTGTTTTTTTTACCAACTTGACACAAGCTAGAGTCATCTGGGGAAAAGGGAAAGTTGATTGAGAAAATGCCTCCAACAAATTGAGCTGTAGGCAGGCCTGGAGGACATTTTCTTGACTAGTGATTAATGTGGGGGGGGGTCCCAGCCCACTGTGGGCAGTGCCACCTCTGGGCAGGTGGTTCTAGGGGGTTCAAGAAAGCAGAGGTCACCAAGGCAGTGGGTATTAAGGAGCAATCCAAGATGACTAGAGAATTGGTCGCTCACAACTGTCTGTAACGCCAGTTTCAGGGGATCATTAGGAGTAGCCTTCTTCCAGGCTCTGCTTCGGCTTCTGTCTCCAGGTTCTTGCCTTGGCTTCCCTCAGTGATGAACTGTGATAAAATGTATAAGGTAAATTAACCCTTTCCTTTGCTTTTGGTCATGGTTTTTAATCATAGGAATAGAAAGCAAACCAGGATTGTCTCTGCATGTGTACATCACGTGCGCAACCCAATCTCCTGGTGCTGGATTTACAGGCAATTGTCAGGTGCCCATGGTGGCTGCTGGGAGCAAGCAGCAGACATTTAAAAAATAAAAAGATTTATTTGTATATGAGTGTTTTGCCTACACGTATATCTCTGTGCCATATTTGTTCCTCATGACCACAGAGGTCAGAACAGGGTGTCAGGTCCTCCAGAACTGGAGTTATGGATGGTTATGAACCACCATGTGGGTGCTGAGAATCAAACCCAGGTCCTCCGCAAGAGGCCGAGCCATTTCTCCAGCCCTGTACAATAGATTCTTTGGGTTGGGGGTTTCATGGCAGAAAATGAATGCATAATTCCTTTCTCAGGGTCTGACCCAAGATTAAATACCTTTTACAAAGAGGACTATCTGGGAAGAGAAGCTTATTAGCTAAACCCTCAGGGCCTCTAGGTACCTCAGAAGCATGGAGAACCCCATTTTGGGCCTACGTGACCATAGGACATGTTTCTTTTGCATGAGGAACATGGCACATGACAGGGGACAGGGAGTGACCTAAGTCTCAGGTGTGTGCCCACAGAGTCTCCTAGTCTCTACTGAACTTCCTGGCATGGTTTTACCATCCAATATACACATCTAATGATTTGCTGGACTCTGGTAAAAATTAAAGTGTCTCTGCCACAAAGTCTAATCATCATTACTAATTTTACATGGAGAAACATAGGTATTCATATAATGGAAACTGTGTTTGTGGTGGTTTGAATATGCTTGGCCCACAGGGAGTGGTACTGTTAGGAGGAGTGGCCTTGTTGGAGGAAGTGCGTCACTGTGGGGTGGGCTCTGAAGCTTCACCCAGTACAGAAGAGTCAGCTTCTCCAGGCTGCATTTAGATCACGATGCAGAACTCTCAGTCTCAGCTCCTTCTCCAGCACCACGTCTACCTGGATGCTGCCTCGCTTCCTGCCATGATTGTAATGGACTAAACCTCTGAACCTCTAAGCCAGCCATAATTAAATGTTTGCCTTTATAAGAGTTGCTTGGGTTATGGTTTCTCTTCACTACAGTAAACCCTAATTAGGACAGTGTCTATGCCTAAAGGCATAAAAACAGGGCTGAGGAGGTAAAGAATGCTCTCTGCCCTTGCAGAGGACCAGGGTTCGGGTCCTAGCATCCTATCAAGTGACTCACAGCTGCCTGCCACTCTGGCTCCAGGGGATCTAATGCCCTCTGGCCTCTGAGGGCTCCTGTGAGTTCACACACAAACTCACCCAGGCACTCACACATATACACATCTTGAAAGAAAAAAAAAATAATTAAAAGCTAAATGTGGTGATATGTACCTGTCAATATTGTGTGTGCATAGAAACAGAAGAATGGAGGAGGATCTCAGAGTAGCCTGGGCTATGTAGCAAGTCTCAAAAAGCTTCACACACAAAAAACTATAAAATGGTGTTGAAAGAAATGGTCTCTTATCCATGCCTAATGTCCTTCATTGTCACCCACTTAGACAAAGCCACTGTGGTGATTCACTTTCCCTGGTTCTTTGGCTCCCACTGTGACTACCAGAGAAATTCAACACTTGGAACTTTACAAAAATTAGAGAAAGGGGGCTTGAAGGTATAAGCACATTAGGAAGGGTGGGTCCTGTGCAAGCATGAGGACCTGAGCTTGATCCATGTAAAAGAAGCTGAACATGGAGGCAGAGACAGCAGGATGTCTTGGGGCTCGCTGGCCAGCCAACTGAGCCTAGGCAAACCCTTGGCCAGTGAGAGTCCTATTTCATTTAGAGGTGTGTGGCGGGAACAGTAGATGGCTCAGCAAGTAAAGGTGCTTGCACTTAAAGGTGCAAGCCTAATGCCACGGGTTTGATTCCCCAGGCTCTACATGGTAGAAGGGCAGAATGGAGAGAACTGACCCATGAAGGTTGTCCTCTGACCTTCACACCTGCACTACACACACACACACACGCACACACGTTAAAAAACAAAACCTGAAGAGGCTTGTGTGTGAGCTGTCCTCCATGGACGCACACGCACAGGTACTCTCGAATATAGAAAATGACTGGGTTGGGAGCAGGGATGGGGGTCCTACCGTTAGTCTACCATTTGTTTACTTAGTATAATACTAGGTGAGGTCTTTTCGTTTCCATAGTTACCAGGGAAGTAATTTAAACAAACTCTTGAAAATAGAATCTTTGTCTGAAAGCCTTGTCCTGGGAAACAGTGGTGGCCATGTGAAGAAGGTGGTCACTCTTCCAAAGACCTCAGATATTTAGGTCATAAACCAAAGAAAGGGTCCTTCATGAAGCCCTGTCAGAGTTGCTGTTCCAAAGCCCTTACACAGAATGACACAGCCCCAATACGATGCTGTGGGTGGTTTTGTTCTTGGCTTGTTTCCATGCAGTCAAAATGATGATTACAATCGCATACCAGTGATACTCTGAAGTATCATTAGGGACCTACGAACATCGACTGTAGACTAGTTTTTAGCTAATGTGCTCACTCTGCCCTGAGAGAGCACACTCGCAATTTCTCTTTCATTTTCATGCAGGCCCTGCATGGAATTTTCCTCTCCTCTTTATTCTGAGGGAGTAATGCATAGTGACGTGAGCCTCTTATTGTTTCCCCCCCCGGGGGGTGTGGGCATTTCCATTTTCTTCTCCTGCTTCATCTTTTCTCCCATTATACACTGTAACAGAAATCCTCTTCAGGGTTCCTGTGGCCTCTATTCTAACAGGAGAGCACATGAAAGACAGAGAGAAAGAGAGGGGGGAAGGGGAGGGGAGAAGGAAAAAAGAGAGAGAAGAAGAAAGCAGCTGGGAGCTGTGAGTTGTAACCATCTCCATGGAAACAATTCCTTAGCGATCAATCTGGAAACAATTCTGTAGGCATCACCGGAACAGCAGGGTCCAATCACACCAAGCCTTACAACAAGATTCAACTGTGTGAGGAAAGATCAGGTGTTTTTTTTTTTTATTATTTTTTTTTAAATTAGTAAACCAAGAAGCTAATAAAAATCACCTTTACCACGGTATAATGCTCCTTTAAACTAAGACGTTCCTGTAATAAAAGAGGCAAGAGAACTGGATGTACTAATTCCAAGACCTTCTAAACGGTCATAGTGGTAGAGCACTCATCACAAAGAAATGATAGAGACACACTTCCAAAAGAAACAGCAGCACTGATTGAAAAGTCATACATTAGAACCATCAAAACGAATTGAGGATTGTCACCCATAACAACACAAAGTGTGTGCAGACAAAGCCAAATATATTTGGGCGGTAAATAGACTGAATACCAGGGGAAGAGGGAAAGGGATTACAGAATTCCACCTACCCAATCATGTTGAAGGAGTGAAAGAGAAAGGAGCCCTGTAATTTAAACCCAACAGAAGAAAGGCACTGGGGAGAGTTCATCCTAAGTGTTCAGCTTGGAGTTCTGCTAATAAGCCAGTTACTTTTTGGTTTGTTTTACTTCCAAGACAGGGTTTCTCAGTGTAGCCCTGGTTGTCCCGGAACTCACTCTGTAGAACAGGCTGGCCTCCAACTCAGAGATCGGATCCGACTGCCTCTGTCTCCCGACTGCTGGGATCAAAGGTGTGCACCACCACCCAGCTAAACTAGTTACTTTTTTTTTTTTTTTTTAAAGAGAGCATACTTTAGACTCTAAAACAACCCCCAGCTATTAAAAGGAACAATAGGATAACCAAGCATGCAAGTCTCTAGCCAGAAAACTACTGCAACCACATAAAAGAGTTTAGTGTTATCTAGTGTAATTATTTTCACTCTTATGGGACTGGGAACCACATCTGTGAAATAAATACCACTTTTTAAGGCTATGCAGACACAGATGACATGGAGGTCAGAGGGTCAGGAGTTCAAGGACATCCTTGGCTACCCAAGAACAAAGACAATGAATTGCTTACCATGCCATTCCAGTAAGTCCTTAATAAATCTGAGCTATGACGGCTTCTGGAACAACTTTTGATTTTCCTGTCTGTAATTATCATCACACTAACCCCCCCAACCTTTCTCTGAGGGATATTTTGGGTTATAAAATCAGTAGAGCACTAAAGACTTTCAAATAGGTTTGACGATGAATTAAAGCTGTGAAATGGAAGTTTCCATACAAGAAAGTAATTGGCCTCTTGGCTCTAAACAGAAATAAAAATCTCACAGTAAATAAAATCCATTCTTCTACCGAGCCGATGTACCACCCAGCCCCCACTCCACTCCTAATGGACTTCCCAGTGTCTGTAGCACAAAGAAATCTCTGAACGCACACTGAAGGGTGATTCCAACCTAACCCCATCCAGGTTTGCAGTCTTAGTCTGTCCAGCCTGGCCTCTCTTTGCCCTCACACTGTCCGTTCCCACTTTAACTTGCTTTGCTCTTCTAAGTCTCTTACACCAGGGCGGCCCTCCACCTTCCCAGACTTTCCATGTGCAATTTGTGTTACAACTTAAAAGGCCATAGCAATCTTGGTAGCACGACAGAGCCTCAACAAGCGTTTCTTTAGGTGTCTCATTCTGCCAAGCACAATTTTTTTTGGAATACCAAGTTCTATTTAGGTAAAGTCTACTGCCATGAGCCGCTGACCCGTCACTGGGTTTAATGGAGAGAAAAATGAAACTTGGCAGGCAGGTAGGAAACCAATCAAGACGTCGATGAACAAAAGGGATACCCCAGGCTAGGGCGGGAACCCTGCTGGGTTTAGAGGCTTTGTATCTTCGCAGGTGCAACATTTTTTTTTTTTTTTTTTTCTGATTGCATAATGCAAACATGGTGGACGAGAAAAGCCTTCCCCTGGTTTGGGAAGAGGGGAGTTAGGGGGGACAGAAACCACGTGGCTCCTTCCGCGCCGGGGGCCTTTGTGGCATTTATTCCCAGGGGAGCAGAAGAGGGACTTAGCAAACCGCGTCACCACGGCTCCTCAGAAGCCACACACGCGCTCCCGTGGGGGGGGGGAGCGACAAACCCGAGCTCGGGCGTTCAGAGGGGATGGTCGGTAAGCCGGAGACGACGGAGACCGCCACAACTCCGGCGCACGATTCCGCGCCCCACCAAGGGTCCCCACTAGGCAGGTCCCGAGTGCGCCGGTGAGCTTCGCCCCGCCCTCACCAAGCCCACGCTGTCACTCAAGTCTCGCGAGAGCAGCGCGGCGGGCCTGGGCGCTCCGCCCCGCCCCCTCCTTCTCGCTCGCTCCCTCCCATCCCCCCTCGCCAGTATCTTAGCTGCGCAGCTCCCTGAGCGGTTGGCGGCCCGGGAGACGGTTGAGGGGGGAAAGGGGATAAAAAAGAAAACAAAAACGTTGTGGAGAGCGCTAAGCCGCGGACCGGCCAGTCGTCCCTGCCCGCGACCGGACCCCCGCGAGCGTCGGAGTCACCCCACAGGGTATCTGAAGTAGAAGGGGGGTAGGTTGGGCCGGCGGAGCCGACAACTGAGTGGAGAGAAGGACGAAGAGGCCGGGAGCGGGTGAGGGAACGTGGAGTCGCCGCGCGCTCCGGCCGCTCGCTCTCCCGGGCCGCTCGGCTGCCGCCATCTTGGGGCCGGTAGCGGCCGGCTCGCCTTCCCGCCTTTCCCCGCTCGGGCTACTTGGTCGCCTCCGGCTTGCGGAAAGTGTCGGGAAGGAGGGAGTGAGGGGCGGGAGACCCGAGCTCTCCCGTAGGGATGAGGGTGGGGAGCTCGGCGAGCCGCTGCGGGTGGAAATGGCGCCCGGCGGGCCCGGCCTCCCACCGCGGCCTCCGGTGCGCTCGAAGGGACAACCTGGGCTGGCGGGGCTGCTGACGCGGACTCCCGGGATAGGGCAGGGGGAGCGGGGGGGACGGAGGAGTCGGTGACGACCGGGGCGCTTCGCTGCCAGATGCAGGACAAAGGCGGCCGCGGTCCTCCTTTGTAATTCCGCCGCTCGGTGCGAAGGCCTCGGCCGGGGACCGGAGGGGGGCTGTCCCCTGGTTCTCCGGTCTCTAGGGCAAGCTAGGCAAACGGAAACTCTCCAGGAGGAGGTAAAGGACGCTTAGCCGACCTTTTAGTCCCGAGTTGGAACCGCGGAAAGAGTACGTACGCATCTCCAAAGGACTCCCACCCACCCCGCGCCCCCGGCTTAGATGCTTCCCTAGACTTTAATTTTGTAAAAGAAGTGGATGGCTTATCCAGTAGGAATAGGGCGAAATGGGTATGTTTCAAATAGGTCGGGTCCGGGTGAAGTACGGTGGTGCTGTTTTGGGGCAGGGGTGGGATAGTTCAGTAAGGTTTTGTGTAGTTAATTCTCCAGAAGTTGTGTTTTGTGTCGTTTTGTAATTGAGACCGGAAGTCAAATGCATTCCGTTTCATTTGATGGCTAGGCATGTTGAAAAGTTAATAAGTATCGAACTGTGCTGTTTTGAACCAGAACTATGTCAGTTAAAGCGGAAGCCTAATCGCGTACTTAGTTGATGTGGTTTGGGTCCTTAAGTTGGAACTGTGTCAGTAATTTTCATTGAAGATGGGTTAAAAAGGAAAAAAAAAGACACCTGGGCCCGAGTTAGCTTGTAGTATTGCTCAGGTGTAATGGGAAAACTGTTAAGAATATTCCAAGATTTAAAACAAAAGCTGGATAAAACGCACAGTAGTATTTTATGAGTTCCAGGCTACAGAGCAAGAAAACTCTGTCTCAAAAACAAAACAAAACAAAAAAAAAAAAACTTGTCAAGAAAGAGATTACCGCCTAGAAAAAGGATATCCTTAATGGACTTCGGAAATGCAGAGGGCTCAGCTCTACTGTAACGAACTAAATGATACGCCCACACTTTCTTGATTGGATTACATTACCAATATCTTTGCTTTTTTGAGACAGGATCTTGATGTTAGCTTATAAGTGGATGTGTACAGAAGGCTGTCCTCTAACTCTTGAAGCCTCTGCCTCCCAAATGTGTTTTGTTTTGAGATAGGATTTCATTATAGATCGTGCTGGCCTTGATTGGAGGAGCTTGGTATTTCTGCCTCCCAAGTGCTGGGATGGCAGCTGGGAGCCATCATCATCTCTTGTTCAAAGTGATATTCCATTGATTTTAGTACATTACTAGTTGTCAGACTATCACTACAATCCAGTTTTTAAAACGCTTCTATCATTTCAAAAAGATATATGTACCAACAGTCATCCCACGACGGTGTTCTCTATTTCAAACTTCAGAAGCAACAGATCATGGGTTTTTTTAGATTTTTATGCTCTGGGTATTTGTATAGTTGGAATAGTATGTAGTCCTTTTGTGACTGAAATTTTTGTTTTCTATTTAAAGTCTCAATGTTACTAAAGTTAGCTTCATTTTAACTGCTGGTATTTTAAAATTGGTCCTAACAATTGGAGGATTCGTGGTTAGTGTTTTGCTGCTTACCATCCTTCTCCTTTGGCATCCCTGGGCCACGAGCAAGGGGCTGCACCTATATAGCTGGGGGGGGGGGGGGGGAAGAGTGACTCAGGTTGGTCTCCTGCCTCAAGCTCTTAAATTAGTGTCATGAGAACAGTTGGGATCCCCAAAGCAGAGTAGTGATGACACTGTTACAGAGATTGGGGTATTGTAAATAGTAAACTGTTACATAGCCTCTGAAAACTATATCGAGGACCAGAACAAACTGTCCTTGGTGTTTTAGTAGGACTCTGGAGTTGACCTAAAAGGTCTGTTAGAGCAGGGCTGCTGCGTCCCTACTTTCTTTACTCGGAATGGAAAGTCATCCTATGAGACAATTTGTTGTCCAGATCAGTTTTTGCCCAGTAAAATTTTGTTAATTGAAGTCAGAACTGTTGAACCAAAATTTTCCTCTGCAGTGAGATATGAGCACATATACCAGATTAATTAACTGAAATAAAAGATTGTTAAATAAAAGTTATTATCAGTGTAGTGTTTTTCAGAGTTCTTGTTTTCCTAACAACTTTTATTTGGCAAAACTGGTGTGTTAAGTTTTAGACACACAAAAGAGCTTTCTCTCGAGTTTGCTACTGAAATACTAGTCTTTTCCTCCCATTTATTTTAATTTTATGAATGTTTTGCTTGCTTGTACGTCATGTATACCATATGGGTAGAAAACCCAAAGAGTGTTGGATCCATGGGAACTGGAGTTATACAAAGTTCTAAGCCACTGTGTAGATGCTGGGAATAGAGGCCAGGTCCTCTGCAAGAGAAGCCAGTGCTTTTTGTAATGAATTACAGCCATCTCGTTGGGGGGCTGGGGGACTATATCCTAAGCTGGTGTGGTAGCACCTGTAGTCCCATCTGAGTGCTGTCCAAGTTCTAGAGCTCCACCTGGCAATGGTAGTTGTTCTTATACTCAAACCTCAGCTACGAATAGACAACTAGTATCTATATATACACCTTTGCCTTATTAAACATTTGCAGTTGGGCAGGTGTCTCAGGAAATCTTTAGTACTCTGTAGCTGAGGCAGGACTACTTGAAGTTCAAGGCTAACCTAGACTACTGAGACCCTTGGATTTTTTTTGGTTTTGTTTCTTGTTTTGTATTTTTGTTGATGTTTATTTTTTGAGACAGAACAACCCTGGCTATCCTGGAATTTACTTTGTAGACAGGCTGGCCTCAAACTTCCAGAGATCTGCGTGCCTCTGCTCTCCACTTCCCAAGTGCTGGGATTAAAGGCAAAGATCCTTGTTTTAGAACAGAAACAGATTAGGTATATAGTGACATCCTGTCTGCAAAACAAAGTTTTCAGAGCTTTGGATCAACATTAGTTAAAAAAAAAAAAAAAACCAGTGTGGAGTGAGGAAAAGGATAGTGTGTGTTACAACAAATTTTACTCTGGTGGTAAAATCCTGCAAGCCTTATTAGATCTTCAGGGTTGTTTGGTAGGAGGGGGGTGAATTTCATTGCCTTTTCCTACCCCACCCCAAAGAAGCATGTTAATAGACTACTGTTGCTGATTGTCCCAGGAGTCACTTTAACTTTTGCATGCATTTTGAGCTGTGACTCTTGTCAGAGTTGTTGGAGTCTTGGTAAGAGTGTGTTGTGATTGACTGCTTTCTGTGCTTGTTTATTTTCATAGCATTTAAATCAAGCGGTATTGAAATGGATTGGGTTATGAAACATAATGGTCCAAATGACGCTAGTGATGGCACAGTGCGACTTCGTGGACTGCCATTTGGTTGCAGCAAAGAGGAAATAGTTCAGTTCTTTCAAGGTACCTCTAGTACTAGTCAAAGTTTAGTAGTATTTTAATTGTATGTGTTTTTTATTAGCTGTTATTGTTTTTAATTTATAAAACTCATTTGATTTTAGAACTTAGTTTTGTGATAATCTGGGTTATATAGTAAAATGGGAAATGTGCTCCAGTTACTATTGAGTAGAGAATGTGTAGGCTATGTAAACATTGATGATGTACAGTATAGTTAACTGAGAGTAACTGATGACATGAGCTGTGAGTTACCATTGGGAGCACAGTTAAATGATTTGTAGTTTTTCGTGTAGTGAGCTTTTAGAAATATAATTTTAAGACACTGGTCACAGAAAGTATTTAATCCAATGATATTTGAAGAATATTCCATTTGTATTATGGGGTGATGGGAAACTAAGCCTTTTGTTTTGTTTTGTTTAGATTTGTTTTAAATATTTGATTCAGATGGGAATGTTTCAGCCTTTAACACTGTTCCCCTTGATGGGGTATTTGTCCTTGGGTTAAAGGGTTGGAAATCGTGCCAAATGGGATAACATTGACGATGGACTACCAGGGGAGAAGCACAGGGGAGGCCTTCGTGCAGTTTGCTTCAAAGGAGATAGCAGAAAATGCTCTGGGGAAACACAAGGAAAGAATAGGGCACAGGTGGGGATGGAGAGTTTGGGATGGTGTTACATTTTTATTTTTGGGGGTTGTGGGTCGCTGTTGCTTAAATGGGGGAGGTAAACATAACATTTTTTGGGGGTAGTTTTAAAGAATTGATAATTACCTAAATTTAACATGGAAACTACAGATTTGGGTGGGGAATTAATGCTTATAGTTTAAATTAAAATTAGATTGTTTCCATTTCTTTGTAGGATGTTGTTAAATTTGTTTTTGTATAATCACCTGGTTTTTTGTTTTGTTTTGTTTTTTACATACCTATCTTTGTACTAAAGGAAACAAACTAAAAATCATATTCCTAATTCAGTGTTTCAGATGACTCATTTGTCTATGTAAAACTTTAATATTTAAGTTTGTAGGTGTAGAAAATGTTAACCGTATGTTTTATTTAGGCAATTTAAATTGGGATATGTACCTAGATATAGACAAACTTACTGTATTTTGCCCAGTATCTAATTTACTCTCTAATGCATCTATGCTGAAACTTGTACCTTAAAACATTTTTAAATAGGTATATTGAGATCTTCAGGAGTAGCAGGAGTGAAATCAAAGGATTTTATGATCCACCAAGAAGATTGCTGGGACAGCGACCGGGACCATATGATAGACCAATAGGAGGAAGAGGGGGTTATTATGGAGCTGGGCGTGGAAGTATGTATGACAGAATGCGACGAGGAGGTGATGGATATGATGGTGGTATGTGTGTCTAATGAACAAAGGCTCTGTTGTCATTTTCTTGATGTTCCTGACACTTTGTCAAGAAATACAGAAATGGCAGTAATTCCAGTACCTATGAGGTTTCAAAACCTGGTCGTGAAGTTATGGGATGTCCATGACCATCTGGTAGAACTTGATTGATGCATATATTGACACCTAGAGAACTTAATGTAGAAATAACAATAAAGATGATTGGCATGTTTTCTTCCTGGCATAAAGATGAGACTTGGTTTTCATGTTGTGTTTGAATTTATCCTCTGTAAATTTCCATCAAGTGTTAACTTTTTCTCATATGCAGTCAGCTGCAAACATTAATGAAGAAGCTAAGACAGCTGACTACAAAATGATTTTGTAAGCTATTTTACAAAACAATGGCTCATAATTGTATTTCTTTTTCCTTACATTTTACACAGGCTATGGAGGTTTTGATGACTATGGTGGCTATAATAATTATGGCTATGGAAATGATGGCTTTGATGACAGGATGAGAGATGGAAGAGGTAAACAGAATATTGTCATGCTGAAGTGAATTTTACTGTTTCCTTTGTAAAGTTCCAGTAGTAATTAGGTAACTTTCCAGTAGTGGTAAGGCAACTTTGATAGGTTAATGGAAACTTGTGTCAATGCACTGCTTTGGAGATTTATATGGATATACTTATGTGAACCCACAATGGTTTATAATCTAGGCATGGGAGGACATGGCTATGGTGGAGCTGGTGATGCAAGTTCAGGTTTCCATGGTGGTCATTTTGTGCACATGAGAGGGCTGCCTTTTCGTGCGACTGAAAATGATATTGCTAATGTGAGTAATTGCGGTTTTATAGTGTTTGCGTTTTTTGTTTTGGGGTTTTTTGTTAGTAATAATTACTCATGGCGGGGAGGCCAAACTGGGCTAGAATTTGCAAATGCTTGGCTTTGAGCATGTTAGAATTCTAGGCAGCTACCATGCCCAGCTGACTCATCTATTTTATTTGTTGAGATTCAGACTAGGGTTGTCACTTAGTGATTGATTATTCGCCTAATGTGTACATAAGTTGTTTTGTGCCCATTATGTGCTGACCTAGTGATATTTTTAAGCAGGTAAAAAAAAAATGCATTAAAAATAAACAACAAAACCCCAACTCTGTTTAAGAATAGTCAGGTAGGAGCTTGCCTTCAGCAGTACGGTCTGAAGCAATCCCAAACTCAGATATTCCTAAGCATATTTATCATGGAGCTGTATCCCACAGTTGCACAATTTTCATTTAAAATTTAGTATTATCTAACTTTAAAAACAAAAGTGCTTTTTGTGTTTTAAAATATGTACTCCTTCCCGTGGGAGCTAAGGTGACCACTTCTGTAGCAAAAGAAGACTAGCCTACCTCCAGTGCTGCAGCCTTTAGAGACTCTCAGTAGTGTTAGTGGACTAGGAAAAAAAAAATTAAGGTATGTGGTAACTTTTAAATAACTGGAATTTAAAAATGAATAACTTCTATTTAGTTCTTCTCACCACTCAATCCAATACGCGTTCATATTGATATTGGAGCCGATGGCCGAGCTACAGGCGAGGCAGATGTAGAGTTTGTGACACATGAAGATGCAGTGGCTGCCATGTCTAAAGATAAAAACAACATGCGTAAGTGGTATCTCTGGTATGCTTGTTTTATAGGTGTGTGCAGTTTATAAAATATTTGTTAAAGTGCCTGTAGTAGGCCCTAGGATTTAAAATCATTTGACCTGTTAATAATGCTTAAACTTTAATGGCTGTCTGAATTAGTTCTGTATTTATGGATAAGCCTATTTAAATACTAGCTAACTGACCTCTGATCTTTGATCCAGCATACTTTTCTCTACTACTCTTACCTTTTTCCACTTTTTTTTTTTTTTTTAAAGAACATCGATACATTGAACTCTTCTTGAATTCCACCCCTGGAGGTGGCTCTGGAATGGGAGGTTCTGGAATGGGAGGCTATGGCAGAGATGGAATGGGTAAGTATAGTTCTGTATTTGTGGTGGGTAGCATCTCACTCTGTAACACGGCCTGGCCCAAAACTCAACAATCCTCCTTCCTGGTGCTTCAGCATATCCTTCCAAAACCTAGGTTTATACATTTTGTAGAATAAGCAAGTGTTGGCTACTCTGCAAGGCAATCATCCTCTGTCGCTTCTTTCTTATGCGCAGATAATCAAGGCGGGTGCGGATCTGTTGGGAGAATGGGAATGGGGAACAGCTACAGCGGAGGCTATGGCGCTCCTGATGGCTTGGGGGGCTACGGTAAGTAGTTGTTTCTGAATCATGGTAGTGTCCTTCATTTAAAGTCATGGATGTCTCCTGATGGGAGGTTCTTGCTATCTTCTTAAGGTCGTGGTGGTGGAGGCAGTGGAGGTTACTATGGGCAAGGTGGAATGAGTGGAGGTGGATGGCGTGGGATGTACTGACAACACCACCCCAACGTACACATCCTAACACACCTGCTCTACTAGACTTTCTTACAGATCTCATTTCTTTTGTATTTCAAGAACTTTATAATGACTAAAGGAATGTGTTTTCAAGATATTATTTGGTAAAGCTGTGATGGGAAAATCTGTTTTCTGTAGGTTTTATTTGTTGCATACTTTGACTTAAAATAAATTTTTATATTCAAACCACTGATGTTGCTACTTTTTATATATAGGTATTCCTAAAGAGTGCTGCCTTCATAAGATTTGGGATGATATATTTTACTGTTAGCATAGTGCAGTATTAGAGGGTTAGACTGCAAGTCTTAGTAAGTAGGCATCTAGGATAGCACTAACTTTCACTCCCAGACATAATGTAAATAAAAAGCCTAAAGATGTGTTCAGGTGGTTTCAGGAACATAAGTTAAGCTAATTCTATATTCTCTTTTCAGTCTCATTTATCAGGCATAGCTCTGAATAATTTATAAGAGGTATCTAGATTCTAAATATTCACAATTGTATTATGAACAGGGAGGGGAGGTAGGAGTATTAGTTGAAATTATAGCCAGAGATTTTAAAACCCTCATAGCACTTGACTAAGATACCAAAAATGTTCCCAAAACTTGAGAGTTTGTTGGAGTAGTTTGAAATTCTCAATAATGACAGAGAAACTCAGTGTAAACACATGGGTATTTACTATAGTGGGTGTATGCTTACTTGTATGTTCAGTTTCTCACCCAAGAAAACAGAGTCTTTAGTGGTGTAAATGACTACATTTAGGAAAACAACGTTGTAGCTGGTTTTGTGTCTGAAACTGGCTTTGAGTAGTCAAATGATCAATAAGACTTTTCCCCAGATTGGCTAATGGATCAAAATGAACCTGTCAATGTGAACTCAGTTATTGAACTTGCTACTTGTTTTTGCTAGACATGTTATTGATGTAATAAATGTCAACATAGGAGATAAAGGAATGTTGTCTGTCCTAGAGTGCTGTGTGTTGGTTATTGGCTATAATGCACTGGTATAGAGCATCGCCATGCCTTTAATCCCAGCCCTTGGGAGGCAAAGGCAAGTATTGTTGGATGCCAAATTGAGGTTCTGATCAAGTGACTGCAAAGGAGTGGTTTTTCCCCATACTAAGAAAAGAGAGTTGCCACGGCATGTCTCTAGGAGCCTGAACGGTGAGTTTCTGTCTTATGGATTTAACTTGGTGCCTATACACTGATGAGCTAGTTTGCATGCCTGACACAGAAGTCAAAAGCACTTCAAGGGTTACCTTCTTAAAATCTCAAAGCAGGTGGCTGGAGAGGACTTAAGCAGAGTGGTTAGAAGTACTTGTTGCTCATTCAGAGGGGACTTTTGGTTCCCAGCACCCACATCAGGTGAATCACAACCCAGTTCCAGTGAATCCAGTACCTTTTTTTCTGGCCTCCATGGTCACCTGCACACACATGGCATACGCACGCGCGCGCGCGCGCACACACACACACAACAAATCTTTTAAGGCAATAAAAATAATTGTTAATTTTCTAGATCTTTGTTTTATAAAATCACATTTATTTTAAAAACATTACAGATCAGAATTACAATTGCAATTCCTTGGCACCATGATCACATCTTTGTGGTAGTCCTGGCTAGGGAAGTAAGGGAGTGACAGACATTTTCTGCAAAACAAGTGTGAATGTTCTGTAATGAGTAGGATATCCTAAATTTAAAGTTGGGTGGCTTTTTGGTTTTGGTGATAGTAGTGTGAAGTGAATTGAGAATCCAGGCCCTTAATAGCCACAGTAAGCAAACATTTTACCACTGAGCTATATTCTTAGCTCAGACACAATGGGGAACAAGTTAATGCTGCTCCAGAAAAGGCCCATGTTTATGACACAAATTTTGAGTAGTAATGAAAAGCACATAATAAAGCATTTGAATTTTTTTCATCTATGCTCACTTTCAACAGTCAGAAAAAAATGTTAGTCATCCCCATCAATACAAACTGGTTCAAGAATATAATTCTCTCTCTTTTTTTTTTCCTTCTAATTTTTGTGCCAGGTTTCCACTGTGTATATATAGCATAGGGATGGACCAAGCAAGCTGTTCTTGAAACTTGTGGTAGTCCTCCTTTCCTGCCTTACTATCTTAATTCTGTCCATGACCATTTCTGTCCATGCTCAACAAATGACATCTGGGGATCAGGGAGTAACTCAGTTGGTAGAGTACCTGGCCAATGTGCACAAAGTCAGGGGTTCCATCCCCAGCACCACATGCAAATACCAGACAGCTGTAATCTCAGCAGCTGGGAGGTGTGAAAGGTCTTCCCCTGCTGCACACCATGTTGGAAGCTGACTTGGGGTTTCCCTGTCTCCAAAAGAAGAGACATCTAGAAATCTGTCAGACCACAGAAGCTGGTAAATACTAGTTTTGTAATTTTGGCAATTTATAAAAACTTAAACACAGCAAATGAAAAGATCCTACAGAAAAAATACCCAGTGACTAAACAGTGTTCTTGGGAATGTAAAATTGCTAGAGTTTTGAAAGGCTTATAGACTTAAAAGTACAAGACTGGACATTAATACATTTAAGATCCTAAATGGTCATGATAAGTAACTTAATGCTTTTCCCACCTGCTTAAAAAAAATAAGGAACCACTATCTATTTAAGACCATAGCATAAAGGTACTTGATTCACATTGGGTAAAATTCTACTGTGGGTAAGTGTAAACACACCAATGTAATGCTTCCTAGAAGTTCTTAAGAGAACTGAGGGTGGAGAAACAATTCTTTCATAGCAAAGGCAAAGTTTTAAATGCTCTTATTTTCAGTGCTTAGAATCTTTAAAGGCCTGTGGTCTCACTCGTTGCCCTGTTCCCTGGGAAGGATTATTTTCTCCTTTGGAATCTGACCCTTTACAAAATCTGATAAGGATGATGGTTATGAGTAAAACTTCCCTTAAAAAGTGAAAGAAAAGCTAGAGGCCAGACCACTGGTCCTTTAGTCCTCTATATGAAAGGTATGGGCAAGTAAAAAGGAAAGGACGGGATAAAATCATTGGTCTTTTCCGTTGTAGAGAAGGGAAAAGAACAAGCAAATAGATAAAACTAAATTAGAATCTTACCAGACAATGAAGAATAGACAGGCCTGGGATGGAAGCACACACCTGTATCCCCAGCACTTCAGCACCGAGTCAAAGTTCATGGTAATAAACGAACAACTTTGATTCAGTCTGTCTTCTTTCTTTTTCTTATTTTTTCCCCTTCCCTTCTCCCTCTTGCTCTGTCCCCAAGTATACTGTAGCTATCTTCAGACACCCATATGAGGGCATCAGATCATGTGGTTGCTGGGATTTGAACTCATGACCTCAGGAAGAGCAGTTGATGCTCTTAACCGCTGAGCCATCTCACTAGCCCCTTTCTTTTTCTTTTTAAGACTGGGTTTCTCTCTGTAGCTCTAGCTGTCCTGGAACTTGTTCTGTAGACCAGGCTGGCCTTAACCAAACTCAGAGATCCACCTGCCTCTGCCTCCTAAGTGCTGGGATTAAAGACATGCACCACCATTTCAAAAGACAATGTTAAATCAGCATATAACATAAAGTGAATGCATTTCCAGGTTTTTCTCTGAGAATTGTGATGATTTTAAAGTGCATTAAGAGATATACAGGCACCATCCAGTGCCAACTCCACAGTTCAGAAGCAAATAAGCTGCGGCTTTGTTTTCAAGAAGGCCTCTATACGGTAAGGCAAGTGTCCATTAGCTCGCTATCTGACCTTGGTTAAAGGTTACTTGATTATTGAAGTAGTGATAAAACATGCTATCTTCAAATCTGATTGAGTACAGGAATGGAATACTAACCCATATAACTTAGAAACCTGTGTGGTAGCTGGAGACAAGGTACAGTACTGACTTGGCACGGCTGTACACAGCCCTCACGCACTGCAGGTGCTTCTGTGCAGGAGCACTGAGTCCCCGTGTCATGGCACGTTAGAGGAGCATCTCTGAATGAGCACTGCGTGACAGGAATCACAGACTCGAACTGGCTTTGGTGAAGAAGGCAAAGGCAGCTCGTTGTCAGAGCAGGCATTACAGAAAATTTCCCCACAGTTTCTACAGTGGTGCTATTAATGGAAAAATCAGGGGAAAATAAAACTGAATTAGAAGCCATTTTGTTGCCAAACTCTTTGGAATCAGTTTCACTCCTCTTACCTTTCTTTTGGAGAGTGAAAATTCCTTCTCACAAAGCTTGCAGTGGGTTGCATCTTTGTCTTTTAGCCAGACCAGTCCCTAATAGGGAAAGATGGATGTTAATGTTCAAATCAGTAACTCTTGCCCTTACTTTTAATAGTATGAAAACAGGCATTCTCATGTGCACAATTCCTGTGATTCATTTTCACCATTTTTTAGGGGTCACTTCTGTTCAGAATGAAGGGATAACAGGAAAGAAGGCGCAAGGCTCAGGCAGTAGCTCTCAGAGCTAGGTCAGAAACTCAGGAAATGTGGACAGAAGAGTGTCCAGAAGTGGGCAGGGCGCCTGACTTGAAGACAAAATAATGAGCAACTCAGCTTCTTCAGAGGACATTTGTTAAAGGTGCTGTGTTGTCACAGAATGATAACATTCTGGCAATGAAAACACTGGGAAATAACTGACAGGCAGTTGACTTGAGGAGAAATAACAAGGGTGGGGTACACCTGGGAGGCAGTGGTACTTCTTGGATCTCTGAGTTCAGGGCTATGACAGGAAACCCTGTCTCAAAAATAATAACAAGAAAGTTCAGGCCAGGTGTGTGATTGCATATATCTTCAGTTCCAGCACTTGAGAGGCAGGAGGATCACAGGGTTACAGTGAGACCCTGTCTAGACAGGAGCTGACCAAGGGGATGTAAGGAAGAGATGAGTTTGAGAGAGCAAGGTAAGAAAACATGTTACACTGTGGCAGTGTTTGCCTAGCATGTGCCAGGCCTGTTCAGTTCCATTCTCTGCACTACAAAAGGGGAAAGCAGTATGACTCATGGAGTACAGGGATAGATGCCAGAGGAAACAGCTATAAGAACTGAAGCAGCTCCAGTTTTATAATAGGTTAAAGGCAAGGAAAGCAAACGCTTTTTGTTTGAAATCTTTAGAATGGTGTTGGGCAGTGGCTCAACCATTAAGAGTGCCACTGTTCTTCTATAACCCCAATTTCAAATCTAACCCCCTCTTCTGGTCTCTAGATTATTTTTACCTAGTTCAGAGTACTGGTATTACAGCAACAACATAACCTAGTTTCTAGGACATTAGCATGACTTTTTATTTGTTTTGTTTTTCAAAACAGGGTTTCTCTGTGTAGTTGGGCATGGTGGTACACACCATGGGAGACAGAGGCAGACGGATGTGTCAGTTCAAGGCCAGCCTGTTCTACATACAAAGAGTTCCAGGATATCCAGGGCTACACAAAGAAACCCTGTCTCGGGGGGGAAAAAAATGGGCGGGTGATTAGGAGTAGAAAGCCATCTGTCACTCATTCACAGGTCCTAGGAGTCTTTCAGGCACCAAGAGTAACACATTGTCAAAGCAACATATGCATCAGAAGCCTTTCTTAGAAGGGTATAAATTGAGGGTCAACGAGAACATGTTAACACTAAAGTAGCATTATGGAGTCCTGGTTCACCAGGATCATTATACAGCCTCTAACAGATACTAACATTCCCTTCTTTTTAAACATGTCAGTAAGGATGGAGATAGTAAGAGAAGAGCAGCTGCCCCACCCACTCCCCATCAGGGCTGCCACCTCTGTTCACATCCTTCTGATGCAGGGACCAAGCCACGGGTCCCCAACATCCCCGTTTCCAAACATTCCAGGTTTGCCAACTAAAAAGCTTTGAGCTGTTCTCCCAAACCTGTTTACTCACCTGTAACGCTTTGTTGGCTTCTTTTATGTCATCTATTTTAAGTTTAGATCTAAAAATATTATAAATGGGTCCAAGTTTAGTATGCATGTAAATAAGAACACTTAATATTTCACAGATTATTTTTTCATTGCATATAATTTTAGATCCTAACAGTCTCTAAGGGGATAGATACTTTGTATTTTCCTATTTTTTTTTCTAAATGTCCTAAAACAAAAATCAGTGTTTGAGATTTCCACACTTGATTTTGGTTTTTGTTGAAATAATCTCACAATCTACAACTGAGTTTTCCAAAAGCTTTTGTGTATGTGTATATTTGTGAAAGTGCTGTACAGATCCCTCTACTAGATTCCCCCATCCATATAAACCCAGGTGTGGTGGCCTGCGCCTGTAATCCTAGTTTATTGGGAAGTTATACAGCAGGAAGATCTGAAGTTGTTCAAGGTCATTCCTGACTACTTGTATAAATGTTATTTTTTTGTTTTTGAAACACCACTGAAATTACATAGCCCAGGCTGGCCTCAAGTTAGGTTACAGATAAAGCCTGTTACACCCAACTAGCTTGCATTTTCAGTGGACAGTCACCTTCAGGAGATCTTCTCACCAGTGGATACTGAAGGCTTGAGGCTACTAGTTGTTACTAAACATTAGTCACATTATACTAAATGGTTACATGGTATATATTTTTACCTGCTGTTGAGCTCTAAACATGTTCTAATTTTCTCACCAGAGTAACTGTTAATTACACTTGAAGTGGCTGGATTAATGGCATATGGTTCAGCCTATTTTTGACACTGAGTCATATGAGGCCAGGAATTCAACACCAGCCTAGACAATATACCAATATCATTTCTCAGAAAGAGTAGTAAAGGGAGAGAAAACACAATCCTAAAATAAAAAATTGAAATGGTGGTTTTCTTAGATATTTCCCACCTCCATCCATTTATTTTTAAAGATTTATTTATGTGTATGAATGTTTGCCTGCATGTATGTATGTGTACCATATGCATGCATTATGCTCGAAGGTCAGAAAGAAGCCACTAGATTCCCTACAATTGGAGTCATAAATGGTTGTGAGCTACCATGTAGGTGCTAGAAATTTACCCTAGGGTCCTCTGCAAGAGGAGCAAGTAGTTTCTTTTAAGATTTGTTTATGTATATGAGTGTATGCCAGAAGAGGGCACCAGATCTCATACATGGTTGTGAGTCAACATGTGGTTGCTGGGGAATTAAACTCAGGATCTTTGGAAAAGCAGCCAGTGCTCATAACTGCTGAGCCATCTCTCCAGCCTCTACCTTTTTTTTTTTTTTTTTTTTTCAAAAAAGGCATGCACTCAAGGCTGGCCCTGATTCTTTGTGTAACTGAGGGTGACTTAAATTCCTGACTTCCTTTTCACTATGGATCCCAGTAACATTACAGGATCACACTGAAGCATGGTAAGCTTTGACCCTGCAGGCATAAGAACTACCTTTACTTCCCAACATACCTGGCTCTGTCTGATAGCCCTGGACATTTTCAAAATTCAGCTTTTGTTGTCCTGACAAAATTAAGTTTCTGGATTCTTTATCACTGAAGAACTCAAGCAATAGTTTTTGTTCTCACTTGTTGGAACCCTTCAGAGCACAGAGCACTGGAATGCACAGAACTACTAAAATGCCTCTAAAGAATCTAGTCTTGCTTTTTGTGTCCCCATGTGCAAGCCCCTCTGCACGTCCGATGTGGTGTGGTACGAGTGTCTTTCACACACGTGTGGGCACTTAGCTGAAGGAAGAAAGAGGAATTACTCGCAGAGTTTGCTGCCGAGTTCTTGCAGAGCCTGTTCTTGTTCATGATATATTCTTTTCAACTGCTGATTTTCATCCTGGAGGTTAAGAAACTCCTTCAATAGAAAACAGAAAATATAACTTAAAAAAAAAAAACCCTCCAAATTACATATGTATCATTAATTAGCAAAGTATGAATATCTGTGAGCTTTGTTCTGATCGTGCTTTTATTTCCCACGTGCTGGCATTACAGGAGTATTCTATCAAGCTTGGATAAGGAATTGTCAGATACTTTCCTCCTCCCTCCATTTCTCTTTTTAAAAAAAGATTTATATATGTGAGTGTTCTTGCCTGCATGTGTTTCCATGTGCATGCTTGATGCCCAGAGGTTAGAAAAGGCCATCAGACCCTGCAGCTTGGAGGTAAATATGGTTGTGAGAACTGGAATCTTAGCTCAAACTGTTCTGGAAGTCACTGTAACTCGGCTAGCCTCAACCTCATGATTCTGCCTCACCCTGCTCAGTACAACCTCCTTACTCATATTCCTAAGATGGCCAGTATATCCTGTTTACTCATGTACATGCAAATTGTATAAAGCATCTTGTTTTAAAAGATATATATGTATTTGTGTGCAGGTGCATGTGGAGGTTGGAAGATAACCTGGTTGTTGTACTTGAGACTGCCTACCACCTCTTTGAGACAGCCTTTCGCTGGCCTGGAGCTCACAAATTAGGCTAGACTAGCTGGCCTCTGGGGAGGGATGCCTCCCCAGAGCTGAGACTACAGGCCCTACAAGCACTTTACTGACAACCATCCCCTCAGCTCCCAAATCATTTATATAAGTTAACAGAGAAGTCGGGCACAGTGGTTCATGCCTTAGTCCCAGCACTCCTGAGGCCAAGACAGAGCTGCTGTGAGTTCAAGGCCAGATTTTGCTATAGAGTTCAAAGATAGTCTGGACTATAGTATGAAATCCTGCCTCCAACAACTTGTCAAGATGTAAAATTTAAAGTTTTACCACTATTTACTTTTTTAAGGCTTATGATTTTTTGGGTTTCGTGTCTAAGATGAGATAGGACATCTTTTTCCTTTTGAAGATCTTCTTGCAAAGTCTGCCTCCATTCCTTCTCAATCTTCAAGTCCGTTTCCAGCTGCACCCTTGAATGGCAAACATAGAAGCTCAGTGTGTGATAGGGTCTCATGTATCTAAGTGTAGCCTTCAAGTCCTAGTTCTTCTGTGTCCACCTCCTAAGCACTGGGTCACAAGTGTTCTCCACTGCCAGGCTGTGCTGGTAGTCCATGCCTTTAACCTCCGTACTCTGAAGGCAGAGGCAAATGGGTCTCTGAGTTCAAGGCCAGCCTGGTCTATAGAGTAAGTTTCCTGACATCCAGAGCTACATGGAGAAACTCTGTCTAGAAAAAGAAATAACACCAAAACAACTGTGCTATCATACCTGGCTCTTTTATTATTTTGTTAAAGGTGTTTTTTTGTTTGTTTTAAGACAGGTTTTCTCTGTATAGTCCTGGCTGGCCTCAAACTCAAGAGATCTGCTTGCCTCTGGGGCTTGAGCCACCAGTGCTCAGTTAAAGGCTTATTTAAATTACAAGTGGTAGTGAGACACCTGGTATGGTGCTGTGGACTGAAACCGAACTGGTGATCTTCTGTAAGAGGAGTCCTATGTCACTGAGCCATCTCTCCAGTCCCTTTATATGCTACCTAGCCAAAAATAACCTTTAATGTCTGATTCTTTTGACTCTGCCTATATTAACGAGGACCCAAGGATAGGCCACACACCTTTAATCCTAGTACTTTGAAGGCAGAGGCAGGCAGATACCTTTTTTTGCTTTTGAGACCCCAGTTTAGTGGGTAAAGGCTCTTCCTGCCAAAGTCTGACACCTGAATTTGATCCCTGATCCCACAGTCCCACATGGTGAGAAGAAAACCAACTCTCACAAGTAGGCCTTTAACATGCACATGCATGCTCACAGACTAAATAGAGTAAAACCATGCATTGCCTATATGTTTGTATGTACAAAGTCTTATTTTGTCTTTATTTTATTGAACTTCGGTCTTTGTGCAAACTAAGAAGCACATATTCTTTTTTTTTTTTTTTTTTTTTTTTTTTTTTTTTAGAAGCCCATATTCTACCACTGAGTTACACTGTAGCCCAGAACAGTTTAAAGCTGCTCAGGAGGGTTTCAGTCTTTACAAGGATCACCAGTGCTCTCCAGGGACCATGCACTGCCTCTGTTATTCAAAGAAGATGGGCTGGAGGGATGGCTCAGCAGTTAAGATATACACAATTGCATGTAATTAAAAATGAAAATATTTTTTAAAATCTTAGAAACCAGGAGCTGAGGATGCAGCTCAGTGGATAGAGTACTTATGCAGTGCAGACAGCCTCCCAGCATTACAGAAGCCAGGCATGGCGGTGCTCACCTGTGATCCCAGCATGGTGGAAGCAGGAAGAGCAGAGGCTCAAAGTCACCCTCCCTTGTGTAGGGAATTATGTACACCCGCCTGGGGTATATGAGACATTATCTCCAAAAGTCAGTAGATAAAAGTCAATAGATAAAATAATCAGAGTAAAACTATAAAAATTCTTACAACTCTCCCCCCCCCCCCCCCCGCGTGTGTGTGTGTGTGTGTGTGTGTGTGTGTGTGTGTGTGTAGTTTGAACCCGGGGCCTCACCAATGCTAAGGGACTGAATGGCATCTCTAACCCAATTGTTTTTCTAAAAAGGACATGTATTTAGTGTGAGGAGCTGGGACATTTGCAGGACATGTCCATACTGAGCCATGACAAGCATCTCACACCTCCTTCAGGTGCTGTACTGGCTAGCAGAGACCATGTCAGTACAAGGATTTGATTCTGAGACCAAACACTCACAGCTGCTGCTCCTTCTGCGAGATCTGTCTCTGCAGACTGTCGGACTTGCTCAGACACTCTTGGGCAGATTTCTCATCCTCAGCTTCAGCTTCCATTTGCGCCTTCTCTGCTTGCTGCAATCTGGTGTAATTCAAATCAACTTTGGGTAAAACTGAGGCTAGAACTAGGGTGTAAAAGGGTGAAGAAGACAAATAAAAGAAAAATGGGGAAATAGAAACATTTCTAAATGAAAACAAAGTTTGGGGGCGAACTCACAAACTCAAACGTGAAAGAGCCACACAATGTCTAGAAATTATTTTGTGCTTTTTTTTTTTTCAATATAAGATATAATGTGCCCAGAAAACTATCTTTAAATTTGTTTTATTTCTTGTTCATAATTAATGCAAAGCAATACAGTTTTTTACTGTTAGGATAATGATTCAAATCTCAAATATGGCTAGGTATGATACTGCCTTTTTACAAAGCCATGAGCACACTTGGGTCTATAGTAAGTGCAGAACACACCTGTTGTATGTGATGCTAAGATTTGTATGCCAGGAATCAAATGCACTACAAGGCCAAGAACAAAGAGCAAGGTACTCTCAGTAACGGAGTCTTCCTATCAGAACTCTGTGCTGCTGCTTAATTATGCAAAACTGTATATGTATGTGTATATGTATATTTTTAAGATTCAAAAATATTGAGTGCTTGGCATCATTCCCTAGAGAGAATTTCTTAGATATTTGTTTTACATTTATGAATGTTTTGCTTGCATGTATGTCTATGTACCACATATACGCTTGGTGCCCACGGAGGTCAGAAGCAGATGTTAGACCCCATGGAACTGGAGCTACAGACAGTTGTAAGCCACACCTTGTGGGTGCTGGAAGGTGAACCCAGGTCCTTTATAAGAACACGCGCTCTTAACTGCTGTGCCATCTCTCCAGCCCTCTAAATACAATGTTTATTCTTTACCTTGAATCTTAAAGATTCGATTACAATGTCATGTTTCCTGTTTTTATTAAGTCACTGTTTGTCTCCAGGCTCAGCCACACCCCTTGCCTCCCTTGGCCATCAAGATCTCTGAGGTTTATCTTCAATATTTTATAAGAAAATATTTCCCAGAATTCACAAGAGAACTCTTGCATCTTCATATCTGCCTCAAACACCCTAAGTAAGGCAACACACACTGCGAGTATAAAAGCCTCCAAGGAAAGGAGAGGAAGTCAGTCAGCTCTAGGTCTACATTGAAATGAAAGGACTAAGGCGGTAGGGTGGACTTGGCTCTCTTCTAAGGTTACAGGAAGTAAAGTGAGTGAGGTAGGCCTGCAGTTGTGCTATCACAAGAGGGCAGGAGGATCAGAAAACAGGTGCTGAAGCCCAGGGCCAAGGCCAGCCTGGCTTGAGAATTGCTTTAAGACTTAACTTAGAAATCAGTACGGAGCCATTAGGCAGAAAATATGCCAGTGGGTGTGGGTATATGTTTTATCTGTGCCAACACAGCTTGAAACCAAAGGTTTCTAGCTTCCATCAAAAGGTAGCTAAGAAGATAAAACTTTGAAAATCTTGCCATCCTGGATCGAAGGTGAGACTCAGATCTGCCCTTGTGCACAAGGCTGAGGATCATGTGAGGAGCCCGCCCAGTGCACCTGCTGTGTCTCACAGCAGCCGTGAAGGGTCCCTACAGAGCCTGTACATGTGAGATAGCATAAATGCTTTTTCATTTAACATGTGAGAGAGTATGGGGGTCTGCTCTTGGAGTGGGTTTCAGAAGGAGATGTCTTTGACCAGCTTGTACTGGTCCTGAGGGTCACTGCTAGCACTTTTCACCAGTGACACTGCAATTGTCCTAGTTTGAGTTAACAAGTCGTTGTCACTTCATAATGGAATGGACAGAAATCAAAGACAAGAAACGGTAATAAGGATGTCCAAAATGTAAAAGTGGGGATAAAGAAAACAACAAAAAGAAAGAAGAAAAAAGAAGAAAGAGGATGTCAATAAAAGAATATTTGTGTCATAAACCATCAGCAGTTATGTTTTTCCTAAGTAGGTTCAAAGAAAGCAATGGTGACACATGTTGACTCAACATGACAGGGCAATGGATATGGGAGGATTTCCAATAGTAAAATGAAAATAGGGAGCCCCACTGGCATGAGAGCCTGCCTTGGGAAAGCAGCTTCACGTTAATGCATGCTGCTTTCAGAGAGGAGACCACCAGCATCAAAGGATCGGGCAGCGTCTCACTGGGCAGTCCCTCTGTGCCCCGTTTCATTTTTCCAGGTGTTTGTTTTATGTCACAGATTAAATGACAAGAAACTACATGTAATGTGCCTTTAAATTATCTCAAAAAAGGCAACTTCAAGTGAATCGCCCTAACTAAAGCAACTTGATTCCATGCAGCAACCAAAAAAAAAAAAAAAAACAGACAAAACCTGGCTTGGCTTTGGCAGACACAGGCCCTAGGTGAGGTCTTCCTAACAACTTTCTGTGGCAGATGTTAGAGGTGAAGGAAGGGGAAGGGAGACTCATGTGAGTAGCGTACCTTTGTTCCAGCTGCCTCATGGCTGTAGTGATTTTATTGGTCTTTTCTTCTAGTCGGGCAATTATTTCATTTTTTTCTTTCAAGCCATCTTCAGAGCCCTATTTATAAAAACAAAACAGCTATAGTGATTTTGAAACCTAAACATTAGGCCAAGTATAGTTACTTTTGCCTTGGAGTCCTAGCACTCAGGAGGCAGAGGTAAGAGGATTATGGGTTTGATGCCAGCCTCACTACACACGGGCATTGAGGCCAGTCTGGGCATCAGAAGATCCACATGGCTGACCTGTGGAGTTGGGCCTCTGGAGCCCATCTGATGGAAGGAGGGGTTGGTTACTCCTGAAACTCTCCTCTGCTTCCACACATCCCAAGGCACATACACAGCCCACTCACAGTAATACAAGAAACAATTCAGTGTGATTGAAAAATAACGGACTGAACATGGTGGCTCACATCTTTATCCTAGCACTTAGGAAGCAGAGGCGGGTGGATCTCTGAGTTCGAGGATTATAGAGTTGAGTTCTAGAACAGCCAGGGCTACACAGGAAAAACCCTGCTTGGGAGCTGGAGGGTGGTTGTATTTTAAAACATTTAAGTTGAATGAGGTAGGGGCCAGCAATCTGAATTCAAGGCCAGGACTGTCAGGAGGGGCCTTGTCTCAAAATAACAACTGAGTGTGAGATCATTTAGTGGGTAAAGGTGTTTGCTGCCGATCCAGAAAAATCAAAGTTGGATCCCCAAGATCCATATGATGAAAGAAGACTGCCCATTCCACAAGGTGTCCTGACCTACGTGTGCGCACTGTGGTACACACACACACACACAAATACCAATTAGTGAATGTAGTAAAGGATTACTGAGGGCCAGATGTGGAGCACAGGCCTTTAATCCCAGCACTGCAGAGGCTAAAGCAGTGAGTTCAAGGCTAGCCTGGTCTATGAAATAAGTTCTAGACTAGTCCAGGCTACACAGTGAGACCCTGTCTCAAAGACAAAATACTGAAATTAAGAGGCTGGAGAGATGGCTTGTTTTGGCAGAGGACCTCAGCTTGGTCCCCAGCATTCACATGGTGGCTCACAACCATCTATATCTCCCATTCCAGAGGATTCTATGCCCTCTCTGGACTTCTAAGGGCACAGGGCATGCATGTGGTGCACAATCATACAATCTACATTAAAAAAAAAAAAAAAAGTGAAATTTAAAAATCAGTTGGGAGGAGAGGGAAATAAGGGGAAATAGATGTGGGACGAGGTGGGTGGGGTGTCCCCAACATGAGGGGGGGTCTAGGGTTGGACCAGCACAAGGAGAGGGGGACACTTTTTGTGAATTTGTAGCTGAAATGAACAAGTTAGTTATTGCCTGCAGTAACAATTGCCAAGTCAACTAAGTCTTGTATTGGAGGAACAAAATAGACTGGCAAAATGGCTCAGAAGGTAAAGCACTTGCCACCAAGCCTCATGAGTGTCATCCATCTCCAAAACAATGTGGTGGAAGGAAAGGGCTGACAGATTATCCTCTGACCTCCACATTTGCATCTTAGCATTCGTGGGTTTGTAATCTCAGCACTGAAAGAACGGAGTCACTAGAGGCAGATAGCCTGGCCACCCTTCCCGTGTGAGCAAGCAGCTTCAGTAGCCAGGGCTACAAACCACTCCTGTCATTGCCTTCCCCAGCATGGCTGAGTATCCCTCAAACTGTGAGACAAAATAAATCCTTCTTTAAATTACCTTAAGTATTCTGTGCCAAAAATGAGAAGAGAAATATACCATCTCAAAGGAGAAAGGATCCAGGTGTGGTGGCACACAATTTAGCACTTGGGAGGCAGAGGCAGTTTATGAGCTCCAGAACAGCCAAGGCTAGATATATAAAGAAACCCTGTCTCATAAACCAAAAATCAAGATGGGGGCAGCTCAGTGGTACAATGTTTGTCCCACAAGCATGAAGCCATTCTGTACCTGCAGCTTCTGATACATCTCAATGTTGATTGCTTTGACTTCTTCCAGCTGTTGCCGAAGGCCTATGAGAGTATCTTGTTTCTCGTGAATATCTTTCTCCAACAACTTCATGGCCAGTTCGATCTCATGCTTCATGCCAACTTGTACTGATAGCTCATTCTCCACATCCTGCAATTTCACAGTGTCTTCAATTCCAGCTTATCAAAATCAGATGTGCAACTGTTAACAAGACTGGGAACACTCACTGTCCCACTCCTCTGTCCCGCTTAAGTCTATTACGGAACATCAGCCTGCCTGGGGCGGGGTTCACACATGTAGGGTAGCACTGAACATGGAACATCAGCCTGCCTGGGGCGGGATTCACGCATGTCAGCCCAAAACTGAAGAGAATGGGGCAGGAGGACTGCCTTGAGTTCAAGGCCAGCCTGGGCTACACAGTGAGGTCTGGTTCAAACACAAGGTCTGGGCCTACTGCTGTATACCTTCATCTAGCACTCCTCAGGAGGCTCACTGAGGCTAAAGTTAGCCTGGTCTACATATAAGGTCGAGGCCAGCCAGAGCTACATAGATTTCATCTGTCCTAGTTTGCTATTTTTTTTAATTTATTTTTGTGTATATGAGTACACTGTCGCTGTCTTCAGACACACCAGTAGAGGGCATCAGATCCCATTACAGATGGTTGTGAGCCACTATGTGATTGCTGGGAATTGAACTCAGGACCTCTGGCAGAGCAGTCAGTGCTCTTAACGGCTGAGTCATCTCCCCAGCCCCCAGCTAGTTTGCTTTCTATTGCTGTGACAAAACATCAAACAAAAGGGCGGTGGTGGCACACACCTTTAATCCCAGCACTTGGGAGGCAGAGGCAGGTGGATTTCTGAGTTCGAGGCCAGCCTGGTCTACAGAGTGAGTTCCAGGACAGCCCAGACTATACAGAGAAACCCTGTCTCCAAAAACAAAAACAAAAAACAAAACAAAAAAAAGACAGAGGGTTTATTTGGCTTAGGGTTCCAGCCCATCAGTTGAAGGCAGGAACTAGAGCAGAAACCATAGAGGAATGCTGGTTTGCTAGCACACTGTCAAAACAATCAGATGAAGACATTTCCTAAAGTTAAAAACAGGAAGAGTATGCTGAAAGGCTAGCAGTAGCCTCTTCTTTGCCTGGGCAGTGGGTATTAGTATCTGCATTTTGCTTCATTAAACTATGTGTGCATTTTTTGTGTATGTCCCACCATTTGAAATCTACAGTTTTAAATATGATGTTGCTAACATTTACATATTCCACTGTTCTCTGTTTCTGTGATGGTCTGCATTCACATTAACAACCAGAAACTGTAACTCAGTTGTAAAAATACTGAGAGATGTGGGTGGTTTTGTTTTGATTTTCAGACAGGGTTTTTCTAACAGCTCTGGCTGTCCTAGAACTCGATTTGTAGACTAGGCTGGCCTCAAACTCACAGAAATCCCCCTGCCTCTACCTCCCGAATGCTGGAGATTAAAGCTGTGCACCACCACCACCAGAGTTGGGTTTTAGTCCTGCTCATCTTCCCTAGTGTCTACCTTCTTCCCTTGACCCCCCCTCATCTTCCCTAGTGTCCACCCTCTTCCCTTGACCCCCTCATCTTCCCTAGTGTCCACCCTCTTCCCTTGACCCCCTCATCTTCCCTAGTGTCCACCTTCTTCCCTTGACCCCCCATCTTCCCTAGTGTCCACCCTCTTCCCTTGACCCCCCATCTTCCCTAGTATCCACCCTCTTCCCTTGACCCCCATCTTCCCTAGTGTCCACCCTCTTCCCTTGACCCCCTCATCTTCCCTAGTGTTCACCCTCTTCCCTTGACCCCCTCATCTTCCCTAGTATCAACCCTCTTCCCTTGACCCCCCATCTTCCCTAGTGTCCACCCTCTTCCCTTGACCCCCCATCTTCCCTAGTGTCCACCCTCTTCCCTTGACCCCCCATCTTCCCTAGTGTCCACCCTTTCCCTTGAACCCCCATCTTCCCTAGTGTCCACCCTCTTCCCTTGACCCCCCATCTTCCCTAGTGTCCACCCTCTTCCCTTGACCCCCTCATCTTTCCTAGTGTCCACCCTCTTCCCTTGAACCCCCCCAAAAGAAAATATAAACCAAAGCATAGAAAACACTGATATGTGTGTTTAAAGCGCCATGGCTCTATTGATGTCATTTAGCTTTATGGTGCAGCCTAGACTCACCTGTGGTGTGTCTAGGGGGAATGTCGGGAATATCAGTTAGCTGACAGAGGGCCCAGCCCGCCATGTAGTGCAGTTCCCTGGGCATGTGGGCCTGAGCTGTATAAATAAAGCTAGCTGAGCACCTCTGGGTGAGCAGACAAGCTTCAGGCTCCAGCCTTACATTCCTGCCCTGCCTCCTCCCAGTGAAGGACTGTGACCAACCCTTCGCTTTGTAGACTTGAGTGAGTGCTTTATCACAATCACAGAGAGGACTAGAACTCTGGTTAGCTTGACCACCAAGCCTGATGAGCCGAGTTCATTCCCTGTGGCAGAAGAACCACATGATAGAGGGGAGAACTGACTCGGGTAAGCTAAGCCTCTGACCTCCACACATGCCATGCATGTGTGCAGACATAAAGAATAAATGCAAAGACAGAGTCAAAGTGCATTATGGGTGTTAGGTTCTTCTACACCTCCAAGACGCTAAGGCCAAGACACCTGAATGGTGTTGCCTGAGAGTAAATTATCCCGAGTTTTGCTAATGTAACTAAGATTAAACTACCTGTCGGAGCTGCGACTCGTCTCGAAGCTGCCGTCTGGCATCGTTATACATCTCGTCTAGACCTTGCCGGGAATGCTTGTATGTTTGAAGCTCAGTTTCTACATCCACTTTGGTAACCTAGGATGCAAAGTTCACACCATCACACAGGGTTCTGTCATCCCACATACCTAGCCTACAGGACTCAGGACCCCAGTTCTCTGCAACGGTGACTCACCTCCAGGTGCTGCCGAGTTCTCATTAAGATCAATTCATTTTCACTCCGTAACTGATGGTTTTCTTCTTGGAGCTTTATGATATTATTCTTCGCTATTGCTAACTGCAAATTGTGAAACACAAAGAGCCATTCTGAGCATCTTTGGGTAGGCCTGCTGTATAGGTTACGTGTGTGGCTACAAACTGCCGGAAAGAAAACCCTAAAACCACTAAGAAGAGTCTCACACTGTACAGAAGCTTCCATCATAAAAATGTGCTGTGGGCTGGAGAGATGGCTCAGCAGCCAAGAGTGTTTCCTGCTCTGCAGAGGACCAAAGTCCAGTTCCCAACACCCACACAGGAGCTCACAACCATCTGGAACTCCAGTTCCAGGGATCTGGTGCCTTCTTGGCCTTCCATGAGCACCAGGCATTACACAGGCATGCCTGCAGGCAAAACAGTCATACACATAAAAATAGGTATGAGGAGCTGGAGAGATGGCCCAGGGGTTAAGAGTACTGGCTGCTTTTCAGAGGTCTTGAGTTCAATCCCCTGCAAGCACATGGTAGCTCACAACCATCTATGATAGGATCTGATGCCCTCTTCTGGCATGCAGCTGTACATGCAGATAGAGCACTCATAAATAAAATAAATAAAAAAATAGGTATGTTCATCTTATTTTGGTGGAGTTTTTTAGACAGGAACACACTGTATAGCCCTGGATGGACTTGACTTCAGCTCTGTCTGCCTCTGTCTCCTGAGTGCTGGGATACCAGGCATGGCCACCATGCCCAACTGTATTCTTTTCACTGTTTTTTTTTTTTTTTTTTTTTTTTAATAGTTGTGTATGTATGTATGTACATCATATGTGTGCCTGGTGTCCAGAATTCAAAAGAGGGTGTTGGATTTCCTGCAACTGGAGTTACCGATGGTTGTGAGCCACCATGTAGGTGCTGGGAATTGAACACCTGGTCTCCTGCAAGAGTGGCCAATGTTCCTAACCACTGAGCCATCTTCTTAGCCCTCGTACTGGTTCCCTCCACAGTTGAAGCACAAGCTCATCTGCTAGGCTTATGAGGAATGGTGCACTTGTCAGACTCACTGTATGTGGAGTGCAGTGTAGGAGGAAGCCCAGGAGAGTGGTGTGTAAAGCAAGCACACTGTAAAGACTTGTGCACATGGAAAGAGATGGTGCTGGGTTTCAGAATGTGACAAATGTTCATGGTGACTCAACAGGACACCCACCCCATGGATGTGACAGGTGACAGGACTCAAAACTGTCCACTCTCAGACAACTTCAGCATCAGAGCTTTACACTAGTGCCCAGGAACCTTGCCTCTGAAGCCCGGAACAAAAAGAAAAATCCTGAACAAGCAGAGCAGGGGCCATCTCCTGAAGGAGGCAGCAGTTTGTACATTTCTGAACACTCTGGGGAAACAGCCCAAACCTTGTGTATGGAAAGCCAAAAAGAAACAGGCTCATGGGAGGCTCCAGAATGTCCCCACAAAGGATCCCACCAGCAGTAGATACATGGTGTTCTTAAGTGCTCTTTTTTGTTTTTTGGTTTTTTTTGTTTTTTGTTTTTTGTTTTTTGAGACAGAGTCTCATGGGTCAACTTGCTCAAATTCAATGATCTGTAGCTGAGGCTGGCCTTGAACTCCCTACCATTTCCCTGCCTCTCATGTGCTGGGATGTAGGTGTGTGCCACCATGTGCTGGGATCATAGGTGCGTGCCACCATGCTTGGCCGCACATATACATTTCTTATGTGCAAGTATTCGAACTTCTCACAACTGCCTGGTTTGGAAAGAAATCAGAACAATTCTAAAAAGAATTCTAATTAACATGGAATAATAGGGTCATAGTACTAATAACTGACTTCTAGCATACTTCATGCTTCTACCATATTTCAGAAAATAGGTTTGACAGACTTAAGGAAAAAAATCAAGTGCATACCTTTAATCCTGGAACTTGGGAGGCAGAGGAAGGCCTAGGCTATACAGTGTGACCCTATCTCAAATAAATCTCAAGAAGCAACTCTACAAATAGAAGAGCTGATTTTTTTTTTTCCTGGAACTCACTCTGTAGACCAGGCTGGCCTCGAACTCAGAAATCCACCTGCCTCTGCCTCCCAAGTGCTGGGATTAAAGGCGTGCGCCACCACTGCCCGGCTAAGAGCTGAATTTTTAAAGAGGTTTTATTCATGTGCTGGAGAGATGGCTCAGCAGTTAAGAGCACTGACTGCTCTGCCAGAGGTCCTGAGTTCAATTCCCAGCAACCACATGGTGGCTTACAACCATCTGTAATGGGATCCAATGCCCCCTTCTGGTGTGTCTGAGGACAGGATTATACAGTTCTGCTCGTGAGGAGAAATCTGACTAGCCAGGCAATGACAGCCAGGCCTACACATAGACAGTTGTAATGAGAATCTCATTCCATGAATTTAGGATTCTGTGTGACTTTTGTCTCTTGGGCTGATTTCCAGTTAAAATCACAAATAACAGTACCCCAGGGTATGCAGTTGGGATATGTGGTCTATGTGGGTTCCCTAGAACTCATAATCTTTGACTGCAATACCCCACCATGTTTGGCTGGGGGGGGGCGGGAAACGGGGTATGAGTATGTGACTGTGTGTCTGTGTGTGTATGTTATGGTGTGACAAATGCTAACAGCATTCACACTTAAAACAGAAAGGATCACAAACAGCAGGTACTCAGAACACAAACATCCATTGCTGGAGACTGTACCTCTTCGATCAGCTTAGTGTTTGACTTTTCTAACGAGTCCACTCTTGAATGGAGGCTGCTGACTGTGCTGCTGGAATTGGCAATGAAAAATAACTCATTCAAAATCACACAAGCTCAAAAAGGCGAGGACAGTACAGCTCCCCAGACTCCCGGTTACTGACACGTACCAATGACCCACAACAAAGTTTCAGAGGTAAGCAATTTCATTAGCCTGGTTAAGTGGAGCTGGGCTAAAATAGCAACAAAGACCACAGCAAAACAATATTCCTGTTTTGATTTCTCTTGGACTGACTCAGCCCAGGGCCTTGAACAGGTAAGGCACCTCCATCTAGGGGGAGATGCATCAGCAGCTTCTGGGCCTTTTATTTTAGCTTTGGGTTTGATTGGTTGGTTGGCTTTGGTTTTTCAAGACAGGGTTTCTCTGTGTAGCCCTGGCTGTCCTGGAACTCACTCTGTAGACCAGGCTGGCCTCAAACTTAGAAATCCGCCTGCCTCTGCCTCCCAAGTGCTGGGACTAAAGGCGTGTGCCACCACTGCCTGGTGGGTTTGCTTGTTTTAAGGCAGGGTCTTGCTTAAGCCAGGCTGGTCTCAAACTGACTAGCACAACTTCTGACCCGACCTCTACTTCCCAGTACTGGGATTATTACAGTCATGGGACATAGCTCTCCCTGGGTAGTAGTCATTTCTGTTCTGCATCTAGTCAGCCCCTCAAGCACCTCTCAAAAATGCTTAGCAATCCAAGGTGCTAAGGAGAACGGAATAAAGATTAAGGTGGAGACAAAGCAGGCCCTACAGTGAGGTTCTTTAGCTAGTGAGGTGCTCAGGATACTTACTTGAGTTGTCTGTTTAGCTCTTCAACATAATTCTTCTGGTCTAAGATGGCGGCAATTTGAACGTTCCTATGGTCGGGAGGGAAAGAGGCGTTTAGAATATACCTAAAGCATCTGGAACCGTGTAAAATCTACCACAGTGATAAAATATGGCTTGGCTTTTGAAACAGGCCGCCATACATCAGTAAACCCTGCTGAGCAACCTACTTGCTAATGGGTCATTAAACACCTTAAGCCAAGGCTCCAGGCAGGGAGGAGCAGAAACCGCACCGTGAACAGACAGCTCGTTCATTCGCAAATAGTTACAAGTAAACTCCAACCCTAAAATGAGGAGGGGGGCGTACCTTTCCTTGTTTCCAATCTCTTCTTCATTCTTTAAATACATCGAGAAATCAATCACTCCAACCTGAAGTGAAGAAACCCATTTTTATTTAAAGACAAGTACTGGTCACCAGGTCTGGCATGATGGGTAGTCTTGTCAGTTTTCACTGGCCTGAAGGATGAGCGGTCAGGGAAGCCTGCCAACTGGGTCTAAGCGGGTGCTTCCAGGGATATTTAGGTCCCGATGGCTCTGAGCTAAGGAATGGTTTATCCCTTCTTTACTTAAAACCTCAACAGACTACAAGGAGCCAGGAGAACTGTGGCAGCTGGGAGCTGGCTGGAGGAAGCCACTGCTGAGAACAGGCTTCTAAAGAATACATCTTGGCCCCCTGGCCTTGCCTGCTACTCTTTTTGGCCACCCTTTCTGCCATATTGTTCCCTCGACACCACAGGCCCATAGCTCAAGCCAGTCTGCCAGAAACCTCTAAACCGAAGAGCCCAAATAAACACTCTGCCTCCTTTGTGGTGGTTGAATGACAAGTGGCCACCATAGGCTCATGGATTTTAACACTGTCCACAGCTGGTGTCACCATTTGGAGAGGTTATGGAACCTCCTTCCAGCCTCAGTAAACTTTCAGGGTTTATAGCCACACTCCGTTTCCTGTTCCTGTGGGCATGCCATGCCTTCCCCACCATTAAAGACTCTAGCCCTCTGCAGCTGTGAGCCAGAACAAACTCTCTTACCGTGCTTTGGGGAACAACATTCCATCCTAACAACGGGAAAGTAACACTAGCTGTTTCTATCAGGTGTTTGTCTAACACAACATGCAACTGAATTTTGCTCAAGTGACTAACAGCACCGAGCACAACTCAGAGCTACAAGGACCCAGGAAGAGCTGTGCGCAAGGAAGACACGGGTCTGCATTACCCATGCTCGTCGCTCACCTGGGAGTCTAGGTCCTCTCCTTTCACACACAGATTGGCATCAATCACATTCAGGCCGACCAGCAGCCCAACAATCACAGCGCCCTCCTCCTCCATCATCAGGGCGTGGTACTCATAGAACTCACTGGGGACATGAGAACAGAGACCTTCATCACAAGCCTAACTCTTACAACTCAGCTTTGAGACCTTAACACCTTCCCAACCTCGGCTCCCACCTTGTAGACGTGAATCTACCTAAGTTCCTCTAAATCACATTCTCAACCTGTAAAAAGGCTCGATGTCCACATAAAAAAACAAAAGGACTGAAGGAAGTAGGAGACAGACATTTTGAGGGAAAAACAGAAATCAAAAGAAAAAGGGATAATGCTGGGCATGAAAGCCTCCTGCAATCCCCGGGAGGCTGAGACAGAAGGATTCCTATGAGTTCAAGGCTAGCCTGAATTATGCAGTAAGTTCCAGGCCATCTTGTGCAGAAAGTTAGACCTTGTCTTTTTTTTTTTTTTTTTTTTTTTTTTTAAGTTTTATTATTTTATACATGTGTTTTTCCAATATGTATATATATATAATGCCACGTGTGCAGAGTGTCCACAGAGGCCATAAGAAGGCATCTAATTCCCTGCAATGGAGTTACAGCTGTGAGCTGCTACTGTGGGTGTTGGGAACTGAACCCAGGCTTTCTAGATGAACTTCCAGTGCTCTTAGCTGCTGAGCCATCTCTCCAGCTCGTGGACCATGTCTCAGGGTCAGAGAGAACGGAGGTGACCTGGAGGCCTAGGATGCTGGAATCTCAGGACTCAGTCACTGCTGCTGATTTGATTGTAACACTAAAATTACAGCAGACATTTCAGTCTTCAGATTCCTTAAGATCTTTGGAATAGCTGGCTATGGTGGCACATACCTTTAATCTCAGCACTCAGGAGGCAGAAGCAGAGAGATGTCTTGAGTTAGAGGGTAGCCTGATCTACATAGCAAATTCCAAGCCAGCCATGGCTACTCGTGATGCCCTGTCACAGATTTTATATGTTTGCATACATGTATGTGCCTGGTACCCTGAAAGGCCAGAAGAAAGCATAGGAGTCCCCAGAATTCAATGGTTGTGAGCTGCCACGTATGTCCTTGAAACTGAACCCTGGTTCTCTGCAAGAACAGCAAGTGCCCTTAACTACTTAGCATCTCTCTAGGCCCCTAAGTATTCTTAATGGGTAGGTAGTTAATCATCAACTAAGGACACATGGAAAAGTACACTCTAAAGGTGTCCAAGAGACGTGGTCCCCAGGCATGCTGGCACACACCGGTAGTCCTGGTACTTGAAAGGTAGAGACAGGAGGAGAAAAAACTCAGGGCCATCCTTGGTTATGCAACAAGTTCAAGACCAGTCTGGCCGGGGAGTGGTGGCGCACACCTTTAATCCCAGCTCTTGGGAGGCAGAGGCAGGTGGATTTCCAAATTCAAGGCCAGCCTGGTCTACAGAGTGAGTTCCAGGACAGCCAGGGCTACACAGAGAAATCCTGTCTCAAAAACAAACAAACAAACAAACAAACAAAAAAGACCAGTCTGAACTATATGAGACCCTGCTGAGAGAGAGGGAGGGGAAGAGAGAGCCTTACAAAGAGACCAGTCTAAAACTGATTTTACCAGTGTTTTTATAATCAGGACAAGCTCAGGTGCCATTAAGTGTTTCATGTGTTTCACCTATGGCTTTAATTGGTCCTGGTCCTCGAAATACTGCCGAGGAGTCCCTGTGCTTCAGCTATGCCCGTTGTCATTTCACAAATGCCAACGGCTGAGATGTGAAACCAGAGTCATACATAAAAACAAACACAGAACACTCACTATTCCCGAATAGCAGAGGGGTGGGCCAAGAGAACGCAGGCCAGGGGTCTCCCTGGACCAGCTCCCTGCTCCCTGCGCTGCTCCGAAAACTGTCTTCAGTGTCTGACCTTCAGTTAAACAATGCTCAGGATACTGCTGAAGTGCTCAGTAAGATCGTAAAAAGTAATCTTCAATCAAACCCCCAAGTGCCAATGCAAATCTGTATCCGCAAAATTATAATTCGGAGGAAGGGAAGCACCTTGGAATCGTGCTGAGGTTACCCCGTGTTCAGCGATAAAGAGTTGATGCGATTTCTCTCAGGCATGTCCCTCTCCCGCCCTTTGCTTTCTCATTTTGCCGCTCCTGCTATTTCACCGTATTTCATACATCTCTCCTCACTTCTTTTTGGATGACGACATATAAATGTGATAAAAAAATGAACATGACCTAATGATACTGACCTCAGGAGCTCCCTCTGGATAATTAAGCAACGCAGGTAATCGGCCATTTTTTTCTGCATGAGGGCTAATCGGAGCCACGCTCTAGCGCGGCCCAGGGGGGTCCTAGAAAGAAGAGCCATTGGGTTACAAGACAGGTGCGAAATTTGCAGGCCGCGTGCTTCGTATCTGCTGGTAAACACTGTTCACCTTTAGATCGTGAAGCTGATTTGCGGGGTCGGGGGCGGGGAGAGAGAGTGGAGAGAGAGCGAGAGAGAGAGAGAGAGAGAGAGAGAGAGAGAGAGAGAGAGAGAGAGAGAGAGAGAGAGAGAGAGAGAGAGAGAGAGAGAGAGAGAGAGAGAGAGAGAGAGAGAGAGAGAGAGAGCTCTTTTGACCAAGAGGACACACCCGGAAACCAAAGATTGGCGTTGGGATCGCTTTCCAGTTCATTTTTGGACATGGTCTCCCACTGAACCTAAACTGTCCTGCCCAGTGATGCCTGTCTGCCTTCTCACCCAGAGCACCTAGTTTTTACTGGGGTTCTGAGGGTACAAACTCAGGTCTTCGTGCAGTTAAGCCCTTTTACCCCCGGAGTGATCTCCATTGTCCTTATGCTTTAAAGTTTCTGTGTACGGGTGTTTCACGTGCATCTATATGCATATAGCGCCTGCAGAGGCCAAAAAAAGGGCATTGGATCCCCTAGAACTAGATGGGGTATAAAGAGTTATGAGCTGCCACATGGGAAATCAAACTCTTGTCGTCTCAAAGAGCTGAGCCACCTCTCCAGCCCCTTACGCTAGTTTCTGAGCAAGCAATTCTTCCTCTCAGTGGAATTTTTTTTTTGAGATTTTTTTTTTTTTAAATTTATGTCACATAAGTGTTTGCTTGAATGTATGTTTGTGTATCGTGTAGATACAGTGCCTGCCCACGGAGACCAGAAGTGGGTGTCAGGTGCCCTAGGACTAGGACTAGAGATACAGACAGTTGTGAGCCACCATGTGGGTACTGATCAAACACAGATTCTCTGGAGGAGCAGCCAGTGCTCTTAACCACTGAGCCATCTCTTCAGACCCAAGTTATTAAGTAGGGCTGTAAGCCTTGGAAGAGAGAATGCTGTAGAATATTTACTTCTATTAGAGGTGTTATATCATAGTGGGCTGACTTCACACCTACACCATGGGACATGTATGTGTCTGCTGGAAAACACACACATACTCTTGAACACACACACACACACACACACACACACACACGTTTAGGGTAAAAATGAAAACAGCTACACCATCTTCGTCCTAAGGATTAAGGGCTGCTGAGACAAGCCTAGTGCCCTGAGTTCCAGCCTCAGATCCCGCCCTAAGGAGAAGACTGACCCTGAAAGTCCTCTGACCTCCATACGCATGTTCTGGCATCTGCATGCCCTCTCGACCCTACACACACATCATACATAGGTGTTCATGTGTGTGTGCAGGAACACACACACACACGCACAAATAACAATATAAGTTTAAAAAATGGAGGAGCCAGGTGTGGTGGCATACAACTTTAATCCCAGCACTTGGGAGGCAGAGGCAGGGGGATCTCTTGTGAGTTCTTGGCTAGCCTGGTCTACAGAGTGAATTCCAAGACAGTCAGCCATACATAGTGAAACTCTGTCTCAAAAAAATAAGAAAAACAATTTGCTAACTTGAAAAAAAGTTTTCCAGGTTCAGGATTTCTGAGCTAGAATGCACTGGCTTGCAGGTTTCTAGTTGTTGGTGCTGTTGTCCTGACAGAGTTTCTCTGACGGCAACCGTGTGAGGTGAGCTGTAACAGTGAGCAGGGCTTTGGTAGGAGAAAGCGGAAGTGGGGCTCAGGCCTCGAGGATGGTAAAGCAGGCTGTGAGTATCCAGGGATGGGCAGGTGTACTTCAGGGAACAAACAATAGACCATACTTACTTAAGGCCAGGCAAATCCCGGACACTCGCTCCAATTTCCTCTGCTTCTGGGTACAGCTTCTCCACCAGTTCCAGAGGGCCCCAAATAGTTTTGTTATAACTTAAAAATGATTTTCTCACTGGATAGAAAAATATATATAACATGTAATTTCAACTCATAAAATGGGAGTAACATCCATCTTCAAACATTTAGTTAACAGATCTGGAGAGTCAGTCCAGTGGCTAACAGTGCCTCCTCATCAAGCATGAGGCCCGAGTCAATCCTAGTACCCACATGGCAAGCTGGGCATGGCATCGGACGGTGGAGGACAGCCTTGAGGGCTCACTGGCTAACCTGCCCAAGCGAAACTGAGTTTCCAGTTTAATGAGAGAGGCTGACTCAAGACAGTAGGAAAAGCCGGGCAGTGGTGGCACATGCCTTTAATCCCAGCACTTGGGAGGCAGAGGCAGGCGGATTTCTGAGTTCAAGGCCAGCCTGGTCTACAGAATGAGTTCCAGGACAGCCAGGGCTACACAGAGAAGCCCTGTCTCAAAAAACCAAAAAAAAAAAAAAAAAAAAAAAAAAAAAAAAAAAGCAGAATAAAAGTACTTTCCTTGTAAATGCAAACAATTTTAACCTTTATTTTGACATCAGGTGACATTTGAGCTGGGGATATAGTTCCCTTGACAGACTGCTTGCCTAGCACTGCAGGAAAAACTGGGCACCATAGCCCCGTCTGTCATCAGGGAGGTGGGAAATGGAAACACTAAGGTTGCTGGACCAAACGCACACGCCTTTAACCCCAGCACCTCTGAGCATGCTCTGTGAGATGGAAGCCAGCCTGGTCTACACAGACAGTTCCAGGACAGTCAGGGCTACACAGAGAGACCCTGTCTCAGGCTGCTCTTCTGAGAACAGGGCTTGGTTCTCAACAACAGATCACCAGGGGAGCCGATGCCCTCTTGTGGTGCCCTTGGACACTGCACGTAGGCAGCACATAGACAAACATGCAGTCATTAAAAGACACACACACATACAAAAAAAAGTAATCAGGCCTTCTGCAGATATAACGTGGCTATCATGGGCAGACTGCAAGGGCAGCCACCAATCTCAGAGGCTGCACAGCTGTACAGTCGTGCGTTAAGCCTGTGACTACGACACCTAATACACTGAGTTTATGAAATCCAGGATGATACAGCCTGAAAACAATTTGAAGTTCAACTGTTTGGGCCATGATCATCAAATTCCAATTCATCAATTTAGGGGAGAAGAAAGGTTTTGATCACTGCCATTTCAAAATAAATAAATGAAGGGAGCAGGTTAGAGAGATGGCTTCTGGGTAAAGGCACCCCCTGTAAGCCCGACACCAGATTTTGATCCCCAGGACACACAATGGAAGCCTGGAGACCGGATTCCTGCAAGGTGTTCTCTCTCTCTCTCCCCCCCCTCTCTCTCTCCTCTCTCACACACACACACACACACACCTTGGCACACAATTGGTAATTTCCTTACATAATAAAAGTACCTGTGAGATGGGCTGGCGAGATGGCTCAGGGGTTAAGAGAATATACCGTTCTCCACAGGACCTCACCCAACCCACCTGTAATGCCAGCTCCGGGGAATCAAAGACCTTAGGCCTGCAATGGCCTGCACTCATAAATATGCACCCACATGCATAATTAAAAAATAAAATTTAAAATCCTTTTCAAAAGTATCTGTGGGCTGGGCAGGCGGTTTAGCAGTGATGGGCCCTTGCTGCTCCTCCAGAGTGTAGAATTCAGTTCCCAGCATTCAGGTCAGGAGGCTCCCAGCTGTCTCTTAACTCCTATTCCAGGGGACCAGACACCTCTGCTGGCATCCGTGGATAACTGAACACATATGGCATAGAGGTGCATACAGATACACAAAAATATAATTGAAGTAGCCGGGGGTGGGGCTGGAGACGTAGCTCAGGAGTTGAGAGCACACACTGTTCCAGTAAAGGGCCTGGGCTCAGTTCCCAGCACCCATGCCAGGTGTTCACAGCACCCACGCCAGATGTTCACAGCCAGGCCTCCATGGGCACCTGCACTCATACGCATAATTTATTTATTTATTTGAGACAGGGTCCGACTCTGTAGGTCTGATATATAATTTAAAAAATTAAATCTGCCGGGCAGTGGTGGCGCACACCTTTAATCCCAACACTTGGGAGGCAGAGGCAGGTGGATTTCTGAGTTCGAGGCTAGCCTTGTCTACAGAGTGAGTTCCAGGACAGCCAGGGCTACACAGAGAAACTCTATCTATCTTTGGAGGGGGGGAAGAGGGTGCACAGGAAGCAATTCTAAAATATGTGCCCAGATATATATTCCCAAGATAATCTTTCAGCACTTTGTAATCTGGAAAATGTTTAATAATCTGAGTTTACATGGGAGAGTGGGTTCTGTTCAGAGGTGGCTGAAGATGGCTATCTACTTTTTTTTTTAAAGATTTATTTATTCTTTATGCATATGAGTGCACTGTCACTATCTTCAGACACACCAGAAGAGGGCATCAGATCCCATTACAGATGGTTGTGAGCCACCATGTGGGTGCTGGGAATTGAACTCAGAACCTCTGGCAGAGCAGTCAATGCTCTTAACCGCTGAGCCATCTCTCCAGCCCCTGGCTCTCTACTTCTAATGTTCCTGCCTCCACCTCCCAAGTGCTGCCATTACAAACACGAGCCACCATGGCCAGTTTATGAGGGGCTGGAGGTCAAAGCCAGCAGGCTAAGCACACACCCATCAACTGAGTGCATCCTCAGCTTGGATGTACAACTCTTTCCCAGCCCATGACACAGACACTGGTCATCCAAGTAAGAGATCAAAGCTGCCTCCAAACCCGGGTGTACATTTATGTACATATACACATGGATGGATGGATGATGGATGGACGGATGGATGGATGGATGATTTTTTTTTAAACAGGTTCTCATTATGTCATCCTGGCTGGCCAAGGAACTCCCTATATAGACCAGGCTAGCCTCAAACTCAGCAACTTGCCTGGTACTTGCCTTCCTTGTGCTGGGATTAAAGCTGTACCACCACAGACACTCCAGTCAACACAGGCTGGCCTCAGACTTGCTCTGTAGCTGAAGATGTCCTTAAACCTCTGAACTTCCTGTCTCTGCCTTCATGGCTGCTGGGATTATAGGCATGTGTTACCACGCCTGACTTAATTGTTATTTTAAGTAAGAGAATTACTATTATCCAATATATATTTAAACACTGCATACTACAGAGCCAGGTGTATCATCTTATCTTGGGGTATGCGTGTGTGCAAGGGAGGCCAGACAGTAGCTTTGGGAAGCATTCTCAAGAGCCATCCACCCTGTGTTCTGAGGCAGGGTCTCCCCAGAGGACCAACGGATGGAAACTAAGCTAGCTGAACTCCAGGGATCCTCCTGCCTCCTGCTCTCCAGGTTAGGGATTACAAGACTGCTACCAAGTCTAGCTTTCTGTGTGGGCACTACAAATTGAACTAAGTCCTCAGACTGGGCCATCTCCCTGGCCTGCTATCCTGTATTTCATTCCAAACGTAGTTCTGAGTTGCATGATTCCTTGAAAAGCTCTCTTGCCTCTGCACAGAGAAGGCGCCCACCACTTCAGTCCTTGGGGCTACACGGCAAGAACCAGACCAGTCTGGGCTACTTGCCAGTTCCTTGTCTCAAAACATAACTATCACCTGAGCACGATAGGGCCTGGTTAATCTCAGTAGACAGAGACAAACAGACTTTTGAGAGTTGGAAGCCAGCTTGGTCTATATAGTGAGTTCCAGGCTAGCCAGGGCTACATAGAGAGCCCCAAAACCTACACATTTTCCACATATCAACCTCTGATGTGACCTGCGTAGCAGAGGGTCATCCTTTCCCGGATCACACCTGGTTCAGAGGACACTTTTCCATGCATGGGGACATTACTATCTCAGCGATCTACTTTGACGTAACTTTTTCAATAGAGTTCAAACTATCAGTGAGCTCACACCACCATCTCCACTCAGTTTCAGTTTCAAAAGCAATCTAAGGCCACTCACTGAGAAGGCTCAGTGAGAAAAGGTACTGGCTGCATGCAAGTCGCCCTCTGATCTTTATGTTCGTGTGTGTGTGTGTGTGTGTGTGTGTGCATGCACATGTGTGTAAATAAATGTAATTGTTTTTAAAATTACCCAAGAAATTGCAAACCTGTTGAAGGGTAAATGTGTAAAAACATGTAATCAGGTCAAACATGTTGGCACCCGCCTTTGATCTCAGCATCTGGGAGGAAGAGTCAGACAGGTCTCTGTGAGTTCAAGACAAGCCTGGTCTATATAGTGAGTTCAAGGCCAGTTATATAGGACTATCTCAAAAAATTAAAAAAAAAAAAAAGTCATCAAGTATGTTTTTCACCAATTATTATTTAAAAAAAAATGTAATGCAAGATGGTGCATACCTTTAATCCCAGCCCTGGGGAAGCAGAGGCAGGCAGCAGATCTCTGTGAGTTGCAGGCCAGCCTGGTCTACAAAGTGAGTTCTGAGACAGCCAGGGCTGCACAGAGAAACCTTGTCTTAAACAAACAAATGGTTTTTCTGAAGATCATACACACACCTTAAACTAGATTCCAAAGCTCAAACTGGGGAATTCCAGCTCCACGAAGCCATTCCATTGGCCCAACATTCAGATTGAAAATGCAAAATAGTCAACGGCAGCTCCGGCCTCAAAACTATCACTCCAGGACATTGAGGGCGAAAAGCGAGGGACCAGAAGGTGGATTGATTCTGGAAGTCTCGTCATACCTTTCAGGCCGTGTTTCAGACAATGCTCCATTACCACGAAGAACTGCTGCAGAGGGGGGTAGTCGGAGTCCAGCGTGCGGCCAAAGCTCAGGGCGGACTCAATGAGGCCTTTGATGCTCAGCTTAGCCATGTTTAACAGATTGGCTCTCTCCACAGCCGTGGGGTCCTTCGTAGCTGAAAAATGCAAATAAGTCCAACATCATTCCCAGGACCTGACAACAGTGGCAAGTCCACACGTCTGTCCTTCCCCATGGAAGTCAACACTGTCCGCTTTTCCCCACTTTGGCAACTGGGTATCTCCTCAGGCCAGGGCGCCGCCAGGAGACCTCTTCTCTCTCACAGTGCCACGCCCAGTGCGGCCATGCTTACGGATCATCCTCAAGACTCCACACAGAGAATGAGCTCTATTTTCTGGCTGGCAAGATTGCTCAGAGCGGATGTGCAGGCCTGAGCTCCATCCAGAACCCACGAGGAAGCCGGAGAGAACGTCTCTGACCATCACTGACCAACTACAGTTATATTTGTGCTTATCTACTGTGTGTGTGCGCCTTTGCACACACACACCACCAACAACACACCCAACACACACACAAAATACACACCCAACACACACACGCACACAAATCTTTATTTCAAAAACATTAGCCAGGCAATGGTGGTGCACATCTTTAATCCCAGCATTTGGGAGGCAGAGGCAGGTGGATCTCTGTGAGTTATAGGCCAGCCTGGTCTACAGAATTCTAGGACAGCCAGGGCCACATACTGAAACTGTCTCAAAAAAAAAAAAAAAAAAAAAAAAAAAAAAAAAAAAAAAAAAATTCAAAATACACTAGCAACAAAATAAAAGGTATCAGATACCAGAATCTCCCAGAACAAACATCACAGGAAAAACAACAGAAAAAAAAATCAAAATATTCTGACAAATATGGGGATACAGAAGAAACAGCTCAATCGTAGTCGTCTGTTCCGTGCCTTTAACCTCAGCAACTGGGAGGTAGGTTCCAGGCCAGCCAGGGTAACATAGTAAGACCCTGTCTGGAAAAACACAACTCCCAAATCAAAAGAACAGAAAAAGAAAAGAAAAAAAAAAAAGAAAGGAGAAAAAATTCTAGTATGGGCTGGAAAGAGGTTAAGTCCCAGTACCTGTGGCAACTGCTTAACTCCAGCTCCAGGGAGAGCCAATGCCTCTGGAGGCCCCTATACTCCGGTACACACCCATTAAAAATTATCATTTTTAAAAATCAGCTGTTTTCCCCAACACTCAAAACACTGCAGAGTGGCACGAATAGTTTCTGCAAAGATGGCAAAACAGATGTGAAAAAAACAAACACAACATTTCTTAATCTCCAGATAGCTCTGCCATGGCGTTGCTTCTGTAATCCCAACGTCTGTGATTCTTGAGTCCAGCCTGGTCTACACAGTGTTTCGTGACAGCCAACCTTTATATAGTGAGACCTGTCTCAAAAACAATCTTTAAGTAAGTGACAAGCTCAGGTGGTCAAGGCGTTCACTAAACCAGTTTGGGTTATTTAGTGGCACACTTTCTCAAAACAAAACAGCTGGGTGTGGTGCGGCACACATTAATCCCAGAATTTGGGAGGCAGAGGCTGGGGGATCTCTGAGTTCGAGGCCAGCCTGGTCTACAGAGCTAGCTCCTGGACAGCCAGGACTATGCAGGGAGAACCTGTTTCAAAAACAAAACAAACAAACAAAACCAAACCGAGCATCCCCTTGCTCTGGCCCTCGGTTATGGTTTGCTTTTCAGCTCTCCGGGCTGACTTCCTCCGCGATCTAAAACAGCCCAGCTGGGTGATGAAGGATCTGCCCACATCTTTTCCTCCACTCTCCGTCGAGGTGTGAGTCCCTCTACCCACCCCAGCGCCCGAAGTGAAACAGCCTGACGTTTCATAATCGGCAGAATTCTTTTTTTAAAGAGTGTTCATCACAACCTGTAACCAGCACCCGACGAGCTAGGGCAGCGGCTGTGCAGCGGCGGCCGCAGGTGGGGTCGGCCGCCGGCGCTCCCCCGCAGTCCCTAGAGGCGGCCCTGCTCCCTCCGCGCCCCCAAGCCTGCACCGGGGCCCCAGGCCGGGCACGCTCCTGGAACCTGGCACCACAGGGCTCCCCTCCCCAGCCTCCCGCTCGCCACCCGCGAGACTGGGAAGCCATCCTTGTCCCTGGACGCCCTCGTCCCCGCCCGTTCACCAGACCCAGCCGCCAGGCCCCAGGGCGGGCGGGGCGCAGGGATGCGGGCAGGCGAACGTTGCCATGGCGACCCCGGGAGCCCCCCCCACCCCCGTCCCCGGGTGACTACGTGACTCAAGCGGAGGATGGTGGCCCCGGCTGCTGCCCTTACCCATGGTGGCGGTGCGTGCGGGACACGGGCTCGCGGAGCGGGTCAGCAGCTCCCCGCAGGCGCGCGGCGGCCACCGCGTCTGACCCGGCTCGGCGCCGCCACAGCGCCCCTGGCGGCGGGAGGACGCCACGGTCGCGCGAAGCCGGTCCCCGCCGATCACATCCCATTTGACCAACCCTGACGGCGTCAGAGAAAGAGGCGTGACGGGGATCTGGGGGCTCCGGCGCCGCAGCACAGCGCCAAGGGAGGATGTAGACGCGGCCTTCAAGCTACCTGCCAAGGTTTCGTCCTCGCAGGCCGGATGGGTTTAATGGGACACACCGGCAAACTCGGAGCGAGCCACAGATTTTAGAAAACCTCATGCAATTAGCAGAGCCGGCGGCCGGTAATCCCAGCATTTGAGAGATGGCGAGTGAGAAGGATCCGTAGTTGAAGACCAGGCTCAGTTACATAATGGATTTGAAGCTAGCCTAGTCTCAAAGGAAGACATTGAAACCCGGCTGCTAACCTCAGCACTCAACAGGAGGCGGAGGCGGGAGGACTGCTAGGAACTTGAGGTTACTCTGAGCTACCCAACAAGTGCCAGGTCGTCTAAGGCTAGCTGCAAAAATCCCTGTTCCAAATAACAAAATGTAATACTTTGTAAGTGGGTGTGGTAGACCTATAATATACCACCTTTTAGAAGTTGGAGGCAAGGAGACCTGGAGTGTTTGTTGCTAAAATAATAATAATTACTTTCCTGAGTGAGGTGTAAACCATGTCACCAAATCCTTCCAAAATCCCGAGGACACACCAAAACGATTAACACCGTTCACGCTTTAGAATCAGTGAGCTATGGGGAATCGTGAGGGGACCTTGAAATCGCCAGATGGATGATTTACTCCTCCCTGGCGGCAGAGAATGCAGTTAGGGTAGAAGTGCATACAACAGCTTGCAAAGGAATGACTGGTTATTCCGGTGGAGGTCCCATGTCCCTCCCTGCCCTCCTCCTGAAGGAATTCAAGTCAATTTGCCCAGCTGCGATCTTTTGCAGGCAGACATAGACCAGTTTGCTGAAAACACTGGTAGTTTTGACTGGGTCCTGTACAACAACATAGTTCAAGGTCATGCTTCCAGACACTTGAGATTTCAAGGCCAGCCTGGGTTACAAGGGCCTGTCTTTTTAAAAAAATGAACACACACATAAATGAATGTTTCCTCCTGCCTTTCGACTTGCCTAAAACATGCAACAGGCAAGCTGGGTGTGGTGCCTGTCATACACCTGTAACCCCAGAGCTCACCCTCGGGGCAAAGGCAAGCAGATCTTGATGTTGAGAGCTAATAAACCTGTCTCGAATTTTTAAACAAACCACTAAAAGTAGGTAGACAGCTACAAATCACAATGTTAAATCAACACTCCAGTTTATAACATTAGGAGACAGTTGCTATCTCAGGACCAACATCCATCCAGCTGGCAGAGACAAAACTGAGTTCATGTTCCCAGGCCCCAGAACCAACTCCTACCTTGCTTCTTCAGGGGTTTCATGTTAGCCAGTAAAAGGGAAGTTGCCTTATCTAAACTAAGACGTGCAAGTATTATCTCTGGTGACTTAATAGATTGCAGGCAGCTGGCCCACTCTTTTGTTCCCTTATCATTCTGAATTCCAGACCAGAGTCCAGGAAGGGACCTTACTACAAAGCTAAGGACCCTGAAACCAGGTGACCCAGATAAGGCCCTGTCACCAACGTTTGCTTCCTTGCTCAACCCTTGTGTAGAAATACGACTGGACAATGCTCTAGTCTGCCCCCATCCTTCGGGGTTCCATCCTTTTAAAATGCTGTATAATTTCTCTTTTGCATCACGATGAGCTCCCAAGTCTGATCTTGCTCGATCAGTCGCAGCCATAAAAACTTGTCGTCTGCTAAGATGAACGTTCAAAGGCACAGTCTGTGCTGTAGACACTGACTGGTCAGTTTTTGCTTCCTAATTCAAATAAAGATCTTGCTTTGCTGGCCTCTGGTGACTGCTTCGGTTGCATTTCAGTTAGGGCTCCATTGCTGTAAAGAGACACCATGGACCAAGCCAACTTTTCAAAAGGCAAACATTCAGTTGGTGCTGGCTTAGTTTCAGAGGTTCAGCCCATTATCATGAGAGGAATGGCAACATTCAAGCAGACACAGACGTGTTATTAGAGAAACCAAGAGTTCTACATTTTGCTCCAAAGCAGCCAGGAGACGCTTTTCCACTGTGGGCGGAGCTTAACACCTCAAAGCCCACCCTCACAGTGACGTACTTCCTCCAAGGCCACACCTCCTAATAGCACCACTTCCCATGAGCCAAGCATGTTCAAACCATCTCAGGTTGCTTTGGTTTTCGTCTTGTATTCCAACAATGATATATTAGATGCCATGGTGTCCAGCGAGTCTAACAAATGTAGGGGAAGAATCTTTTTTTCTCTAAGAGGTTTACTGTTTCGTGTGTATGTGCACTCAGGAGTGTGTGCATGTTCACACGCATACACGTGTGAATTCCTACCTGAGGCAATGAATTCTGGTTTTAGATTTCCTTTTGTTTTTGAGAGGTCTTATGTAGCCCAGGTTACCCTTCAATTATATATGTAGTGGAAACATTTTCTTTAATGTGAGATTGTCATACATGGAGTCCTAATGTAAGTGGGAGATGAAGATGGAACAGAGACCTACCCAGGCCCTGAAAACCTAAGAGCATTTGACCCAGAGGTCAGTACTGTCCTGACTCTCATGAAAATCCTTTCCGACTTTGATAATATACTACCACTACCGAGGCATGTAACCCTAAACAACAGGGCTCTGGATTTAGGCTGCTTACACCCCCCCACAAATGGAATAGTGTACAACTTTGTTACTTATTTCTTCCCCTCTTCATATCTAGGTGGAACCCAAGCCTCTGAGGAATCCCCCAAGCTTGAGGTGTTTCCTGGTTGCACATTGTACAAGTTTGATCTGGTTCTTGATGGGAGCCCCATGCTCCCAGAAATAAGACTCAGACTCAAAATAAATTTACAAATACCTTGGCAATATAGCTAAGTTCTTTTTTACTAGATGTAACTTATTCTAATCCACATTCTGCCATGTAACTGGTTACCTATGTCCAGGTACCATACATCTGTCTCATCAAATTTTCCCAGGCGAATCTCCTGCCTGGCACTCTCCCAGAATCCTTTCTGGCGCCCAGATGTCCCACCACTTGCCTAAGCCATAGGCAACGGATTTATTTATTGACAGGTACCATATCCATACAGATCTAAGATATTCTCTCTACAGCACACCTACCCTTCTGTGGAACAGCACAGCAAGTCTCTAGGGCTCACAATACCAGAATGGTCTGACGGGACTGCTCAGTGGGTAAAAGCAGAGCCACCAAACCTGAGTCTGATCCCCTGGGGCTCACATGGTGAACTGATTCCTGAAAATTATCCCCCAACCTCTACATAGGTGGTGCTAGGGCATAAGCATCCGCCACCCAATAAATAAATATAGTAAAACAGTCTTTAAAAATTAACACAAATACCAGGAAAACAGCATTACCTTACTTTTTATGTTTGGTTGGGTTCTGGTGGAGTTTTGTTTTTGTTTTTTTGAGACATCTGTGCATGGCTCTCCCCACTGAGGGCTGGCAAGAGCAGAGCAGCAGCTGAGAGACCAGCCTTCAACATGGCCTACTCAGAGGTCTTATCCACATGCCAGTCCAGCCTCAAACCTGTGATCTTCCTCTCTCAGGTCTCCCTGGTGCTAAGATTTAAATTGGTGATTTTTAGGACTGACCATGAAGACAGTTAAGCAGACCAGGCTACTAGGGTTAAGTTTCAGGAAGAGCAGGTGCTGCGGGTGACAGCTGGGCCCAGAGGCTTGACTCAGGTTTCCCAGCAGGTCCAGGACCAGGGCTGCTGAGCGTCCATATTATCTCATGTTGTAATTATTATGTGTATTTGCATATGTGCAGTGAATGTGTGTGTGCATGCACTTGCAAGAGTGTACATATGCAAGGGAGGTCAGAGGGTATCAGATTGCCTGAAGTTACAGGCTACCGTGGTGTACTGGGAATCAAACTCGGGTCCTCTGCAAGAGTAGGGTGTGCTCTTAAACACTAAGCTCACCTCCAGCCCCTGAAAGGCCACACTATTTTCTGAACCTGAGCTCTGACTAGCACGAGGAAACCAAATGGGTCAATGGTGCTTTGACAAGGAATTGCATCTAGGGAGTCTCCCCTCCCCCAGACAAGAGATGATAGCCCTCCCACTCCATTTTGTGCATGTGCACACACACACACACACACACACACACACACACACACACACACACACACTTTAAATCTCTTTGGGATACTGTTATTTCTTGGGTTCAGTTGTATACTGTTGTGGTAGATTAAAAACTATCCCCAGGAGGCTCAGGGATTTGAACCCCCGGTTCCCAGGTGGTGGGGATGTTTGAAGATGGCCCAGCTTTGTTGGAAGTGGCTCTCCCAAGGCAGACGTCAGGTGTTCACAGCCTCACCTCACTGCCAGCCCGCTTTCTTCCTCGTGCTTGTGGTTGAGGATGCGACAGCTCAGCCTCTCGCTCCAGTCTCCTGCTGCAGTGCCCAGCAACCATTACGGACTCTCCATCTGGAAACCTAAAAGAAACTCTTTCTTCCTTAAGTAGGCTTTGGACACGATGCTTTATCTCAGCAAAAGTAACTGATGTAAGTATAAGTAACATTTCACCCATCATTAGGGGAAAAAAGTGAGGCGCCTGAGCTTAATCATTTCTGGGGCAACGGAAACTGAAACCGGGTGGCTCGGTTGTGGGATGCACATGTGCAAAGCTGGAGGCTCGATCTCTACCACTGCAGCAACCAGACAAGCAGCAGGATCACACGTTCAAGGTCACCTGCGATACAGGAGACCCTATGTCACACACACATAAAAGTCACAAAATGAAAAAGGATTCCGTGAACTCTATCGAGACAAAAATTTTATTAAACTGTACATTAAATAATAAAAAAGATAGAAGCACCAACTATTTTAACATATTTAAACTTCCACTTAAGTGAGGTAGAAGTTTTTCCCCTCCAGGAGATAAAACCTGATGTGAAAATGTCGCCATATATAGAGAGATACTAATTATTTGCTGGTAAATTTATTCTTAAACACATCTGTACATAAGTGAAAAAAACTGAGTAATACCCCCAACGAGGCAAACCAGGATGAAACAGGGCGTACCGCATAAGCTAGCACCATATCCCAAGAATAACAATATCCCAAAGAGATTTATAGATGACTCCCTGGGTGGGCCTCCTAAGGGCACAACCCTGTAACACATGTTGTATTGCAATTCAGAAACCAAAACTCCTCAAAAAAAATTTTTTTTGCTTTATATAAAATACATTAAAAATACATTTTATATTGAGCCCTCCTCTAATTTTAAACTGCAGAGTCCCAAAAACTCACAAAGGGACAAGGGGAGATGAGGAATAAAGAACGGGACACACAACTCATGGCTGTAATTCAGAGACCAGGCTCAGAGCAAAATCACAGGTGACACTGAAAAGCAAAGCCAACCAGGAAACCCCAAGATTCAAGACTCAGAGTAATTGTCCCCTGGTCTCCTTGGCACAATGGCTTCAACCAATGAGATGGGCCAGTCTGTCTGACCTTTTAAGTTTAACTACTACTGATTCTGGAATCAGACCCAAAGTTGTAGTTTCTTTTGGCGATCTTGACCTTGAGATATAACTGATCCTTAGGCGTTACAGTACAGAGCCCAAGACTTTTAAGGTGAAAATCTTATTTTTTTTTTTTCTTGGCCATACACAGATATTTGTCTGTACACAGAAGTTTTTCCAAATTTAGACTTCTCAACTTTGGGTACATCAGTACTTTTAAAGTAGAATTTTGCATGGTAACAGAAGAGAAAAATCTGGAACTGTGGAAAAAGTACATTCACATCCTTATGTACCTTTTGGCTAAAAGTCATCTTCAGTTTAAGAGTGGCATCCCAGCAAACGCACGCTGGAGATCAGGTGACGCTGTCACTGCTGATGCCAAGGCAGGTAGTGTTTCAACCTCTCTGACAGTCACCCAGGATGTGGCAGAGGCTCTCATGCTCTCTTGATGGAAGGTCCACAATGTAAGATAAATTAAGGAAGACAGAGCCAATAAATGTACCTCCTGTGCACGCCGGTGCACATCCATAACCTCAGCCCTAAAGAGGTGGAGGCAGGGGGATGAATTCGAGACCACTGCTCTATAGTAAGTTGTAGGATAACCTGGGATACACCCTACAGGGAGGTAGAGAAGGAAGAGAGAGGAGAGAATAATCTGAAAAGTAACAGAAAGCCAGGCATGGGGGCCCAGACCTGAACCCGGGACTGCCAGAGATCAGAACTTCAAGGTCACCTGTAATTATAGTCAATTCAGGGCCAACCTGGGATACCTGAGACTGCATCACACAGAACGATCTGTTTGAAAAGTAATGGAAGTGAGAGATGGATATGGTGCACACCCTTAGTCCAGTGGTTCTCAACCTTCCTGATGGCATGACCCTGTAGCACATGTTATATTACAGGTATTTAACAGAGTTTCTAGTGCAGTGACCTTAGCCATAAGACGATTCCATCGATACCTCTTATCCATACCTTTTCCACTTCTGAGTTGTAATATAAGTGGCTGATATGCAAACTCCGTGAAAGGGCTGTTCACGGGGACACATGGGCTGGGGACCCATAATTGAGAACTCCTGCCATAATCCCAACCCTGCAGAGGCAGAGGCAGGATCTCAGTCCACGGCCAGTGAAGGTTTTAGAGACTGTCTCCAAACAAACAAACAAGAAATGCCAGTGTTTCACAGAAAGACTATCAACAAACAAGCAAACAAGCAAAGGAAAGCCAGGCTTTGTGGAGCACGCCTACAACCCAGCAAGCGGGAGGCTGACACAGGGGCTTCAAGTCTCGACCCCCACCCTCCATTTTTTGAGACAGGGTCTATATAAGTCCTACCTGTCTTGGAACTCTCTGTAGACCATGATGTAGGCCTCAAACTCAGAGATCCACCTGTCTCTGCCTCCCCAGGGCTGGAACTAAAGGTGGGCAAGCCTGATTTTTCCAGTTATAACACTTTGCCCTGTATCAACAGGATGCAGTATCTGGAGCTAGAGGACCAGAAGGGGGAGCCCATTCCTGCATACGCTGGTCCCAGGTGGCAGAGAAAGCCATTCCCTCTCTCCGGCTCACTCCGAAGACTACCTTGTCCATCGCCATCACTGTCACTGATAGCTGGACAAGACTTCCTGTCAAATGCCAAAACGGTCTCTGAACTTTGCCCACGGAAAGTCTCCGTTCACTCAAGCACAGGAAGAACGCACAGGCGCAGAGCCTGAGCAACCACAGGGATGAAGGATATTAACCGCTCCGCGTTCAGATGGTCAAAGAGCTTCTCCAGAGGCGGGAAGCGCTTCAGTGAGGACACACTGCCCAGCAGGATCAGCTTGTGCTTGGCTCTGGTCATCGCCACATTGAGTCTCCGCCAATCTTTGAGGAGCTCGCCAAGCTGGGAAAAAAAGGAAACTTCCAGTTGTTTCAGTCATGCTGTATATCTAAACTTGTCATAACACGGTTTACCTTAAACGATTTCAGTTTTTTTTTTTTTTTTTGGTCTTTCGAGACAGGGTTTTTCTGTGTAGCCCTGGCTGTCCTGGAACTCACTCTGTAGACCAGGCTGACCTCGAACTCAGAAATCCGCCTGCCTCTGCCTCCCAGAGCGAAGATTAAAGTGGTGCACCACCAGCATTCAGCATGATTGAGTCTTAAAGACAAAACCCTGATGCATCCTATATTAGGAATCAACTCAAGTGCAGTAAGCCAGTCACAGATAATTATTATAAGAATTAAGGGACAGAAGAAAGAACAGTGGTTACCAGGGTAAGGAGTGGAGTTAACAAAACAAAAGGTTTCCAATGCCTCCTTTGAACAACAGCCTTGTTTCACAGGACTGAGCTACACACACACACAAATGGTAAAAACGCCAGGCATGGGGGCAGACAGCTGCCATCCCAGCTTCTAAGTGGTACACATGGGAGGGCTGGGGCAGGGGTCGGTTACAAAGTGAGCTGGAGATAGCTCTAGGCTACAGAACACGCTGCCTCCAAACACGCCGTGGCTGGCCTGGAACTCAGATCCTCCTGCCTGGTACCTGAATTTGTTTTATTTCTACATCTCAGTGTGTGAGTGTGTGTGTGTGTGTGTGTGTGTGTGTGTGTGTGTGTGTGTGTGTGTGTGTGTGATTGTGAAAATTGAGAGGTAGGGAGATGCTGGGTCCATGTGTGTGGAGGACTTTAGGTCCCTTCCTCAGGAATGTCATTTTTGTTTGAGATAGGGTCTCTCATTGCACCAGAATGTCACCACAGGCCAGGCTGGCTAGCCTACAGGCTTGGGGAGACCCTCCTGCTTCTATCTCTATGGTGCCTTCACTGGGATTACAGGACTGCACAACCACACCAGCACTTTACATGGAATCTGAACTCAGTCTCACACTTGTGAGGCACAGCCTGTTACCATGTGGGTGTCTTCCCAACTCTTTGTTTTGATCAAATTTGTATTTACTGACTATCATGTATGTCAGCGCACAGGTGCATTTGTATTTACTGACTATCATGTATGTCAGTGCACAGGTGCATTTGTATTTACTGACTATCATGTATGTCAGCGCACAGGTGCATTTGTATTTACTGACTATCATGTATGTCAGCGCACAGGTGCATTTGTATTTACTGACTATCATGTATGTCAGCGCACAGGTGCATTTGTATTTACTGACTATCATGTATGTCAGCGCACAGGTGCATTTGTATTTACTGTGACTATCATGTATGTCAGCGCACAGGTGCATTTGTATTTACTGTGACTATCATGTATGTCAGCGCACAGGTGCATTTGTATTTACTGACTATCATGTATGTCAGCGCACAGGTGCATTTGTATTTACTCTGACTATCATGTATGTCAGCACACAGGTGCAATGGCACATGAGTGAGGTAGGTCAGAGGAGAACTTTGGGGAGTCAGTTCTCTCCTACAATGTGGCTTCTGGGGATCCAGCTAGGGTCACTGGACTTAAAGAGTCAAATGTGGGGCTGGGGAGATGGCTCAGTGGTTAAGAGCACTGGCTGCTCTTCCAGAGGTCCTGAGTTCAATTCCCAGCAACCACATGGTGGCTCACAGCCATCTGTAATGGGATCTGATCTGGTGTGTGTCTGAAGACAGCTACAGTGTGCTCATATAAATAAAATAAAGAAATACTATTTTAAAAAAAGAGAGTCGAATGTGCTGGGAAGTGGTGGTGCACACCTTTAATCCCAGCACCCAGAAGGCAGAGGCAAACAAATCTTCAAGGCCAGCCTGGCCTACAGAATGAGCTACACAGAGAAACTGTCTCACCCACGCCCCCAGAATCCCAGAGTCAAATGCTTTTATCCACTGAGCCACCTGCCTTCCAATCACTCACACTTGGTTTTTAAACTATTCAGCAAGAGAGTAGGGAGGCAGGCTGGAGAGATGGCCTGGTAGATTAGGGCACTTGATGCTCTCCCAGAGAACTTAGGTTCAATTCCCAGCACCCACATGGTATCTCACACCCACCCATGACCTCAGTTCCAGGGGATCTGACACCCTCTTCCAGCTTCCAATGACACCGGGCACTCACTAACAAGGCACACAACACATGCAAAGCCCTCATTTTCTCATTTCATATATATAATAAAAGTCTAAAAACTTTTTAAGAAAGCTACAGTGTAGCCATGCTGGTGAGGTGCTTGCCTGGCGAGCACTGAGACCCAAGGCCTTGGATTTTAGCTCTGATGATGTGAGGCCGGAAGGGAGGGAGGGAAAAGACTGCCCAGATGGATCAGTAGAAGACAGTCAACTTACCGTTCCATCGTCATTACTCCTAACAAAGGACACCAGGATGAGACTCTTGTCCCTTCCTTGGTACTTGTCTACTGTGTTAACCTCGACCATCCCAACAGAAGACCGGGCCAGTAGGTCGCTGACGACCCGCAGCTGCTGCCGGTACGGTGCGATGACGCCAATATCTGAGGGGCTGCAGCCTGCCTGCGAGGAAGACGAACATGATTTAACTGCTATGTCCCGATTTCTAAGTTCTTTAAGCTTTATTGTCTGTCGCTCAATATTTACATTTTTTGCCCCAACTTTTAACACGTTTTAAGTTTTCACCTTTTGCAGATGTATGGTTTGTAGCGTGTTTGAGTGTGTTTGGGTGCCTGTATGTGAGGGGGGGTTGCCCATGGATGTAAAGGCCAGAATTCTGACCTTACAGGCAGGCCAACACACACACACCTGACATTTACATGGGTGCTGGGGATTTGAACTCAGAGCCTTGAGCAGGCAGAGACAAGTCCTTTTATCCACCATGTTCTCGCCCAGCCTTTCAACTTTCTGCTGTAGCATTCATAATTAAGGTTTGTAGCATGTAGTTTCTTTAAGCTCCGGGCGGACTGAGCTACCAGCCCCTGCTCAGCAGCCCCTGATCCACATATGAAGCACTCACACATTAACTTAGATTAAATAAGCTTCAGCTCAATGGCTGGGCTCTCTCTCAGCTAGCCCGCCCTCTCTTCACTCCCAGCTCAAAACCTCAAACTCTGCCCTCAGCTCAGTTGCTCAGTTACTTTTGGTCTTAGCTTAGCACCCGAAATCTGCCCTCAGCTTAGTTGCGTTTCTAATCTCCCACCTACCCTAGGCCCAGTTGGGGAAGTGGCCAAAGGCCACTGTGCCCGAGATCTCACATGGCTGGTGGCTCTTCTCCCTCTGAAGCATGGTGAATCTTTTTCTGCTAGTCTGCAGAAAACTGGAAGTCACTCCTCTTCTGCCCAGCCATTGGCTGCTATCATCTTTATTGATTTGATCACCAATTGGAGGACAGGACCTTCAGTGTTCATTTCCAATTAGAGCATCAGAACCACTCCCTACAGAGGTTCCAATGACTCTGCATACTCAGAACAGTACACAGGGACACTAAAGGGAAACTTCAATTGCTACCAAAAAAAAAAAAAAAAAAAAAAAAAAAGAATTGCATGTCACTGGGCCTGGTGGCATAGGGAGATAGATCTCTGTGAGTTCTAGGCCAGCCTGGGCTACAAAAGAGCCAGAGCTTTGTAGAGAGAGAGACCCTGTCACAAAATACAAGAAAAAAAATTCTTAAGTTTTCTGATTGTAGCTTTTAGAGTCTAAGGTTTGGGTTTGGATCCTGGGAGTTGGGGTTAGAGGTGGCCGTGAAGTGTCTAACACGGCTGACAGAAGCGGGATTCCAGTTCTCTCTGCAGCAGCCCCCAACCACTGAGCCACCTCCAGACCCTGACCCTCTTTATCTCAACGAATAGCTTTAACACCAGACCTTCTGTTCCTCAGAGCTGATGATATTTAATAAAACAGTCAACAGTTACTCGTCGAGCACAGCGGCTAGCTTGGAGACCCTACCTTACCTTTACAAAAGTCGAGGTTAGGAAGACGACGAGTCTGGCTTCCGTGACATTGCTCACGCCACCATTTTCAATTTGTTCTGGCGCTGGGACCTAAGCAGAGAAATGTGAGCCAGTGATGCAATCTGTCAGGCTCAAGCAGCGGGGGGGCCAAAGACCTGAAGGTTAGGTTTGGAGATAGATGGAGAGCAGTCTGAAATAATACACAGGGGGAGACAAGCACACACACAAAGACACACATGCACAGACACACTCAGTGTGTACAGGCACAGAGCGTATTTCCAGAAGAGCACATGATAACTCATAACAAGCACACTGCAGCTCTGGCTGCTCTCACACGTCTCTCTGTTGCGTTTCATGGAAACCACAGCCAGGGAAGACAGCACCTTTAAAAAAAAAAAAAGTATGGGTGTTTGCCTCCATGTAAGTCTGTGTGTCATGTGTTTACCTGGTATTCACAAAGGTCAGAAGGGGGTGTGAGACAATTGTGAGTTGCCATGTGGTGGCTGGGAATTGAACTCAGGTCCTCTGGAAGAGCAGCCAGTGCTCTTAACCACTGAGCCATCTCTCCAGCCCCCACACTGTGTATCTTGGTGCCTTTTATTCAAACAATGCAGCAGAAAAGCCCCAAGCCTGAGAGATGCTCCAAGGAGTGATCTGCCCACACTTTCCTCACACAGCCTTCATCTTATATGTTGGTTTAAAAAAAAAAATGTGTGTTTGTTTGAAGTGTCTCAGGAACCCCACCGTGGCCTGACATTACACCAGTGGCCCAGGATGATCTTGAACTTCTGATCCTCCTAACTCCACACCCCAACTTCAAGTTAACCCTGACACTCCTCAACCTGTAGAATAAAGACCCGAGAGACTGGAGCCAGCAGGTGCAGTAACGCACTCCTTAAGTAGCTCACTTGTGAGGCACAGGCAAGGATCACGGACCTCAGAGTCTGGGGCTGGTCTTCAGGTGAGAACCAGAAGGACAGACAGACTGTGGTACTGCGCTGAGGTGTGGACATACGTATGTACTAAACTTGTTTGTAAGTGATCAGCTCAAAAAGGTTCAACAGGCTGAGAAATTTAAATACTGAAAATTTTCCTCACTCTCATCTTACCTTATCTGTATTAAGGAAACAAACAGGATTGTCTGGCTCAAAGGCTCCCACCAGCCAGGGGTTATCAGAGTAATCGGCATACAACTCCAGGCTCAGCTTGACATCCTTGAGGTTGGGCAGGGCTATCACTGCATTGGCCACTCTGTCTGATCCGCACTCCAGTTTCCCTTCATAAGTGAGCTTGTTGCTCAAGGACATAATCTTCCTGGAGGGTCAGAGAACACCACCTCGGTTTGGATGGAGATGGAGACAAGGCTGCCGGGTCCCCGGGGCTGGTGGGCCGCACGCACCTGTTCATTCTGTACTGCACCGTCAGCTGCACAACAGCGCTCTTGTTCTGCTCCAGCCTCTTGAACAAGCTGTCGCTCATGCCCAGAGCTCTGCCGACAAACCAGATTGTAAACACATCGGCCCGTCCCTTAAAAAGCATCCAACTAACTGTTTGACTTTAGCGACCAATAGGTAAACGGGTATGTGCTTTGCACCCCCCACTGCCGTGTTCCTGTGGGGGCCGGAGGGCAACTTTCTTTGGTGGCTCTCTCCTTCCACCTTACCTGAGGCTCCAGGGATCGAACTTGCTCCTCAAGCTTGAAAGTGCTTTTCCCCCTAGGCAATCTCACTCGTTCCCAAAAAAATCTAGCTTAAAACTAAAACTTGCTAAAAAAAAAAAAATTTACTAACAAAAAAAAAAAGTTGAGACGGGGTCACGTATCCCAGGCGGACCCACAAACTTGAAAGGTAGCAGTGGATGGCCTTGAACTTCTGATCCTCCAGCATCTATCTCTCAAGTGCTGGAAGTGTGTGCACTATGCTTGGTTCACACACTACTTGGATCAACCCCAAGGCTTCATGCACAGCAGGCAAACACTTTGAGAGCTGAGCCACATGCCCAGCTCCTGCGGTTAAAGCTTCAGTACTGAGTGGTGACACAGGTCTGCCATCCCAGCTCTCTAGAAGCCTGAGGTGGGAGTCTGAGGCAGAAAGATCCTTCAAGCCTGGACAATACGGCAAAATCCATCTATTAAAACCAGACTGAAACCTGGGTGAGGGTGCAGGTCTTTAGTCCCAACATTTGGGAGGCAGAAGCAGGCAGATCTCTGGTCTGCAAAATGAGTTCCAGGCCAGCCGGGGATACACAGTGAGACTCTGTCTCAGAAACAAAACAAACACACTAAAATGAAATGTCTACTATCCCACTGTTATCAGCTAAACGCACTGGGAAGAGAACAAACGTCGAGACAACTGTCTCCATCAAATTGGCATATAGGAGTGTCTGTGGGGCTTTTTTGTGATTGTTCTGATGAAGAAGCAGGGCAGAGCCCACTGTACTGGACAGGGGTCCTGGGCTGTATGAGAAAGGCGGAACATGAGCCTGGAAACAAGCCAGTCAGCAGTGCTCCCATGAGCCTGGGAACAAGCCAGTCAGCAGTGCTCCCATGAGCTTGGGAACAAGCCAGTCAGCAGTGCTCCCATGAGCCTCTGCTGCAGTTCCTGACTTCACTTCCCTCAGGGGTAAACTAAAATCTATAAGCCAAATAAATTTTCCCTCCCACAGGACGGCGGTTTTGATCAATGTCTGACACCTCAACAGGACAGAGACAAGAGCATCTACCCACCTGGCTTCCCGGTTTAGAACCAGGGGAGGAAGCTGCTGATGGTCCCCCACCAACACAAACCTCCGAGAAAAGAACAGTGGGCCCAGGCAGACGGGCTGACTGATTTGAGAGGCTTCATCCACAATACAGAAATCAAAGGTTTTCCGGGAAAATATTGGGTGGTTTATTCCCATGCAGGTTGTTGCAACGATAGGCTACAAATAAACACAGAAAACCAGTCGGTTACTGACTGTCAAAGATGATACTTGCCCCCTCCCCACCACTTTATGAAATTAAAAGATCAAAACCACCCCCCTCCAATAGCAAGAACTTCTCAATATTACTTGAGAAACATTTATAGTTTGTATCTTTCTTGAGAGACTCTTGTTGTGTAGTTAGTAGAGAATCCCATAAACTATGTAGCACAGGTTGGCCTAAAACTGCTGGCTCTGAGGGGCTCCATAGCCTGAGGCTCAGGGGAGCTGAGAGATCAGACCCCCTCCATCACACCTGGTACATTACTAACTCCCTTGCTCTGCAAGAGATGCTATGAAGAGAACAGAAGGAACTTACAGAGAGGGAGACCAAGAAACCATGTGTGCAAAGACAGGACCAGAACCTAACATGCAGAGTGCCCCGAAACTCAACAGCAAGTCAGGCATGGAGGCATAGGCCTGAAATCCCAGCTCCTGAGAGAAGTCAAAGGCAAGCTTAACTACAAAGTAACTTCAAGGTGAGCCTGGTCTATGAGCCAGCCAGATAGACAGACACAGAGAAAACAAAAACTTTTTGCGGAAACAGATGGATTCTCTGGGGCTTGATGGCTGGCCAGCCAGCCTAACCTACTTGGCAAACTCCAGGACAAACATAGCTCTTGTCTCAACCTGAGAAATAACAGAGACTGTCCTCCGATGTCTACATGTACACACACACACACACAAACACACACACACGCACACGCACACACGGTAAGAATCAGACTGACTTACATGACTGTTATAGAGTCCTTCTAGATGGGCTAAGGACACAATGGACCTCGATCTGCAAATCTCCTCCTCTGTGAACTTCTGGATGTCTGGGTGGACCTTATGAGACTGACCCAGACGCAAAAATCCGACTTTAAACTTGGCTAGCTTCAGGAGAATATTGTCAACAGCGGAGTGCGTGTAGCTGGTCAGCAGAACGCTGAAACCACAGGCAGAGAGGATCCTTACCTAGCAACGGGAGGCCGAGGAAAACATCAGCACTGAAACCCCGATAACTTAACAGGCTTAGTTTTCAAACATGACATTTAGTAAGACTGGAATCCAAAAAGAGAGTTTGCTGAGCCATCTCACCTGCCCAAGGCGTTTTTATTATGCTATTAATCATATCAACCCCAGAGTGGTGTAGGTATAGGCCTGTACCACCACACCAAGTTAATTTAACATTTTTTGTTGTTGTTGTTTCTGAGGCAAGGTCTATGCACCCTTGGCTGATCTGGAGCTTGCTATTTGGACCAGGCTGGATTCAAACTTACATATATCCATTCTGTCTCCGCCTTCAGGTGTTGACATTAAAGGTGTGAGCCATCACATTAGGCAAAATCCAGCAGTTTAAGGGCTAAAATAACTTGTGAACCCCACGTGCCCAAGGACAGCTAACTTCCTGAAATGCTGAGAGCTATTGTTTTTGTTAAGATAACAAGTCACACGTTTTCAATCTAATAAACAAGGTTGGTTGCCTCAACTACACAGGATGCACTCAATGACACGGAGGCGAGAGACACGTAGGCAGGAAGTATGTCAGGACATATGCTTGGCCCCGACAGGACGGATGTAGAAAGAATGAGCCTGGTCTTTATAGGCACCTTGACTGACCTAATTCAGCGCCACTCTCTGGGAATCCTGGGTATAGACCTGGCCTGTGTCCACCTTCCTATCCAGTACTAAATAAATAAAGCTTGCTTTGATTGCATAACTGTGGAACTGGTCTTTCTCCTCGAGGCTTTCAGGTTCAACAGCAGCTGTGTTATCAGGCATCAGAAACTCAGGAAAGAAGGATCCAGTATAAGCTTTAGTTTCAGAACTTACAAGGGCACATATTGTCGTTGTCTTTCCTGTCCCTGGCATCCCAACAATGAGCGTGTAGTCTTTAGAAAGAAGAACTTTCTTCATTGCTTGTCGCTGAGGCTTATTCAAACCTGTATTTCAATTTAACAGAACAAAAACAAGATTTGATTTCAATGAACTTTTTTTTTTAAATACAGGATCTTGCTATCTAGACTGTGTGGCACAGGCTGGCCCTAAAATGTGCTTTTCTCTGCTTCCCAACTGCTGGGATTATTTGTATATTACCATGTCTGGCCCATAAATTCACCTTTTATAAGAAATAGCAGCCGGGCGGTGGTGGCATGCGCCTTTAACCCCAGCACTTGGAAGACAGAGGCAGTAGGATCTCTGAGTTCAAGGCCTACAGGATGAGTTCCAGGACTTTTCAGGACTATACTTTTTTCCCGTCTAGGGGGAAAAAAAGGAAAAGCAAGCTCTCAGTATGTTTTTAAAGCAAAACAATGCTATGGTGATTTGTGTGTTTTGTTTAATTTTTTGAGACAGGGTTTCTCTGTGCAGCCCTGGCTCACAGAGATCTGCCTGCCTCTGTCTCCCTAGTGCTGGGGTATCACCACCCAGCAATGATTCATGTTTTTTAAGACAAGGTGTAGTATGTAGTCATGACTGACCTAGAACTCAGAAACTCACCTGTTTTTCCCTCACAAGTACTGAGGTTATAAAAGGGGACCACCACAGCTTGCTTTGTTATGGTGATTAGCCTTTGGTATGCATATGCATCTATATGCATATTCAAATGTGTGTGTGTGTGTGTGTATTCATGTACATGTGTGTGTATGCATGCAGAGGCCCAAGGTTGATACTAGGAGTGTTTCTCAGTCATACTCTACCTTATTCATGGAAGCAGGTAAGGCAGTGTCCACGGTTATGGGGAGAGCTGGCTATCCAGCTTGTTCCAGGGATGCCCTGGTCTGCCCAGCTGTCATACACACCAAACATTTATGGGTGGTAGGGATCTAAACTCCAGGCCTCACATCTGCACGGCAAGCACTTTACCACACCGACCCATTAAAGTCTCTATCCACCTTTGTGAACTTATCGTGTGTATGATGTGTGTACAGGAACATGCGTGCTATCATGTGTGGAGGTCAGGTGACAACTTAGAGTTGGTGGTTTCTTTACACCATTTTGAGGCAGGGTCTCCCTCACTTCTGCCATGCTGCACACGTGAAGTTATCTGGCTGGCTCGGGAGCTTCATGACGATTCTCCGGTCTCCACCTCCCATCTTGCCACAGTATCCTTATGTTTCAAATGGGTTTCAGGGACTAAACTCAGCTCACCAGCCTTGCTTACATGGCAAGTCCCTTTCCCGACTAAGCCACTTCTCTGGCCCTATAAAACTGTATCCCTATCAACGGCTAATCAACCGGACACTTATAGTTTAGGTTACAAAAAAAAATCAAGAAGATCAAATCAAAATGCTGGCTATGCCATACCCTTTAGAATGCTGGCCACTGTGTCCTTCGCATCGTGTGGAAGGACGGAGCTGAGGTACGGTATGAACTGAGGTGCCCTGAAGTCAATGATTAATTCTCGAAGTCTTTTGCTGCAAAGAAGAACAAAGGAACTTTTACTAGTAAGTATCTCGAAGAGGAGAAGTGGGAAGAGTCAGACTCCATCGTTACCAACCTGGTATCTGTGTTGTCCATGAGTTTAGACAGATTTCCTAACGGGGTATTTATATCACCATGTCTTTCTTCCCGGTCTAATCGAAACAATGTTGTTTCTGGGAGTGTCGACAAGTTCCTAAAACAACAAAACGGCTGTGTAAGGCACACACTGCTGCGGGCCGAGTCCGTAAGAACCAAGTGAGGGATGGGCACTGTAATCCTGGCACTTGGGGAGTGGAGGAAGCTCAAGGTCACGGTCAGCTACACAGCATGTTCCGGTCTTCCTGGACACAACATGCAAACCTAATCTCATACCCATATGTTCACAAAATGAATAAAAATCCTGCAGTATAAGGGCTAAAATAAATTGTAAGCCCCACACATAAATACATACATACATATATATGTATAAATTTTTTATAATAAACTGTATGCCGAGGCACCTCTAATACCTCAGTCATATCAACCCCAACCAACACGCCTTCCTCCAACATGGTTAGTCACCCCTGGGATGTGCTTCACACTCTCAGCTAACCTGTGGTTGGAAAAATTAGCTCTCCCAGAAAGCCTTCAAAGTGGAGCACAGGCATGAAGATTACTATTTGTGTGTGTGTGTGTGTGTGTGTGTGTATGTGTGTGTGTAAGTGTGGGGGCAGATAGGCCAAGGCCTGTTCGTGGAACCAGAAAACAACTTTGTAGAGTGATTTTCTCCCTTGTCTTTCCGTGGGCTCCTGGAATAAGGTCAGACTTGTGTAGAAAGAACCTTCTCAGCCATCTTGCTAGCCACCACTGTCTTCATCACTGAGCTCAACGTACCAGCAAATGGTGAGGAGAGCTAAGGATATGCCTTATGCCTTGGCAACAGAGCTTTCACCTACTGTCGGCGAGTTCCTGGGCTCAAACTTCAGCATGAAAGGGAAAGGGCTGGACAGTGAGAACCATGGAGGCAGACTAGGGGCTGCTGGGTGCAGTGGTGCACAACATATGTAAAAAAAAAAAAAAAAAAAAAAAACCTCAGGGAAAGAACACAAAATGCTATGATAAAACCCAGTCACCAAAGACGTTCTATTGAGTCAGTTTGTTTGAACTGTGTAAGAGGAGAATTTACAGAGACAGACAGGGAGCAGCTCAGCACGTATAATCCCAGTTCCATATGGACAAAGCTGTTGTCTCCAAACAATCGTTTTATCACCTGTCCAGCAAGCAGGTTACGGCTGCCTTGTTAATCTTCTTCACGTAGCCTTTAGACAAAGCGAATAGTTTCCTCTCTTCTCCACTTAAAATAATCCTGTCCCCTGCCATCAGATTGGTGGCTGGCATGGGGCCATTTTTCCGCTGAAAATTATGTAAGTACTGTCCATCACAAACTCGCTTTACAGGCTCCGTCCTGACCAGGTTTCCAACGCAGTTGCCACTCTCCTCCCTGTGGAAGAAAGAAAGAAAGAAAGAAAGAAAGAAAGAAAGAAAGAAAGAAAGAGGAAAGGAAAGGAAAGAAGGGTCCATTGACATAACGTATTTGTTTTTATTACAATGTATTTGTTTACATAACCCATAAAACTTTTTAAAATAATAATAATAATTATTATTATTATTATTGTGTGTGATATGAATGTGCACATACATGTGGCAAGCTGCTCCTCTGTCTGAATCAGGGGACGACTCCCAGGATGCAGTTCTTCCCTTTCTCCATGTGAATAGCAGGGATTAAACTCAGGTCATCAGGCCTAGCTGCTCCGAGAGCAATCTTGCTGGCCTGTGGCCTCTGGCAATCAATGCTAAGTTTGTCTTTTTGTTGTTGGTTTTAAACACTTTCTACAATACACTATAAAATATGAATGCTGCATTAACAACCTTCTATTTCTTCTTTTTTAACATAATTTTGTGGCACCTGTGACAAGGTCATGACTAAATGAAGCCAGACACTTTAATTGATTTATTTAATGTATATATGAATGCACTGTAGCTGTCTTCAGACATACAAGAAGAGGGTATCAGACTCCATTGCAGATGGTTGTGAGCCACCATGTGGTTGCTGGGAATTGAACTCAGAACCTCTGGAAGAGTAGCCATTGCTCTTAACCGCTGAGCCATCTCTCTAGCCCAGCCAGACACTTTAAAAACTATGCTTGTGCATTTAAATGCATTCAGGTGCCCACCTGTGCAGATGCAACCTTGGGTGATCCCTTAGAAACTGTCCACCTGGATTTCTCACACAGCCTCTCAATGGCTTGGAGCTAGACAACTGAGCTGTGCCAGCCAGTGAAGTTCTGGGATCTAGCTATCTCAGTGTCCCCAGCACTGGGATCCTTCTTTACAAAGGTGCAGGCATTAAAACTCAGCTCTTTGTGCCTGCAATACAAATACTTTACAACCGAGTCTCCTTAAAACCCTGTCTTTATTTAGCATACTACGCAAACCTCTGCTGTCACGGATGCCAAATGTTACAGTGTGCTACCTAACACAGTAGTGACAGTCCGCTCTGTGGAACACTCACAGTTGGGAAGCAGGCGTTAACCAGATACTCTGGTGAGTCTTCCTGTTATCTTTAGATTGCGACTCCAACGTTAACATGAGACACCACAGGCTGAAATACTTCAAGTGCGCCAGCTGCAGGTGCCGGGTTTCTTCCTGGATTTTGGACAGCATGCCTTCTGGGATGGAAGCATCATCTACCTGTTCTTCAATGGCTCTAAATACAGAGTTCCAATTAGAGCTAAGCATACATTTCCCTGGCAGGAATCGAATTAAGGTTTCCTAAACACCTGGCTCTTTTTTTTTTTTTAAACTGTGTGTGCACTTGCCACGTGTTCAGGTGTTTCTGGCGATCAGAAGAGGGCATTGGATTCCCTGGAGCTGCACATACAGGCAGAGGTGTAGGTTTTTTGAGACAGGGTCTCAGTACGTGGCCCTGGATGACCTTCAACTCTCTACATAGACCTCACTGGCCTCATATATTCAGCAATCCTCCTGCTTCTATCTCCAAGTGCTGGGATCCCAGGTGCCACCCCCAACACACACACACACACACACACACACACACACACACAACCAAATCAAGATGAATAAAAATTAGATGTTTATAAGCAAGACACCTAGACTGTCCAGTAAAGCAATGCATACCTATAGCCCCACTATGTGAGAGGCAAAGGCAGGAAGATCCCAAGTTCAAGGTTGGATTCCGTAATATCTGGTGCTACCCTGCCTCAAACTGACCCAGCCTCCCAAAAGTTCAAGGTCACGTTCAGCTATATAGCATACATGAAACCAGCCTGGGCTACATAAGACCATCTTAAAACACACACACATACACATACATACGCACACACGTGCAGACACATGCACATGCACACACACTCACACAAACACACACAGAATGTTTACCTGCTATAAAGAGCACAGTTGCCCATCTGCGAACAATATTTACAAGTTTTCTCATCCTCGATTATTTGTGGCAAGGCAGAAAGCCGTGCCCCCTCCCCGGGAGCTGCTCTGCTCACACAGTGCAGCAGAGAAAAGGCCAGCTGGTTCCTAAGCTTCAGCAGTTCTGGAGGACAGGTAAAGTTGGCGTTTTAGAATGAGGCAGAGTTTCTACCAGTGAAAGCTTCACATTTAAAGACAAAGCAGAGAATACAGGTATTTGCCTCTGTATTAAAGTAACCACAGTCGTAACGTGCTGGCATACTTCAGGGTTTTCAACTTGAGGGTTTGACACTGGATGAAGTTTTTAAACAACCTCCTCTCTCACACCTAGTAAGTACTGTGAGGCTGTTTACGTGCTTTTGTTTTGAGACAGGGTCTCACTGTGTAGACTTGGCTAGCCCGGAACTCAGTATGTAGACCCACCTGCTCCAAGGGCTAACACTGGGGTTGAAGGTCCACGCCACACTGAGCTAGTAAGATGGCTAAGCAGGGAAACTATTGTGCAAACCTAGAAACATGAGTTCAATCTCTGGAATCCACATAAAGGTGGAAAGAGAGATCTGACTTCCGCAAAGTTGTCCTTAAAGCCCCATACCTGCACTCCTCCCGTAAATAACAAAGACGAACGATACATTTATAAAGTATAGAACTACAAATCATAACCTGCAGTGCTGTCTAGTGAGTAGCCTACGGGCATCACCAGGGAGGGCAGTCGGGGCGCACGCCTTTAACCCCAGCATACGGGATGCCGAAGCAGGCAGATCTCTCAAGAGTTTGAGGCCAGCCTGGTCTACAGAGTGAGTTCCAGGGCTACACAGTGAAACCCTGTCTAGAAAACTAGAAAACAAACAAACAAACAAACAAACCAAAAAGCATCACCAAAAGCTGGCAGGAGGAGCAGGCCTGAGAGGAAAAGGCCAAAGAGGACAAAGCAGTCCCACCTCTTTTGTCCAGATGGTTGGCGGGCACAGGGTACATCTGCCCTGTCTTGAGGTAGAGAAGCCAGCCAGCCTCGGGGTCCTCTCGTCTCTCCTGGCTTAGCAGAGTGTACAGGACCACCTGTGTGAGACAAGCAAATGGTGCGCTCTCCCTATGTCCTCTGGACCCAGACACAGGAGAAGGCCGGCCACAGCGTGGATGTAGCACAAGCACTCGGTAAAGGTGACAAACCAAACTCACTGTCAACCATTTAAACTGCACAAAACAAACAGCTGTTGCTCTGCCGGTTTAGGCTGACCGGTTATGCTGACCCGGAGAGAAATGTGGTGAGCTGGGAAATGGGGGCGTGGTTCAGCAGTGTAGTACCTGCCCCAAAGAATAGGAAGACAGGGAGGAAAACGTTCTCTCACCTCAATAGTCAAATTCTGGACACCCCCCCCCCCAAGTTAAGAAATTAACCTGTTTCACATTTCCAAATTAACAACCTCTACACGTTTACTTAAATAAATGAACTCTAAAATGCTTAGATTGACATCAGTCACTATGACAATTCAATAAAGCCAACAGTGACTTTTCCAAAACAGGAGGTCTCATTACTTGCTGGGAGAGCTAACGTTAAAACTGTCCAGCAGAGGAAGCTACTAAATCCAGCACAAATACAGCCTTCCTGGCTGGAGTATTGCTGAGTTCTAGGATTGCCTGGTCTACGTAGTGAGCTCCAGAACAACCAGATCTACATAGTGAGCTTCAGAACAACCAGATCTACGGACCTTGGCTCAAAAAACCAAAAGGGAGAAAAATAATTTGACAAGACTGGAGAAGCTGACTGAGCAGTTTAGAGTCCTGACTACAGCCGGTGTGGTGGTGCAGGCCTGTAACCTCAGCACTCGGGAGGCAGAGGAGGGCGGATCTCTGAATTCAGTACCAGCCTAGTCTACAAGCAAGTTCTAGGACAGCCAGGGCTGTTATAAAAAGAAGCCCTGTCTCCAAAACAAAAAAATGAATGACTGCTCTTCCAGGAAATGCAGATTCAAGTCAAACACCCACATGACCGCTCACAACATTGTAACTCCAGTTCTAGGAGATCTGGTGCCAACTTCTGGTGTCCATGGGAACCAGGCGCATGTGGTACACAGACATATATGAAGGCAAAATAACAACAGATATAAAAGTTTTCTAAAACCTACACACTTAACCACATAATTAAAGATAAATAAATAAATAAATAAACAAACAAAAAACAACTTTTTCATTTAACAGGATAGATGATCTTGCAAGCTGCAGATATAACTTGGCACAAGGCACTGAGTTAGATTCCCTACACTGAAAAAAAAAAAAGCATAGGCTGCTTGCTCCTTCAGAGGACCTGGGTTCAAATCCCAGCACCCACATGGCAGCTGATAACTGTCTGTAACTTCAAGATCTGACACAGACATAGAGGTAAGACAGCAACGCACATAAAATAAAAAAAACTTAAAAACAAAACAACAAAAAAAAAAAAAACCTGAAAATAGCTGGGCAGTGGTGGCACATACCTTTAATCCAAAAACTTGGGAGGCAGAGGCAGGCGGATCTCTGTGAGTTCAAGACCAGCCTGGTCTACAGAGTTCCAAGACAGCCATGACTACACAGAGAAACTGTCTCAAAAAACACCAAAAGAAAAGAAAAAGAAAAAAAACCAAACAGCTGAACCTGGAACCCATTGAGGCTACATTTCTATGCTAAACTAGCTATCTAAGCAGACATTTTCTGTGTGTTTGGGAGCTATGTATATTTGGAGATTCTACCATGTACACTGGTCTGTTCTAAGCAGTGTACTCTGAGCTTCAGTTACAAATTACAAACTACAACATGAACATAAACACTACCAAGCTCAACAGAGACCAGGAAACAGAGCATCCGTTTAGAGACCCTCAACACTACAGACGTCTGTTTAAGAGTTATACCTGACTTCGGTGTTCAATAGAATTCGATTCTTTGCCAGTTTTCAGCTCCAGTGGCATTATCTTATATTTCGTTTTACAACCTCGATGGATTTTGACCCCGACTGTGACATCTATTTTGCCCTTCAGTCCAAACCTAGGGGACCAGATGCTTTCTTCAATATCCAGCGACTTGATGACTTCAATGTTACAAGGTGAACTTCTGTTACTGCCATCCACAGGCCTAAACAGGAACACAGCACACACTCACTCCACACCTGATCCAATGACTACCACACAAGTACCTTTTCTGGTTGCTGGGGGGTCTTGTTGCTTTCTGAATTGCAATGTTGGCATCACCTGGGAACAAGACCAAACAAGGTGCCCTGTGTTTGGCAAGTGACTGACTGATCTGAATTCCGCTGCTCAGCCTGTGGCTAAGACTGTAGCTGTGACAAACTGTCTTGAGATACTTTCCAAAAAGGCCTGACAGGGGTGCCTGCCAGTAATCCTAGCAATCTAGTGGTAGACGCAGATCTGCTTGGTCAGGGCAAACCTGGTCTACATGGTAAGTTACAGGCCAGCCAAATTGCATAGGGAGACCATGTGGCCAAAAAAAAAAAAAAAACAATCAT